>NC_136492.1:29354763-29849763 GCF_053919585.1 Euprymna scolopes
GAGAGAATAATTCGTTTCCTATGGATTTCTAAACGGCTAGGTCGATCTTTTTAAATTCTACACAAATGTATTTTATGTAGCTGGAAGTGTTTTTAGATAGGCTTTGTATCGGTATATTTTCGATAAGTATTGATAATCAAAAAATCCGATGAACGAAGGAACAGGCGATTTTAACTAGAGTTAACGCCTTATATAACCTAACATTACAAGTGCATTTAACAAGTTTTATTACCGCACAAGCAGAAACGTATGGCATATAAAATCAACATTAGGATTTTCGATATGACAGGGGCGCATTTGAAATTAATGCTTCTGTTTAGATCACAATTTAACTATACTATCTACTAATGTATAAAAGTGTTATGGAATATATGGAATAGAACAAATTATCTTATATCGATCTAGTTATCTATCTAACTTTGTAGTTATATATCTATCGATCTAGTTACCTGTCTATCTCGATCTATCTATCAAACTGGAGAGGTAGGCAAGGGATGGATATGATGATGTTTTCATAAAACCTGTTAAAATATGACAAAGCTAGATCATAGATAAGTTTACCGGAAGGTCTGGTCAGCTGATCGGATCTACGTGTGATTCATGTCATCAGATTAGTTGGAGATCAGAGAGTTGGAACTTGGAATTGAAGCAAAGCCGTTGGGCTTTACGGTTGTCTCTCCTCCCCTCTTGCGAGGGAGTGACGTGTCTCTCAATATAGACTGTTAAGACCACAAGCAAAGAAACTCACTTTCCATTTTCATTTGCGTGATATCCTGGAAAGCGAAAAAAAAGTAATATGAAAAACAATCATCGTCTTGGAGTCAATGTGTTTCGTCCAAAAGTTTTCAGCCTTCTCCAAGAACAAGATGAAGTCACGATGGACCAGGTTCAGTGAGCAGAGAAGATAAAGGTATGTCGAAGATACACATTGGACACACACACGTACGCATATGAACATTAGACGGTCACGAAACATAACAATGGGTTCAAAAAGTGAAGAACCACTAACAGACATTTAGTAACACGTTTAGGACACGTCACAAACAAGCACGAAGCGTATACATCAGTTTACATGGGTGCCGTTTATGTTCCTATTTACAATGCCTCCCCACGGGACAGAGTTAGCAGGATCGTTTTTTAACGTGGAGAAAAGGAACAAAAATAAAAATTGTCTCAGTCGTGAAGGATTTCTCCTCCACTGACAGAGAACAAGAAATTGAAGTGCAGCCTCTGAAGAACAGATACTAACGTAACAACAGGAACTTTGTGTGTCATTGTGCCTGTGAGTTCATTCCCTATAGATTCGAAAACGGTTAGGCCGATTTTTATGAAATTTCACACGAAGATATTTCATGTGCGTGACAGTGTTCTTAGATAGGTTTTGTATCGGAATGTCTTTGACAAGTATTGATAATCGATAATGGAAATAATCCGATGAAAGAAATAATAAGCGATTTTGATCAAAGTTAACACCTTAAACAGACTAACATCACAAGTGCATTTGAGAAGTGTTATTACCACACAAGCTGAAAGGTCCGACATATAAAATCAACAGGTTTTTTTATATGATAGGGCCGCGATAGAAATAAATGTTTGTGTTTAGACCACAACTGCACCATGATACTTGACTTTTTCATATTAAACTTAAATTCAAGTTATTATCACCGCACAAGCAGTCAAGCAGTAAGGCCAGGTATATAAAATCAACAGTAGGTCCTTTCATATGACAGGGGTGCGTTCAAAATGAATGTTTCTGTTTAGGACACAACTGAAGTATGATACGTGACTTTTGCATTTTAAACTTTAATTCAACTCATATGTATAAAAATGATTTTATAAAATCAACAGTAGGTTTTCTACAGTGCAATGTAGACAGCGATGTATTGTAGACTAAGTCACTGCAGGGAGGCATGTGCAGTTTTCTCTTGGTGCACCGCGATGGGTCCCTTACTAGAGCAAGCAAGCAATCAACTTGATTGAAACATGGGCGATTTCACCGATTTCAACGACAATAAAAATATAGGCGTGTGAAATATTCGTTGATTATCATTCAATCACGGGCAACGTCGCGTCTCCCTGCTAGTATATATATATATATATATATATATATATATATATAGATAGATAGATAGATAGATAGATAGATAGTTATAAAATATATATGGCAATTAAGCTACACAGAATATTCCGCGTTTCATCCACGCTAGGATTCATCAGGCTTATGCAAGGATTTTGTGGTTGTCTCGTGTTTTTATATACGCACCTTCTATTGAGTTTTTAGTTAGCCAATCAGCTTTCTAGTTTCGACTGCACCCTTCCTAATCAACCAATGAGCAGTATTTGCGAAAGAAACCCCGAATAACAAGAAATATTACTTTCAAAACCCGATATTATGACCACAAAAGTACATTCAAAAATAAAAAAAAAACACCGAATGAAAACAACTCTAGCAAACAAATACTGGGAACTCAAAGAAAGCGGACGTTCGCCGGTAGTCGAAAAGAAATTAGTAAGACAAGCGAACACATGTAGAGACCTAGATGATCCATGTAGATTATGCCTTCATGAAAAATTTGATGTCCTATACTTTAAAGAACCCCAACATCTATTAAACTGTAGGAGACAAATAGCGAACAACTGTGTTCACAGGATAAACTTTACTCTAGGATAGCGATACAAAATAATTTTAAAACTAGCAATAACGATAGAAAATAAACAAATAAAATAAACATGACATAAATTATCATATATATATATATATATATATATATATATATATATATATGTACAGGGTGACCAGAAAAAAACGGGCCCCGTGTACACTTTATGATATCTCCGTTATTTATTCACCGATTGCCCTTGTTTTACAGGACATGGCAGAATCAACGACCGTGAGTACACCAAGACCCCAGTGGGAGATAAGACAAAGAATACACTGTGTTAATTTTATTACAATACAGGCTCGTTTAAGAAACCCCAGGACAGTTTCATACGTCAGTTCAAATGTGAAACGGCTCCATCCAAAAGCAGAATTCAGAACTGGGTGGACCACTTCGAGAAGTATGGGACCGTGGAGAATCTCAACGCTGCTAGAGAGAACCGTCCAAGCCACTCGTGACGTCCCAAGAAACTAACAGCTGAGCTGGTCGAAAGAGTGAGAGAGTCTCTCCAGCAGAGTCCGAAATGCTTTGTACGTAAGCGAAGTCAGTCCCTCGCTATGTCACGTGAGACTTGCAGTAGAGTGCTGTTGAATGATATCAGGGCTTACCGATACAGAATACAGACGCTGCAGACCCTTACAGCCTCAGACAAGAAGCAGCGGAGGGCTATGGCAGTCAAGATGCTCGAGAAGATTGAGGAGACACCAAGTTTCCTTAACCTCCTTTGGACCTCAGATGAAGCCCACTTCCATCTTGATGAAAAGGCGAACTCCAGACACAATGCACGGTGTGGCCTGCAATCTTGACCAAAGACATCATCGGACCAATCTTCATCGAAGAATCTGGCGCAGCAGTGGCAGTCACAAAGGAGCGGTATGTGGAGGTCCTCAAAACCTTCAAGAGTGAGCCCCAGACCATCTACCCGTCGCTGATGAGCAAGTTCTGGTTCCAGCGGGACGAAGCAAGTTCTCACACCTCAAACCTGTCCCGAGATTGGCTGAAAGAGAACTTCGGAGGCCGAGTGATCAGTCTCTTGAGTGGGCACAACATAGCCCGGACCTAAGCCCCCCAGATTTTTTCTTTGGGGCTATCAGGGAGGAGAGGAGAGCCCTTACCAATTCGGTCTGCTGCGCCTCAAGAAATGCACGGAGCTAAATGGAGGCCATCTAGAACATATGCTGTAGAACTGAGAAAAAAATGTCAAAGACTCTAGTGCTTTGATGTGATGCTTTGAATATAATAACCTATTTATGACAAAGTTTCATTTCATTCGGACAAAACACTAAGAAACGGGGCCTAATTAGAGTTGGGGCCCGTTTTTTGGGGTCACCCTATATATATATCTATATCTATATCTATATATATATATATATATATATATATATATATATATATATATATATATATATATGTATGTATAGGAAATTTATTGCTGTAAGTCCAGAATGAATTTACATATTGTTTCCGCTAGGAAGATATCCTCTGAAGATGAGGAGAGATCCGACCAGCTTCGTCAGAATTCATAGGTGGACTGAGTTTTAATACCAATAAGAATGGAAAAATCGTTGCAGATGAAGGGGAGTTAGATGAGAAGGGGTGGAAAGTGGGAGGAGGAGGACGTTGGAATTTAAAGTAGTAGGAGTGTATATAATAGTGGGGGGTTATTAAATATTATTTACGTGTTTATGTTAATAGACGCTGTTGTAATTTATAACGGTTTAAGTTTAAAACTTTGAAGGAAGTTGAAGTTCTATTGTATATATTTATGGGGAGAGAGATTAGGTGGATAATTAAAATGGTAAGTAGCGGTTAGTAATTATTTTAACAGATCACCATGGCAACTAGTTGTAAAGTCAGCATAGGTCGGCGTGATGTGTTGGGAGGAGGGAGAACAGGTTGCATACGGGGTTTAAAGTGATAGTGAGAGTGGTAGGCGGGGGGATTTGAATAATATTTTTTATTTTTTATTGAACGCGTCTATGTGTCTGTCTGTGTGTCTGTCTGTGTACATTTCCCTACGCAATAACTCTGTCAATTTTCAGTCTACAGACTCGAAATTTGATATACAGGTTACTGAGATTTGGGAAAATCTGTGGGATCGGTTTTCGGCCAGAAATTTGGCTGATAAGGGGTCAAAGTTCAACGATTTGATCTTTGAGAACTCTACCAAACTCCTCCGACAATTTTGGGTCTAAACACTTGAAATTTTAGATATAGGTTCCTTGGACATGGATCTAACTTAATAACTTGATTTGGGCCCAAAACAATAAATGTTAAGGGATCATAATAGGGGTAAAATGTAACAAATTTACCGTTTTCTTTGTTTGTTTGTTTTTGTTTTTTTGTTGTTTTTTTTTTTTTTTGCTCAGCATACACCTCCAAACATTCAGGCAACGCCGGGCACCCATTCTAGTATATATATATATATATATATATATATATATATATATATATATATATATATATATATATATATATATATATATATATAGTAATTTATAAAATATATATGGCGATTAAGCTACACTGAATATTCTGCGTTTTATCCAACTATAGGATTCGTCAGGCATAAGCCTGACGAATCCTACAGTTGGATGAAACGCAGAATATTCAATGTAGCTTAATCGCCATATATATTTTATAAATTACTAACTAGCTCTACCTACGTATTGAGCACTTTTGAAGTAAATACTTAAAGTTTACGCATAAATCTATACTTTCGTATATTAAATTTATGTGAATAAATGAAGTAGTTATATATATATATATATATATATATATATATATATATATATATATATAAGATTTATTAAGATGAAACTACTGTTTAATGGAAATTCATTCAGCAAAAATATAAATGTCTTGAGAAGTCTGACAATGTCATTTACAATGTTATTAATTCATGACGCTTATTTCGATGGAAGACACAGCTGAAGACGCTGACTGAAATTGTCTATAAACATCTTATCAATTATCAACGCGCAATAGAGGTTCTATTGTAAGCTTATAAATCTCAATTGATATAAATCTGAAAAAAGATAAAGAAAGATAAAACAAAAACGTATTTATATGTAAAATTTACCGAAAACAATGAAAACGGTTCCGAATCCTTAAGTGTCTCTTAAGGGAAGTATAGGGGCATAATCCCTGTTTAAACGGATATATCCTATTTTAGTGAAATTAAAATCATATAAATTAAAATTTACACGGGAAGACAATGTAAGTGGTCCTGAATCTCGAATGCGTTCGCTTAAGAGGACTATGAGGTAAAAAAATAAGGTTTAGAGTGGGAGGGTCAGAAAAAAAGGTTAACTGGTATATTGAATCAAAACCATCAATGTGGACATAGTTCCTAGTTTAATCCTGTAAAGAAAGAGGCTCACAGTCGAAAAGATAATGCTACATGTTCCTTATTAAATCCATACGTCGTCTTGATATATATATATATATATATATATATATATATATATATATATATATATATATATATATATATTAGTGTTGGGACGATTAATCGGAATCGGGACTCGGAAAAATCGACAAATTTGGGTGTATCGGAATCGGTATCAGAATCGAAAAAAATGGTGCCTATTAATTAAACCAGTGGGCAAATGTTGCCGAAGCAATCACTTGGTTTACAAATATAGAAAACAAAAATAAATGTACGTTTATACCGTTCGACTTTATAGATTTCTATCCCTCGATACCCAAAGAACTTTGCAACATTGCCCTCGAATTTGCCGAGGCATATGCCGATATATCCTCGGAAGAAATCCACATTATTAAAAAAAATGTAGAAAATCAGTTCTAGTAAATAACAACAACCAATGAATAAAAACTAAAATGGCAAATTCTTTTGATTTGGCGATAGGTTCTTTAGACTCTGCAGAGACATCAGATCTTGTGGGATTGTTCATTCTATATACCCTCACAAGCATATTTGATACTACGGATATCGGCCTATATAGAGATGATAGGTTAGCTATAATAAAAGACTTTCACAAAGTCAAGGGGGATAACTTTAAGAAAATCATACACAAGGAAATTTAAAAAATTAGGCCTAAAAGTAGACGTACTAGTTAACATAAAAATAACAGACTTCCTGGACGCCACGTTAAATTTAGATAAAAATACATACTAACCCTATTTAAAAGATAACGCTAATCCAATATATGTAAACACTAAATCTAATCACCCCCATCAATTATAAAACAGATTCCTAACTCGGTCGTAAGTAGACTCAGCAATAATTCAAGTGATGAAAATGTATTTAACAGATCAATCAACATCTACGACACAGCCTTAAAAATAGTGGGTACAAAAATATTGATATTAAATATAAGCAGCAAAACACCTATAACTATAATAAAATTAAAAATAGAAGAAAAAGAAATATAATCTGGTATACGGCGCCATACAATCAAATGTTGAAAACAAAACTTGGCAAGAAATTTGTAGACCTCATCGAAAAGTACTTCCCCGTAGCCAATCCCTTACACAAAATTTTCAATGAAAATAACCTAAAATTATTATACAGCTGCTGCGAAAATTTAGAGATGATAATTGAAGTACATAATAACAAAAGATTAAATAAAAAAATAAACAATAAAAAGGTGAACAACATGACAAAAAATAAAATTAACATAAAGAACAAAATGTAACTAGTAGAAATCTTAATAATAATAATAATAATAATAATAATAATAATAATAATAATAATAATAAACCAACCAGAAGAACAACAACCATAATAGAAATAAAATAAAAATACTAATAATGAACAAGATAAATACAACTAGATCTCGCACACTCTTCCCACTTCAAAATAAAAGTCTAACCAAAAGCATAGTTTACCAGGAAACAATATTTGCGAATAACCCGAATAACAAGAAATATTATGTAGGGGTGACTTCTTTAGATTTCCAAACCCGGTATTATAACCATAAAAGTACGTTCAAATAAGAAATTTTCTGACCTATACTCTAAATAACCCAAACATCTATTAAACTGTAGGAGAGAAATAGCGAACAACTGTGTGCACAGGATAAACTTAACTCTAGAATAGCGATACAAAATAAATTTAAAATTTTTTAATTGACAATAACAATAGAAAATAAATAAAATAAAATAAAAAATAAAATAAACATACATATACATAATAATAATAATAGATTCCCAAGTTGCTCACACAATTCCAGAAGCGATAACGCGTCGATTGCTTGACGATGAATTTGGAGATGTGCCAAGAAGATGAGTCAAAATTTTTCAAAAGACTGATTACACAGGATGAAACCTGGGTCTATCACTATAATTCAGAGACAAAAGCCCAGTCAATGTAGTGAAAGCCCTTGGACTCACTACCTCCAAAGAAGGCAAGGGTGCAGCCCTCTGGTGACAAGGTCTTGCTGACAGTCTTCTGGGACCAGGGCGAAATAGTGATGACAGATTTCCTGGCAAAGGGTACCACAATTACAGGAGCCTATTATGCTTCACTTTTGAGGAAATTAAGGGAAGCTATCAAAATCAAGAGGCAGGGCAAGATCAGCTAAGGTACCCTCTCCCTGAAGGACAACACTCCGGTCCACAACTCGCATGTCGCCAGATCAGAAGCACGGGCGTGTGGTTATGAAATCCTCCCTACTCTCCTGACCTTGCATCTTTTGACTTTTACCTCTTCCCAGCCATGAAGTTGTTTTTGAAAGGAAAGCGTTTCCCAGATGATGCAGCCTTGATTTCTGAAGTCACATCGTGGTTGGGGGACCAACCTGGGGTGTTCTACAAAAACGGTCTCCAGAGCTGCATCAAACAACGGGAGAAATGCATAACTCTGGGTGGTTCCTATGTAGAGAAAGACTAATAACTGTGCCAAGTTTCGTTTCTCTACTGCTATGGGAGGTGGGTCAGGGGCATTACTTATTGCACGCCCCTCCTAAACTAAAATATCCGAATTATAGAAAAAAATCACATATCTAACTACGTCGTCCTTTTTTTTAAATAATTAATTGAAAATAGTTAATCTTACTTAGATATTTAAACTTCCCATGAAAAACACACACAAAGGAAGGATGAACCTAAGGTCAACTGTACCTTTGTCCTGAATGTGCCCACCCATTGGCTGATTAGGATGGGCGCGGTGGAAACTAGGACGCTGATTGGCTAACTAAAAATTCAATAGCATGTGCGTATATAAAAACGAACGGTAACCACAAATCTTTGCCTAAGTCTGACAAATGCTCATGATAATGAAACGCGGTATATTCTGTGTAGCTTAATCGCCATACATATTTTTACCTATTACTACCTAGCTCTACCTATGTATTGAGCACTGTTGAAGTAAATACTGAAAATTACGCATTAAATTATATTTTCATATATTAATTTATGTGATTAAATGAAGTTCTATATATATATATATATATATATATATATATATATATATATATATATATATATAAAGAGAGAAAGGGGGGAACAAATCTATCAAGAGAGCCAATGTATCATCATCATCATCATTACCATCATAATCATCATAATAATTATAGTGACATCGTACATTTCTTTTGCGTGAGCTGATGTTATCGTGGACCGAAATCAAGGCCAAGAAAATTTGACATGAGATCAACTGACGTCGAGGCTTGTGGGTAATCTCGTCATGGCTCGACATCACTTTGAACCCAAATGTCTTGCTAGATCGTGGGACGGTCGGCTCGCGTGTTCCCGGTGTGACGGTGATGTGTCGAACTGGGGTTAGAGGTAAATTCGTGTCGAGGATGTTTGTTTCCAGTCTGGAAGCCGCACATTTGCTTGCAAAAACTGACAGATTTTGTTGAGACAAATATTTGATTTGCTATAAGTATTTCCTTCAATTATTATGATTCCAGTTTACGTGTAAACGACAACACACTAACATATACTAACATTATCATATATATATATATATATATATATATATATATATATATATATATATATATATATATATATATAAGTGAAAGTGAAAGTGAAAGTGTGTCTGTGTGTCTGTATGTCTATGTCTGTGTCTGTGTGTATACATTTCCCTACAAAAAACTCTGTCAATTTTCATTCTACAGACTCGAGATTTGACAGACAGGGGTATTGAGATTTAAGTAAGTCTTTTTACTCGGTTTTCGGCCAGAACTTTTACTGTAAACGGGTCAAAGTTCAGCGATTTGATCTTTGAAAACTCTACCAAACTCCTCTGCCAATTTTGCGTCTAAACACTTGAAATTTCAGATAGGTTACTTGGACACGGATCAAACTTTTCAATGATATTTGAGCCCAAAACAATGAACGTTAAGGGGTCAGAATTGGAGTCAAAGTTTAAAAAATGTGACCTCTACGGTCTCTACCAAATTATTCAGCCAATGTTTGGTCTAAACATTTGAAATTTTACACAAAATGTATTCAGACATAGGACAAGATTTTAATCGGTTTTTGGTCGAAAAATTTGTCTGCCAAGGGGTCAGAGTTCAAAAGATTTTATCTTTGCGGCCTCTAGCAAACTATTCAGCCAATTTTGGGTCTAAATATTTTAAATTTTACACAAAGGGTGTTCAGACACGCAACAAGCTTTTAAATCAGTTTTTGGGCACAAAAAAGAATACACACACACACACACACACACACACACACACACACATATATATATATATATATATATATATATATATATATATATATATATATATTATAAGGTAAAATTAAAAGCCAAGAACAATGCGAGATTTTTTTTTATATAGAGTAAAATTAAATGCAAACAAAAGAAATAAAGTTCTTTTTTTGTTGTTTGTTTTTTCTTTTTCACACAAATTTTAACTCTAAACAACAGTAATTTTTTTTTTCTGTTGTATTCAATGGTGATATAAATCTCAATATATTTCAGACTTATTAGTCCATTTTCAAGAGAAGACAGCGGAAGAGTGTTCAAAATTGGAAAAGTAGCCGCAGAGTTTGCCACGTGATACCGCGAAATATAGAACAAAAAATGACGTTAGGAGAACGTTAAAATAAATCAGTTGATGTTTGAAATACTTGTTGCGTTTGTGAATCAAGGGAGATGACTATTCAAGCAAGAGTTTTTTTTTTTGTTTTTTTGTTTTTATGTTTTTTTTTGTTATTATTATTTTAATTATTGTTTTTCTTATGTTTTAAACTTATATTATAAAAGCGGAGCTCAATTCCAGTCTATTGTTTAGTGTGGGAGTATTTTTTGAAATAATTAAAGATTCGAGGATACGAAGTTGACCTACGTTTCTTGAAGTATCTTACATCGGAAGCACTACCAGATTGCTTCACCACCGCATTAAAGAGCACTTAAACACTACTGCTTCGTCGTTCTATAAACATATTCGCACTTGCATTAATTCAGAACCAGATTTTCACATCAACATTCTTGCTTCTTCAAGAAACGTAGGTCAACTTCGTATCCTCGAATCTTTAATTATTTCAAAAAATACTCCCACACTAAACAATAGACTGGAATTGAGCTCCGCTTTTATAATATAAGTTTAAAACATAAGAAAAACAATAATTAAAATAATAATAACAAAAAAAAACATAAAAACAAAAAAACAAAAAAAAAACTCTTGCTTGAATAGTCATCTCCCTTGATTCACAAACGCAACAAGTATTTCAAACATCAACTGATTTATTTTAACGTTCTCCTAACGTCATTTTTTGTTCTATATTTCGCGGTATCACGTGGCAAACTCTGCGGCTACTTTTCCAATTTTGAACACTCTTCCGCTGTCTTCTCTTGAAAATGGACTAATAAGTCTGAAATATATTGAGATTTATATCACCATTGAATACAACAGAAAAAAAAAATTACTGTTGTTTAGAGTTAAAATTTGTGTGAAAAAGAAAAAACAAACAACAAAAAAAGAACTTTATTTCTTTTGTTTGCATTTAATTTTACTCTATATAAAAAAAAAATCTCGCATTGTTCTTGGCTTTTAATTTTACCTTATAATTTTCTTCAACAATGCTTCAAGCAAACTACAACCTACTCATATATATATATATATATGAAGTAATAATTCTTGTAAGTAACAATATATATATATATATATATATATATATATTGTTACTTACAAGAATTAGTACTTCATGCTTACACACTCATCAGTTAAGAAATGATGATTACTGTTTTTCGAAAGATTTGAACATTGTCACAAAGTCAACTTAGATTCTGCAGTTCGATGTCAAACCCCCAGGCCACCAATGATTACCATGGGAAAGGAAAGAGTATTAATTATGTTCGAGGCAAGTGGACAAACACTGAAAGCTGTTCAAATAGTGTTCAACAACGGACGCAGGAACATTGTTTTACGCTAAGACTGACATTATAACTCTATCAAAGAGACTCAATCCTCGTTGAAAGGGGCTCATGTTATTTTTATAAATAAATATTATTGTTACTCACAGTGACAAGTGTTTAATGCTTACGCCATCATCAGTGGAGGAAGTGATAATTAGTAACGGTCAAAGGATTCGAACACAGCTTTGTTTCTATAGTCCGGTATTCAGTAATAATCTATATATCTATAAAAGTGAAATTTGTGTGTGTGTGTGTGTGTGTGTGTGTGTGTGTGTGTGTGTGTGCATTTCCCTACTAAACTACTTTGTCAATTTTCAGTCTACAGACTCGGGATTTGACATAAGTGGTATTTAGATTTCGGAAAATATTTTTAATCAGTTTTGGGTCAGAGATTTTGCTGTCAATAGGTCAAAGTTCAACGATTTGACCTCTGAAAACCGCCAATTTTGCATCTAAACACTTAAAATTTTAGATGTAGATTACTTGGAGGTGAGTCAAACGTTTTAATATATCTATACATAGGCACATAAAGTTATAGACAGTACATAGGGCCCGAGCAAAGCCGGGCTGAACTGCTAGTATTATCATATTTTTATAAATTTATATATATATATATATATATATATATATATATATATATATATATATATATATTAAGTAAAATACGCATATAAGAAACATAACAAATGTTGGTGGCTTCATTCCTTCAAATATATATATATATATATATATATATATATATATATATTATATCTTATATCTATATACGGGTGCAGCTGTACACGTATGCAGTTGAATATTATAGTTGTTTAAAGGTCATTCTTGAGATCCTGCTATTTCGTAATTATTTCGAGATCGACTTTATCGACGCCACAGTAATTGTCTATTTAAGTACGCACATATGCGCGTATTTTTATGTGCCTGCGTGTACAATATATGCGAGCTTACCCATATCAAATAACAGAGAAAATGTTTTTGTATAAACATTCACACAGAAAAATTTTCAAGTGGAATTAATTTAAAATTTTCACAAAAAATGTTAATTTATTCTGACTTGGAACAAAACCCAGACTTTTCCACAGTAGTCAAACAGCGTCGCAGCACAGAAGAACCATGACAGCCAACAAACCGGAAATATATTCATGTCATGGTTCTAGTGTGTTGCAACGTTGTTTGAATGTGAAAATAATTATATAATTTCTAATATTCTGAAGTATCACAATATTTTGTGTGAAAAAAGAGGTACCATTTTAAATCGCCACAAATCTGTTCGTTTTCATATTTTAAAACTAAATATTAATCAGAAGTGACATTTCCAGAGCATTTATTAAGGCTCTTGTGAAATAATTATATCATCTCTCACGCCCTTTAAATTCAAAATTATATGTGTGTGTGTGTGTGTGTGTGTGTGTGTGTGTGTGTGTGTGTGTGTGTGTGTGTGTGTGTGTGTGTGTGATTTTAAGGGCGTCATAGTTGATATAATTGCTTTCAGAGTCAAGCAACGTCACATTTTTCATATATATATACTTCATTTAATAACATAAATTAATATCCGGAAATTTAATTGTATGCATAAATTTTTTTTTATTTAATTCAACAGTGTTCAATACATAGGTAGAACTAGGTAGTAAGTTATAAAAAATAAATATGGCAATTAAGCTACAGCGAACAGAAAACCTGAATAACAAGAAATATTACGTAGGTATGACTTCTTTAGATTTCAAAATTCGATATTATGACCATAAAAGTACGTTAAAAACAAAAAACACAGAATGAAAACAGCAAACGAATACCGGGAACTCAAAGAAAGCGGACGTTCGCCGATAGTCGAATGGAAAATAGCAAGACAAGCAAGCACATGTAGAGACCTAGACGATCCATGTAGATTATGCCTGAATGAAAAAATTGCTATCCTATACTTTAAAAAAACTTAAACATCTATTAAACTGTAGGAGAAAATAGCGATCCAACTGTGTGTACAGGATAAACTTTACTCTAGGATAGCGATACAAAATAATTTTAAAATTAACAATAACAATAGAAAATAAATAAATAAAATAAAAATAAAATAAGAAATAAAATAAAATAAGCATACATATACATAAATAATTGTATATATATATATATATATATATATATATATATATATATATATATATATATATCATTATTTTTGGGGGGTACAAAACTTTATTATAGCTATAAAAAAGGGAAGACTAATTTTTTTTTGTATCCATGATAAAAAGAAGGACGGAGCGAAAATATTTCATGAAGGAAAAAAAAATGAAATATTTCATTATTTATTTCATTATTTATTCTTTCATTTGAAAGCCTTGGAGACTATTCACATCCGGTTAAAGAGACCTCTCTGTAAGCAGAAGGATTGTCTTTTAGGTTTGGACGTGATTTGTCTCTAAGGCGTTTTCTCCCCATATCATAACGATAGATTTATTCTAATCGTTCCTCTCATTTTTTTTTCTCTTCTTATTTTAGTCGCTCCCCACGATTAAATTCGTTTCCTTATAGTAATAAAAGAAAAAAAGGAAAGAAATCCTTCGATTTCGCTTTTGAAAAGTGAGGGCGAAACCTGGTCGGCCGACTCTACCCCATTATCTACCCCCCCCCTTCATTAAATATTTTCCCTTCGTCCTTCTATTTATCATGGATACAAAAAAAACTCAGTCTTCCCTTTTTCATAGCTATAATATATATATCTATAATATAAAGCTGAACGTGTGTGTGTGTATGTGTGTGTGTGTGTGTGTGTGGTCACGAATAGGCTACTATATTGTTGATTTTAAAAAACTGATTGCATATAATGATAGAAGATGTATCGAGGATCAGGAATGAGTATGTTTGATCTGGCAGAACGGTGGTTCATAAAAATTGTGGGGTCTGCGTTCGCGCCTGGCCTCCAAAGTATGGAAATAAAAAATGAAAAAAAAACGTTTACAAGGGTTTTTGATGTAGATGTACATACGAATAATTTGATAAGTATGTTTCAACTTAAATAGGGATGGTATAATAAAATTGTGGGGTCTGCGTTCGCGCCTGTACTTCATGGAAATATGGCACAAACTTTGACAAAGACTTTACATATCTATTTGCGTAAGTATACTTTGATAATTATGTTTCAGTTTGAAGAAATATGGTATAATAAAATTATTGGGTGTTCGTTCGCGCCAGACCTCCATAGAATGTAGATATGTCACAAAGTTTAACAAGGTTTTTTTAAAGGGGTGAGGGTCCACCATAATACCTTAACTTTAATCTTAATTCACGTTAGCTTTTATTTATTTTTTTAGTTGACTCACATTGTGTCGAATAAACTCACCTCATAAATTCACGTTCTTATTAAAGTGAAAGCCAAAAAAAAAAAAAGTCGGAACTTTAGACAATTCTCGACACAAATTTTGCATAACTCTGTTTTTCCTTCTCCACTTGCACGTGGAACTCTTTCGAAAATAGATAAATAATAAAAAATAAAGAACGTTACTTGTTATCGTATCAAAAGAAGGAAAAAATCCTGCTCACGTGATTACGTGTCTTTTTAAAAACATTTACATAATCTATTTATTTTTATTTATATATCTGTTTAAGCTATTTTTGTCAGTGTACTAAAACGAATTAAGTTGATTACAGCCCTTTCTGCGTGTTCTTTACATTACAATAGTACAATCGTGAATCCGACTGCGCAATACTGTAAAACTGAAACGAAACTGTTCTGCTTGAAAAGGGCGCCATTTTCTTCTTATTGATATCTATATCGATTCTTTGCTTTAAAAAAAAAATAAAGTAATTACGTGTTTACTTTTTTAATATCCCATTTTGCTGTTTCGGATTATTTTACTAAAGTAAGTAAAGCTTCATTTTTTTAAAAACTGTTTTTTTTTTTCTTTGTTTTTCGATATTATTTAGTAAGAGTGTTTAGCAGAAAAGCCAACAAAAGACTACCCGAATAAATAAATATACAAGAAATAAATGTTTTTTTTTGTTTTGAAATAGTGTTTAATGCTCTTTACTTGAAATAATTTCAGCGAACCGAAATTAAAACGAAATTTGAAGCGATAAATACTTAAATTAATTTTTATATAAACTCCACATGCCATAATCGAATATTCCCCAAGCACAAAATAACGGAAAACATTAAAATATGTTTATAAATATTCTTTACGTTGACGGAACTCTTTTAAATTGTTAACACAGAATGCTCAGGTGCCCCTCCTTCAAATTGAAAACGGGGCTCTCCATCTTAAAGTCGCTGCCATTTTGATTCTTTTAAACCGGTTCGTGAATTAAAAAAAAAATTTTTTTACAAACTACTTAAAAATACAAACCAATGAACTTTTCTACCATAAAAGTAACTTATTTATTTCTTGTAAATTTATATTATTATATATATATAACATTTTCTCTTTGTAAGGAAACATTATGTTGTTGGTCACTCTTGGCTAAGAATGGAAAAAAAGTTGATATAAAAAAATATATATTTTCGCGAAAATTATCTTTACTTTCATCATAGGGTAAAACATTTGAGTATCAAAACCTATCTCTTTACAACCCCCTCCTTTTCATAACCTATCATACTTTCATCAATCAAAGTCTATTTTCTGTAGGCTGTTTTTGAACCCAGTCAACGACAGGTACTTCTGCTAGTATATATATATATATATATATATATATATATATATATATATATATATATATATACCACAACTCTTTGCATAAGCCTGACAAATTCTTACGAGAATGAAACGCGAAATAATCTGTGTAGCTTAATTGGCACATACATTTTTATAACTTACTATATATATATATATATATATATATATATATATATATATATATATATATATATATATATATATATATATATATTGTACGACCGGGCAACGCCTGGTGTCCAACTTATATATATATATATATATATATATATATATATATATATATATATATATACATATATATACATATATATATACATATATATATATACATATATATATACATATATATATATACATATATACACTTGTGCCCGATATTATTCATACCCCCCCTTGAAAATTGAGTTTATTAGGTGTAACTTTGTAAGAATTTATTGATTACGTCCATATTGATACATATTCTTAATAAACCTCTTCTGATCATTTTCGTCATTTTAAAATCTCGGGATACTTGTAATAAAAGAAATATACAGCTATTTATAAAATCTGCAATGTTCAAAAATAATAATACCCCCTTATTTTTTCAGTATTAATCGAGTTTCTGACTGTTTGTTTCCTGTTTGATTCTTATTTTGAATGCTTTTATACAACCTTTGATTAATTTCATTTCGTTTTTTGCATTTTTCAGAAATTAAAATGATATCAACTGAAAACCAATAAAAGAATAAAAAATATTAGAATGGGGAAGAAAAAAGAGCTTAGTAATGATCTTAGGACTAAAATTGTGAATTCACATAAGGATGGTTTAGGTTACAAGTCAATTTCCAAGAAATTTGAGGTCCCTACAGCAACAGTACAGAGCATCATCAAAAAATTCCAGAGCCACCACACAACAAACAACTTGATTGGTAGAGGAAGGAAAAGGAAATTGTCTGCTAGAGCCACCAAGAATATTGTAAGAAGTGTTAATGCAAATCCAACCACCACTACTAAGGACATTTTAGAAAATCTGGAGTCTTCTGGCATAAAAATATCAAGGCAAACATTGCAAAGGACTCTGCATGAAAATGGTCTGAAAGGAAGAAGACCAAGAAGGACTCCATTGCACACCGGAAAACACCTTGCAGCACGTCTAAAGTTTGCTAGGACCCATGTGAATTCTCCAGAGTCCGTTTTCTCAAGTATTTTGTGGACTGACGAAACAAAAATTGAATTGTTTGGCCATATGGTGCTTCTTACGTTTGGAGGAAGAAAGGAGAAGCTTACAACCCAAAGAAAACCATACCCACGGTGAAACATGGTAGTGGTAGCCTAATGTTTTGGGGCTCCTTTTCGGCTAGTGGTCCAGGTAGTTTGGTCAAGATAGATGAAACCATGAAGAAGGAGCAATATTTGAAGATATTCCAGAAAAAACATTAGACAGGATGCGGAGAAGCTCCATTTAGGACCAAACTTGGTCCTTCAACAGGATAGTGATCCAAAACATACTGCCAAAATAGTCAAGAAATGGTTTGAGGATAATCAAATTAATGTTTTGGAATGGCCTAGCCAGAGTCCCGACCTGAACCCTATGGAAAACCTCTGGCACATATTGAAAACTGAGGTTAAAAAGCGGAAACCTAGAAATTTGAGGGATTTGGAGAACTACTGCATTGAAGAATGGTCAAAAATCAGTGTTGATGCTTGTAAAAACCTTGTTGATAAATATCCAAAACGGTTACAGGCAGTTATTAAGAATAAAGGGCATGCTATTGACTATTAGTAAGAGAGGTATGAATAATTTTGAACTAGTGCCATTATTGTTTTTCTTTGTATAATGTTTCAAACTTGCATAATTTATTTATTTGTTGAGTTTTAATTAAATGCTTATGCTTGAATTATTGTTTTAAATCCCTTTAATATTGTCTACCTTCTGGTTTGAGCAATATTCTTATAGAAATCTCAAAGATCCGAGGGGTATGAATAATATCGGGCACAAGTGTATATACATATATATATATACATATATATATACATATATATATATACATATATATATATACATATATATATACATATATACATATACATATATATATACATATATATATACATATATATATATACATATATATATATACATATATATATACATATATACATATATATATATATATATATATATACATATATATATATACATATATATATACATATATATATACATATATATATACATATATACATATACATATATATATATACATATATATATACATATATATATATACATATATATATATACATATATATATACATATATATATATATATATATATATATATATATATATATATATATACTCGTTGGACGCCTGGCGTTGCTTGGTCGTACAATACGTTTAAACATGATATTTTATTTTATGAAGATTTTGTAGGTATTATTATAGAATCAATTCTCTATTGAATATTATATATTACGAGAAATATGTTTGATTGTGCAAAGCCGGGCACTCCTCACCCAACCCCTCATTTTATAGATGTCTTTCTCTATATATATAGACAGACAGACAGACAGATAGACAGACAGACAGATATAGACACATAGATAGGTATGTATGCAATGAATACTAAAATTGCATTATAGATATGTGGAGTGGAGGAGTGCTTTCTTTCAGGCTGATGTATAGTTCTCTTTAGTTTCTAATTACGAGGGCCGTGCAATAAGTAATGCACCTGACCCACTTCCAGTTGTCTGATCTAGCTGAAATTGTGCATGTGTAATGATTTATATCTCTACGGCTTATATGGAAAATTACAGCTCTGAACTAATTGTGATTTCTGTTTTACAGGTGTTTGAACTGAGTCAGGTGTGAAATGGAGCCTGTTGAATGCTCAGCAGTGATCCGGTTTTTGTATTTGAAAGGACGCACACCACAGGAGACATTTGATGAAATGAAACTTATGGTGATAATGCCCCATCATATGACCTTGTAAAACGCTGGTGAATTCAAGCATGGCTGGAAATCTGTGGAAACAGTTCCCAGACCTGGTCGCCTCCCTTCTGCTATTGATGAGGCATCTGTCCGTCAAGTTGAGGCTGCTATGTTTGAAGATCGGCGCATTACTATTCGCCAAATAGCCCAAGATGTCAAGATAGTACAGGGTCTGTGGAAACTGTCATTCATGACCATTTGCATATGTATAAGGTGTCTGCCAGATGGATTCCCAGGTTGCTCACACCATTCCAGACGCAAGAACGCGTCGAGTGCTTGACGATGAATTTGGAGATGTGCCAAGAAGATGAGTCCAAGTTTTTCAAAAGACTGATTACACAGGATGAAACCTGGGTCCATCACTATGATCCAGAGACCAAAGCCCAGTTAATGCAGTGGAAGCCCTTGGACTCACCACCTCCAAAGAAGGCAAGAGTGCCGCCTTCCGGTGGCATGGTCATGCTCTAAGTCTTCTGAGATGAGGACGGAGTAGTGATGACAGATTTCCTGGCAAAGGATACCACAATTACAGGAGCCTATTATGCTTCACTTTTGAGGTAATTAAGGGAAGCTATCAAAATCAAGAGGCGGGACAAGATCAGCAAAGGTACCCTCCTCCTGCAGGACAACGCTCCGGTCCACAACTCGCATGTCGCCAGATCAGAAGCACGGGTGTGTGGTTATGAAATTCTCCCCATCCTCCCTACTCTCCTGACCTTGCACCCTCTGACTTTCACTTCTTCCCAGCCATGAAGTTGTTTTTGAAAGGAAAGCGTTTCCCAGATGATGCAGCCTTGATTTCTGAAGTCACGTCGTGGTTGGAAGACCAACCTGGGGTGTTCTACAAAAACGGTCTCCAGAGCTGCATCAAACGATGAGAGAAATGCATAACTCTGGGTGGTTCCTATGTAGAGAAAGACTAATAACTGTGCCAAGTTTCGTTTCTCTACTGCTATGGGAGGTGGGTCAGGGGCAGTACTTATTGAACGCCCCTCGTACTTAATTTGGTTTGGCAGTTTGGTAATATGGATACATTCTTAAAAAGCACCTAAACAGAAGAATCAGCCAAGGGGAATAACTCTTATTATTCTTATTTTCTTATTTTATTTTAGTAAAAGTAAGTCTCTCCTTATTTGAGAAATTTGAAAATCCGTTAAGGAAACAGATAACACGATGCAAGATTTCCCCCCCCCCCCAATGAGTGAATTTTAATCCAAATTTTCAGATTCATGAGCCACAAATTTTATTTCATTGTCAAGATCTTACAGCGTAGCCGAAGATCGTCGATTTCTTGTGGTCTTGTTGAAGAAACTGTTTATTAATGTCCGATAGTCGTAGTGAGATGCGCTGGTACACGTGTACAAACATTGAAATCAATTTATCTACAGTAAACAACGACTTCCTTATTTGCCTTAAAGCTTGGGTGCTCAACCGAATTGAAAAGGCATAGAAATATCTACAAACTTTGACCGTAATGCATCCCGGGAAACGCCGGGTGGGTACAGCTAGTATATACATGCAGAATGCATTTACATAAAGTAAAATAATATTATCTAAGAACGGTAATGAGCCATTAGCCTCACCCTCGTTACCGTTCTTAGATGTTCTCATCAAAAGAACTGGTATGAGTTATAATAGTATAAATAAATGTTGATGTGTGTGCGTGTAATGTTTTGAGATGGTGTGTGTGTGTAATATTTTGAGATGGTGTGTGTGTAATGTTTTGAGATGGTGTGTGTGTTTGTTTTTTTTTTGTTTGTTTTTGTTTTGTTTTTTTTAATTTTCTTCTTTTGAAGATTGTAATCCTGGGTATGGGGTAGCCAAACCAGCTACCAACATTGCCCTGCTTTTTATTGAAACCAACCGAGAGCTCTTTTTTAGTATCCTCGTTGTTCCCTTAAGTGCAATTGTCTGGATCTCTTTTGCAATTGGTTCAGCAGTAATATTACTTAGGTAGGATTTCAATTCTTCTTCATAAGCCATGTGGCAGTTATAATAACTGGTATGATTGATATCTCCCTTAGATTCCAGTTTCTTTTCATATCATACATGAGACCTTGATATGTGTATGTACGCAATCATGCGTACGAACAACGTAGAACTGGGATATAGACGCATGTTATTATTTGTTTACTTGCTTGTATGGGCGTATATAGGTGGGTATGCATGTGTCAGGTCATGTCATATGCTACTGGTACCATGTAACCCAGTACTACATGCCTCATGGTCGGGTCACCGGCAACTAAACTGGTTCCCCCACCAGACTTGTTTGGTGAGGAGGGCGGCTAGTCTCCATGGAGGATTAAAAACAAGACCTTCCAAAGGGCGAATGAACTCTTTTTCTGAGTCAATGGCCAACTAGCACCGTGTATATTTGTGTGTGTGTGTATATGTTTATTGGGGTGGAGAGGGCTCCCGTAAGCCGTGGTGAAGGCAACCTTTCTAGGAGAAGCAAATCTCTGATTTAAAAAACCATAAAGCGGGAGACCAGTACCCGCATTAAGCTGGTCTGCAGTTTAATTTGTTGCTGGCTATCTTGCTCTTGATTGTTGCTGGATCTCAACATTTTGAACCAAGAGAGAGACTTAGCTGTCGTACAAAGCTAAGACTCTGTAACATCATCTTTGTATAGATACTCCCTCAGGCATTTGGGCTCATGGATTTTAAATGTCTGAGGGAGTGGCACTCGTCTGACAAGACGTTGCAATCATCATCATGCATGTGATAATTGTGCATACCCTAAGTATAAACATATAAATTGGTGTGTATGCGTATTCGTTTGAGTGTTTGTGTGTGTGTGTGTGTGTGTGTGTGTGTGTGTGTGTGTGTGTGTGTGTGTGTGTGTGTGTGTGTGTGTGTGTGTGTAAATTGAGGCATGTGTCTATGAATTATTGTATATGCGCTTAATACACACATAAGTGTTTATGTGTTTATGTGCTTGCGTATTTGCGCGTGGGGTATGTGCTCGAACGGTAAAAATTAACTTATGTGAGAGTGAGCGAGTGAGTGACAGAGAGGAGAGGGAATTACTCTCATGGGACTCAACCCCAAGTGAAAAAATCCAAAAGAGACTTCGATTTTGATCTTGAAATATATTTAAAGTGATTTTTGCTTTAAATGTTAAGAAATTAATGACAAAAAAGATTCCATTAGTATGCGTGTATGGGAAGAGGGTGACAAAAAATATCCCTCAGAATCAAAAAGGAACATAACGAAAACGGTAGATGGTAAACAAATAAATAGCTCAACATCCGATTGGATAGAGCAATATCAATAGTTCATAGAAATGCACTTAGCTTCAACAGTTAACTGACGTTTCACTGTATCACCGATTTGATTTCGCATTGATTAAAACCAAGTATATTTTAATATATATATATATATATATATATATATATATATATAGTCATCGACTGATAACTGTTTCGTTATCTAAGTCTCATCGGTGTGGCTAAATGTAGCAAATGTATTCGCAACTCGAACGGTTAGTCAATATTAAATATAATTATCCACAAACACGTTGCCTTAAGGAGAAGTGCTTTCCAACACCCTGGAAAACCTCATCAGCATGCCCTGTATTTAAGAATTCAGGTGAAAAGTCATCTCCCTCTCAGTACAGACCAATAAGTCTCCTGTGTGTCATGAGTAAGTTGTTGGAATCCATATTAAATAAAGGAGTAGTCAACCACCTCAACAGAAACAACCTTCTTAGTGACACGCAATATGGTTTCGGCCCTGCAAGATCTACAGCAGATGTGCTAACGGTTACATCACACAGGATTAGTGAATCTCTTGACAAAGGTTTCCTTTCCAGGGCAATTGCTCTTGACATATCGAAGGCCTTCGATAAGGTATGGCATAAGGGCCTACTTCACAAGATTTCCAGCTACGGTATTACTGGAAATGTTTTCTCAATCATTAAATCATTTCTCTCCGATAGGTTCATAAGAGTAGTGATTGATGGGCAGAAATCAGAGGCCCTCAGTATTAATGCTGGAGTCCCTCAGGGGTCCATCCTGGGTTCAACTCTCTTCCTGATCTACATCAATGATCTCCCAAAACACATACTTAAATCATTCGTTGACATCTATGCTGATGACATGACCATAAATGGTAACACATCAAAGGCCGTAAATGACAAAGCTCTCTCTAATTCTCTCTCCTCTGATCTTGAGCACGTGGTACAATGGGGAAAAGGTGGCTGGTCACTTTTAATGTGTCCAAAACCAAGCTTCTATCTTTACATCATCAACGCTCTGATCCCCATCTGGCATCAAATGAAATGGATGGCTCTCGTCTTGGAGAGGCTTCATGTTTTGACAAGCTTATGAGTTTGACCTTTACTCCTGATCTAAAATGGAACACATACATAAAGTCTGTTGCCAGGGACACTGGGAAAATGGTGGGATCCTTCGACCGCTCCAGAAGATATCTCACTACTGATGCAATTCTCTATCTTTATAAAAGCAAAGTACGTCCAAGGATGGAGTACTGTTGCCACATCTGGGTAGGAGCTGCTAAAAACAGCCTATCCTGCCTTGACAGAGTACAAAATAGACTTCGTGGTTTAGTGGGGGGTGCCCTTTTCTCTTCCCTGCAACCTTTCTCCCACAGAAGAGACGTTGCATGCCAGTCTTTGTTTTATTGCTAATTCCATGGCAGGTGCTCGTCTGAGCTCCAATCCCTCGTCCCCCCTCGCCAATCTTTCACGAGAAACACCCGTCTGGCTGAAACTACTGTAAATAATTTTCCCCACTCTTTATTTGTGCCTAAATCTAAACGTAGATTCCATGAGCAAAGCTTCTTTCTTAGAACTGCGCGCCAGTGGAACTCTCTGCCACTTGCCTGTTTCCCACCTGACTTGGACGTCTTCAAGTCCAACATAAACAAACTCCTGACAAACC
The DNA here is from genome assembly GCF_053919585.1 of Euprymna scolopes. Classification (NCBI taxonomy): domain Eukaryota; kingdom Metazoa; phylum Mollusca; class Cephalopoda; order Sepiida; family Sepiolidae; genus Euprymna; species Euprymna scolopes. The sequence continues at coordinate 29,379,309 of NC_136492.1, forward strand.
GCCCCCTTAAGTAAGACACTCTATCAAAATGATTACTATCTCATTGATTACTGTTATCGGGCCTTGTAATCGTGACTGTAAAAAAAAAATAAAACACGTTTCCTCTTCACTACGATTCCTCTGTGTGGCTAGATGTAGCAAGAATCGATATGTATGTATATATATATATATATATATATATATATATATACATATATATATTATATATTATATATTATATATATTACATATATATATTATATATATATTATATATATATAATATATATATTATATATATATATTATATTATATATATTATAGATATATTTTTATATATATTATATATATATATATATATTTATATATATTATATATATTTATATATATTATAATATATATATAGTTATATATATTATATATATTTATTTGTATATATTATAATATATATTTATATATATTATATATATATTTATATATATTATAATATATATATATTATAATGTATTATATATATATATTATAATATATATTTATATATATTATATATATATATTATAATATATATTTATATATATTATATATATATATTTATATATATTATAATATATATTATATATATATTTATATATATATTATATATATATTTATATATATTATAATATATATATTATAATATATATATATATTATATATATATTTATATATATTATATATATATTTATATATATTATTATATATATATTATATATTCATATATATTGTAATATATATGTATTTACCTATATTATAATATGTATATATATTTATATATATTATAATATATATATTTATATATATTATATATATAATATATATATATTTATATATATTATAATATATCTATTATAATATATATATATATTATAATATATATATTATAATATATATATATATTATAATATATATATATATATTATAATTTATATATATATTATAATATATATATCTATCATATCAAAATATATATATATTATAATTTATATATATATATTATAATATATATATCATATCATATCAAAAGATCCGTTATGAGTTCTGTTACGAGCGTATATAGGAAACCTATTTTACATGTCAATACATTAGCTGGGTTTCGTTCTCCTCTTAAAATCAGAAAAATAAATCCCTTTAAAACTTAAGTACATCGGGTTTTGTTGATTTGCTCTAGAACTAAACTAAATGCTGAACTCCAAAATTCTTTTGGCTAATGGTTATCCTTTACACACATTTGAAAAATGCGCGATGGATAAAATCCTAGCATTTAAGGGTGCAAAAATTTCCAATATATATGAAGCCCATGTTGATTGGTGTTAAAGGCCAGGAGTTTTCACATAAAATTTCTACATCTATTTCGCGTTGCTATTTTGCAACTACGGTTTGAACAGTGTTTGGAACAATAAGCACGTTCCCTTCCTTTTGGAAAATGTTATCCGTATCACTCAATACAATATGGCGGTTTATCGTTTTAACGGTCAGTGCGAGGCTGACTACGTGTGGAATACTATTCAGCGCTTGGAGATTAGAATTTACCAACATATCCCCCCTTCGATAGGTAAGCACAAAAAAATGGCCAACATTTGGGTGTGTACACGCTCATATATAAGCCATCGGTGAACATTTATTGCAGTGTCAGATCTTACGCAGAGCATGCTTGAAAATCTACTTAAAAATTCTAAAAGCGGTGTCTGTTAATTTGCGTCAGCCGTCTCTGTGTAAGCACAAGAAACACAGCCATGATTTGGAACTTATGGATGTTCAATAAGATTGTTTCTTTTTCTCCTTTTTAATCTTTGTCTATCCTCGCTATGGGCTTTTGAACCACATTTTTAAAAGATGTTGCCCTCCGCCGCCGACGTTTATTTTGAAAAGTATCGGCCGAAAGATGTCTTAATATAGTATTTTTTCTACTCCATCCATTATTTACCGTGTTTTATCTAATTTGTGTTTTTTAACATTGAATTAGAGTCAACGAGAAAAAAATGTATATATTTAAAATGTGTTTTAGTTTTTGTCCGTTATCACACTTTTCTTCTTTATGTTGAAACTATAAAAAAAATATCCCAATAATTAATAATAGAACTAATAATAGCATTGTGCCAGTATTATTCAAATGTTTAATATATATATATATATATATATATATATATATATATATATATATATATATACTTACACATTAATATTGGTAAATTACCAATATAACCGTTTAGGGAAATAAAAAAATACAACGTATAAAATGTAAAGAATTAGTTTCGTATTTTCAACCTATGTAAACCTTGTTAGATATGACCCTAGTTTACAAATTACAGAAAATAAATATTAGATAAATAAAGTAATAATAATAATAATAATAATAATAATAATAATAATAATAATAATAATAATAATAATAATAATAATAAATAATTTCTTTGTACAATTAAAACATTTTAAAAATATTTTACTTCAAACGTTGAATAAAACCTGTCTAGCTTTATAATATGAGCCAAGATGGCTGCCGGAACAAACACACGATGTTGAGTCTTCTACGAATTTTCTTTTTTTTTCTGTTTGAAATTAGATTGTCATGCATTTTTCCTTTCTAAACTAATTTTTTCGAGGAGTATACGCACGAAAAAAGTTGGTATGGACAAAATAACAACCGGTTGTTTCTGCATAACGAAACGAGTCTGTAAAAAATGTACCGAAATTTTAACATGCCGGGGAAGCTGTCTTGCATGAAAAATTGTTAATTGGATCTTGGAATGTAACTACACTCTTATTCTTATATATATATATATATATATATATATATATATACTAGCATTTCAGCCCGGCGTTGCCCGGGTGTTTGGATGTGTATGTTGATAAAAAAAGTGGTAGTAGGAAGGCAGGCTCGAACCCGTGCCGCAAAGGAGGAAAAGAACAGGGTAAAACCTAACGTTTATGCTGTTACGACCACCGCCAAACCGGAAGCGACCTTTTTTTAAATTAAAGTATGACGAGATCCCTGGCGAAACCAGATGATCTTGCTTTTCAAATAGAGGAAGAGAAGAAGGGAGACAGATTTGGAATTATCTACATGTCAAAAGAGATGGTCTTGTTTTTCAAATAGAGGAAGAGAGGGCAGAACAGGGGAGTGTTAATGTCTGATTGGGACAAAACAAATGTCTATTGGATTTTGTCAGAAAGAGAAAAAACAAATAATAATTTGTTTTATCTAATTTGCTGTTATATATCTGTTAACAACGAAAAGGTTGTTTTTAAAACCCTGTTGAGCGATATGAAAGATAGCTTGGGGTGAGGGGTCACCGCCAGGCATTGTTCGACCTGGCGTGACTAATCATGCCTAATTCGTAATAAGTAAAAACCTCAGTGCAGGTGGGGGTTGAGGTCTGGTAGAGATAAGCTCTAAGAGAAAAGAAAGAATAACTCCAGAAAGGTGGAAGGGGAATTTCTGATTTGATAAAAACGATTGGCTTTTTAGAGTTAGAGTCCTTTTACTGGCTGGCATTCGAGGCGTCCACATCGCTCTCACCCTGGCTGGGAGGGGGGGGGCGAAACATCCCTAAGGGCTAAGTTGAAAAGCTCTTGTTCTTAGCTGGGAAATTAATTAGAGGAACTTAAGTTAGGGTTAAATTAATTAGAGGAACTTAACTTAGGGTTATATTATGGTGCCGTGAGCCAAGATATCACATCTCTATGAGATGTGCACAAATGAGTAACCACGAACACATTTTTGAAGCATCTGGAACTCAGTTTTCTTGAAAAAGAAAAACATTGGTAAAAATAAGGAAAAAGGAAAATGGCATAGAAAAATGTTTTTAAAAATCGGGGGGGGGAGAACGATTGAAAAGAAAACTTATCGAAAAGAAAAGAAAGACTGACATTGAATTTATCGGAAAGAAAAGAGAGAGTTTTAAATTGAACTTTGAAGGCATAGCTAAAAACATAATAGCCAGCCGTCAGAATGCATGAAAAAAAAACTGCAGTAAGGAGCAAGGAGGACCACGAGAGACAGAGAAAAGGAGAGATGGAAAGAAATGAAGCAGACGATAAGAGAGGTAAGGGCAGATTTTTATTGGTTCCTATTGCTTCGCTCAGATTTTTTTTTAGGTGCGGTTGTCAGTGTGGGTTTTTCTTGATTAAGTCTCCCGTAACGAAAGTTTTGTCTTAATATGCAAAGTATTGTTGATTTTTCTTCCACCCCAAAAGGAAAAAGTGAAAATGAAATATGTATTCATTAGCCTGGTTGATATGTCGTCGTTGTATAAGAACGGACGCGCATATGTTGTCACTGATATGAGAGAGAGAGAGAGAGAGAGAGAGAGAGAGAGAGAGAGAGAGAGAGGCAAGTCCTCTTATAAGGTATAGCAGTAAGCAGATTTAGTAGACATGGAAAAGAGGAATGTGTTAAGGGAAGAAATGGTTAGAAAAGTCAACCCTTGAGTTAGGCTTAGCGGTAAGGGTATTTAGTGGCCATGTGATTGGTTGAAAAAAAAAAGCGAGAAAACAGGGACTAGAAATGAATAAAGAAAAGAAATAAGCAGAATGGAGAGAGCGGTAGATAGATATGGCGAACGGGTTTGGAAACGAACGGTGTTGGAAAAAGAAAAGAAAAGATGAAGTAGAGATGGGTAAAGAAAAGAAATGAGACTGCGACAGTTGACAGTTTAAAAAGAAAAAAAAAAAGAAAATAGAGAAAGAAAAGAACTAAGTCAGAAAGAGAGCGACAGTTCGCAGTTTTAGAAGAAAAAAAATGCGTTGAGGAAGCCAGAAAGAATTGGCTGGGTGTGATGTGATCCCCGCGGGAGGGATGTGAAGACGTGCGGAGTGCTAGAAAGTTGAGGTTGATAATTGTGCAATGTGCACTAGTTACAACTAGGCATGAAGAATTGAGTGGTCAAAGGTTTAACGAGACACTGGGTGTGTCTGCGTGAGATGCCATGGAAAAGGCATGTGAGAATACGAATATCATAGATACGTGATCTTTCCGCCCGGTCCGCAGTGACAGACACTGTGCACCACTGATGAACGGGAAAACTCTTGAGAATAATGTACCATGAGATAGAATGGTCAATAAGGTAGAGAGAGAAAAACGCTCATGCCGAGATAACCTGAAGAATGGTTGTGAAAAGGGAAACCAAAGAGGGATTGAGAGAAGTATATCGTTCCTTAGAGAAATAGAAACCGGCGGTATCGATGCCGTGCTGATTTTGTAATGAATAGAAGCTCTCATAATAATAAATTAAAGATGAAGTAATGATTTGCCTAAGATTAGTTGTGAGACATTTAGACTGTCAAATAAAGGGACGTTTGGTTGGAGAATTTTATTAAAATTAAAGGAAAAAAAACTGAGATTGGGGGAAGCAAGGTTCCTGTCAGCCTAAGAGCAATGAACCAGGTAGACCAGAAGTAGTTAACCGGGTAGCAATCTGATAATGGACTGGGTTGCAACTGTTGGTGCTGTCGTGTGCATGTCGGCCCCTTGTGCGCACGTGGTGTTGGCAGGCTGTGGCATGGGCCGCTCTCTCAGATGTGCTAGTAGATAGAAACCAATGGGGATAGACAGAAGAGAAACTAAAACATGTGTATCATGGAATTGAGTCTTAAATCTTTTTAGGATAAAACAAATGAAAATTGATAGAACCGTGATTTGATTGAAGAAAAAATAAATAAATAAAGGGAACTGTTTCGTTTATTTTAATATTTGTATTGAAATGTACTAATTTAAAAAAAAAAAAAAAAAAAAAATTTTTTTAGATGAGGACTGATAATGTGTGTAATTGTTGTGTAGCATTCTCACCTGCGTTGAATAGAAAATCAGTTGGCCTGAGAGTTTTCATGGAATGCGAATAATATATTGTTGGAAGTGATGTTAAGGCATTTAAACTGTTGAATAGAAAATCAGTTGGCCTGGGAGTTTTCATGAAATGTTAATAAAATATTGTTGGAAGTGATGTTAAGGCATTTAAACTGTTGAATAGAAAATCAGTTGGCCTGAGAGTTTTCATGAAATGTGAATAAAATATTGTTGGAAATGATCTTAAGGCATTTAAACTGTTGAATAGAAAATTATTTGGTCAGAGTTTTCACAGGATATGAGGTGGTAAATTGGTTGGAAGTGGCATTAAAACATTTAGGCTGTCAAAGAAAAAATCATTTAGCCTGGAAATTACATAAGAAAATGAAATCACTCGCCTGGTAAATGGTTTTGAAGCATTTAAACTGTCAAGTAGAATGTCTTAAAGAAAATAACGCTGCTGATAGTATTCTGTTTTGAAAAAAAATTAAATATGCAGTCGTTGAGAAGGCTTTGAAATAGGGAAAGTATGAAATATCATTGGGAAATTTTCCCTGATGCCAAGAGGTATACATGAGCTGAGGGCGTCAGTTCTTTCCCTTCGTGTAAAGGATTGAGAGAGATGCGTCTGAAGAAAAGAAAAAAAAACTTCGAGGTTTATGATGTTATGAGTAAAGATATTGCATTCTTGGTTTTTAGATATTTTTTGTAATCGAGCACTCTACTGGAGTATGGCTAATAATGTTTATGTGCCCAACATGTCGCTCGGATTTAAACCCGTCAGTATTCATGATAAATTTGAATTTTTGTATAGCAGATGAGTGGATTGCCATTGAGCAAGTAGAGATAAATAAATAGAGGCGTAAATGTGGCTTGACTGTGCCACGTTTGGTTGGAGTTATTTCAGTCACCAGAATACCACATTTACCTCGTTTTCATTTTATTGGCTTCAGATAATCATGTGAGAATTAAGTGAGATTCTTTTGAAGATAGTGATTTGAAGGGGAGCAATTAGACCCACGGATGAACAATAAATTAGTCATGCGGAGATATAGTGTTTGAAAGAAGACAAAGTTAAAGAGGGTTAATCACACCAGAAATGAATAGAATGTTTGAGTCCGTATGAATTATGAGATGAAAGATCTTATTACAATCACTGGCTCAATGCACTGGAAAATGTGCATGTGGGTAGTGTGCCTGGAAACTTCTGTCGATCTTGTAGGATAGAGAATTAATTGTATTGGGAATTCTGTGTTGTATTTGGGAATTCTGACTGGAAAGAAATAGTTTAGTTGAGGACTAACTAAATTTGGAAAAGAAAAGAAATATCAGAAAAATGGATGTGGAAAGGATCTGACCTTTCTTTTACTCAATGAGGTGTGGGAGAAATCTGGAGATTGTTTTTTTAATTAGCAGATAGCTGGATAAAAATATGGGAGTCAATAATGAAAGAATTCCCCAGTTTTAAATGTAGGAAGAAATCAGGTAACCACGAACCACTGACAACTGACAACAGCACACCTGAGCGGAGTGGGGATACCAATGAGTGCCCTCTACCAAAACTTGGATAGCGTGCATGAGCTGCAACCATCGACAAAATCCAAGGTTACAAGCAGGGACTCCAAAGTCAGTCCCTAAGCCATTATTAAAAAAGAAAAAGAATGAAAAAAAAAAACAAATATCAAAAGCGCAAATATTTTTCTGATTTGTGAGAAAGAGAAAATTAGCAAGTAGTTTGAAGGGTGTATGAGCCCTCCTTTGATAGTGAACTGAACATGGTTATCTTTTCACGGTTGCATGCACATAGGTTAAGTCATAGAGACGGACCGAAAATGAAAAAAAATGAAAAAAGAAAAAAACATTTTGCATGCACATAGATTAAGTCGTGAAGATAAACTGAAAGTAAATAAGAAAAAAAAAAAAAAAAATGAAAGAACCCCCATGTTTGCATGTAGATGGTTTGATGAGTTACAGTTATACAGAAGGACTGAAAATAAAAAAAGAGAAACTGTTTTGCATGTACGTAGTTGAAGTCACCTTAAAAGGACCAGTAAAGTGAAAAAAAAGGGAGTTTATCAATTGAAAAAAAAATGCATGTGTAGGCGAATATAAAAATCCATGACTCATGAGCTGTGGGAGCTTATAAATGTATAGGTGCATGTTTAGTTATTGAGTGAGTGCCATTTTCTCTAATGATAAGAACTATGAACTACGTACAAGTACTTATGCATGCATACACACTACATTATAATATATACAGCAGTACAACCAGAACCATTGGACCAGAACATTTTTGCATGCTGAATGGACAATTTTTGTCAGTTGTTTTTTATTGACTGATTGTAGAATTACTAGTTTCAGGTCAGGCTTCTGGTGCAGGTCGCATATATGCCAATTATGACTAATTGACAAGTGAAAGGAATGGGTGGATATGACGAGATCCCTGGCGACACCAGATGATCTTGCTTTTCAAATAGAGGAAGAGAAGAAGGGAGACAGATTTGGAATTATCTACATGTCAAAAGAGATGGTCTTGTTTTTCAAATAGAGGAAGAGAGGGCAGAACAGGGGAGTGTTAATGTCTGATTGGGACAAAACAAATGTCTATGGGATTTTTGTCAGAAAGAGAAAAAACAAATAATAATTTGTTTTATCTCATTTGCTGTAATATATCTTAACAACGAAAGGGTTGTTTTTAAAACCCTGTTGAGCGATATGAAAGACAGCTTGGGGTGAGGGGTCACCGCCAGGCATTGTTTGACCTGGGGTGACTAATCATGCCTAATTGGTAATAAGTAAAAACCTCAGTGCAGGTGGGGGTTGAGGTCTGGTAGAGATAAGCTCTAAGAGAAAAGAAAGAATAACTCCAGAAAGGTGGAAGGGGAATTTCTGATTTGATAAAAACGATTGACTTTTTAGAGTTAGAGTCCTTTTACTGGCTGGCATTCGAGGCGTCCACATCGCTCTCACCCTGGCTGGGAGGGGGGTGGGGCGAAACATCCCTAAGAGCTAAGTTGAAAAGCTCTTGTTCTTAGCTGGGAAATTAATTAGAGGAACTTAAGTTATACAACCTGCATCATGAAACTTGGATCAAAGAACTCGACTATAAACAAGTGTACAACGATTTATGAATAATTATTTTGTTTCGTTATATAAAAATATCCTAGAGTTTTTCCTTGTTTCTCGATTGCCGGCCTGAATGAAGATGCAGTTTATTTCAGGTATGTCCTGACGGCAGATAATGAAAGAAATAGACTGGATCCAGCACGAAGCCAGAGTGACGGTCGAAATCGACACTGTTGCCACACGGACTTAGGGTCATGCACATTTTGCGTGCCCTGAGCAGCAGAAGATATTTTCCAGTGATCAGTGAGAGTTTGGTCACTCTTGAGGGGTCCACCACTAGACAAGTAAGAATGTAGCCCTGCTGTGTTGCATCTATGGTCCTGTGAGCTGGGAGCGATGAACACAGCCAGAAGTAAATTACAAGTATGCTCCCGTGAACCAGGATAGCGACAGATGCGGCCCAGCCCTCGGACGAGAGAGAGTCTTAGGGTTATAAGGCTAGACAATCTAAAGGAGAGGATAACTTTCAAAAATATCGGCGAAAAAAGTGAGCTTCCCCTCTAGAAAAGTGTCTAGTTGAAGGTGAAGATATTAATGGTTTTAGCCAATTTTTCGATATTTGTCGTACGAAAGGTCGACCTTTAAAACGATACTGATCTTGGTAAAATCCGTCGCCTCTATTGAAAGTTTAAGGCAGACATGTAAACATACATACATACATACATTTATATATTGGTAACTAAAATTTTCGACCTAAACTGATGAAAAAGCTTGCCCTATCTCTGAATACCCTCTATGTAAAATTTCAAATATTAAGACCAAAAAGTGTCTGAGTAATTTGAAAGAAACCGCAGAGGTCAATTTTTTTTTTTTAAACTTTGACCCTTATTATGATCCCTTAAAATTTATTGTTTTGGGCTCAAATCAAGTTATGAAGTTAGATCCCTGTCCAAGGAACTTATATCTAAAATTTTAAGTGCGTAGACCCAAAATTGTCGGGGGAGTTTTGTAGAGTTCTGAAAGGTCAAATCGTGGAACTTTGACCCTTTAATCGCAAAATTTCTGGCCAAAAACCGATCACATCGACTTTTTCCAAATCTCAGTACCCTGTATATCAAATTTCGTGTCTGTAGACTAAAAATTGACAGAGTTATTGCGTAGGGAAATGTACACAGACACACACACACGTTCACTTATATATATATATATATTTATATATATATATATATTTGTCAAATTAATCTTGATCAGGAAACTATATCCAATATCAGGAACATTCTTTTGTTCCTGTGATTAAGGAAGGTGGTGTGTGATCAACACTGCTGGGAAGCCATGATTTAATATACTGTTTTGTTTTTAAATCCCCGAAACAGTGTCTCATGATAGACAACTGCTGGTCCCTTAAATAACATTGGGACTTTTGTGAATTCGAGAAAGCAAGTTGATGCAGCGATTGCAGGTGAATAAATGACTTACTGACTAAATAGTTTTCCAACAATATAATTGTATGTGTGTGTGACTCGGCCACAAGCATCTTATGTACAGATTGCTTTAACAATAAAGAAATAAAAACAACAGTAATCCATGAAGAATGGATGAGGTCATCCATGCAAAGATCCTTAAGTGTGTATGGAAACGCAAGAGAGAAAGAGCAGTTATGGGTTTTCTTGCAACAGTGAATAAATCCTTCCGCAATATCAGAAAAAAAGACGTTCTTATCGTGATCCCATATAAATGTAAATAAGGGAAAAACGACAAGAATGAAAAAAGAATTCGAGATTTCATCTACTTTTCATTCATTGAATAAATACTAATTCTGGTTGCACAAGTCCGGATCCTATGCTAAGATACCTGAGAATAGATTCCATGCATTTCATTTAAGTTTTCAATCAAGTAAAACCACTTGATTCATTTCAAATAATAATACGTGTGAACCTGTGTTTGTGTGCATTCAGTACACAGGTCGTGATCGTCCGCTCGTTGCCTTCGTCATAATTTGGTGCTGAATTTCGACATAACGTCAATCAAGCCGTCTTGGTCATTTCTGTGCAAAAATGAGTTTCCTTCCAAACCAAATCACAACGCAAGCTTAAAACAAGTAACAGGATTTTCTTTTATTACTAGCAAAGATACCCGCGATTCATGCGGGACTTTGCTGTACGCTTGTACCTGCTTCACGGGCACCCTTGCAGTAAGTGGATGTTGTACCTATTTACTATGCCTCCCCACGGGACAGAGTTAGACACCAGGGTCGTTTTTTAACGTGGAGAAAAGGTACAAAAATAAAAATTGTCTCAGTCGTGAAGGATTTCTCCTCCACCGAAAGAGAACAAGAAATAGAAGTGCAGCATCGGAAGAACAGATGGTATTTATTTGCTCCCCCACCGAGCAAATTAGGCACAAGGCCAATTTTTAATGTGAGGAGTGAAGGGAGGGGGAAGGGGAAAAGGGGACCAGCTCCCGAGAGGTGGGAAATGGGAGCTGGTTAAAGGTCAGGCATGTGGGGTTGCCCCCACATCTGGTCTTTGCTAGTCATAGCTAGTCATAGCTTGCAGTATCTGCCGGAACAGATACTACACTTTGATCTTGGCCAAAAGGCCAAAGAACAACTATTGCTAAGGGTGTTATTAACTATTAGCGGGGGAGGGCGTAAAATGTGCTAAAATATTAAATATGATTTTTTAATTTGTCCAGATTCTGTGTATATTATTATAGAGCCGTGATTTCAAAAGTAAAAAAAGAAGGTATTTGAGTGCCATCAGCTAGAATCGAAACCGAAAGTAAAACTGTAGCGTTCAAAGCTGTTGACGTTACCACTGTACCAACGTGACACGCATATAAACTGATTAAAAATTTGAAATAAAAAATAAACTAAGATGAATGTACAAAATGTATAACGATTATTTTTCAATTTTGACCCATTTTTGACCACTTAAAAACTATTTTAACCGACTAATAACCCATAAAAGAATGGTCCGTAAAAAAATCCAATCATTTGAGTCCCCTAGCGCTGCTCTGTGACTTTTAGTTTCAGAGGAGATAGAGTTTGAAAATATGGAAACAGACAGACAGACAGACAGACATATAGCTTTCTATATATTAGATTTCCTAAAGTGACTGAAATCCAATTATGAACTTTAAAGCAAATAGTTTATTTCAAAGTTGACATATTGTTACACATAAAAATTGGAAAAAAGGAGAGTATGACCTTGACCTTTGACTTTTATCTTGAAAAATTGTGTGCACCACAGGGTCCCTCATCATGCCAGGTTTGGTTGTGATCGGTCCAGTGCTGTTGTTGTAGAAGAGTATATCTACATAGGCTATGACTTTGACTTTGGATCATAACCTTAAAAAATGGTGTGCATCATCCCTCGGTTGGTTAAAAAAGCATATTTGTCCTTGTTCATTGAATTTATATGCATTTTAAATGTTTCAATTTTTATCAAAATCTATTAAACGATTTTGATTCTAGTTTAATCTTAAAGGGTCTCAAGAATAAATCCAAATAGCACAACTATTCGATCAAATTCAGTTCAAATCTATCTATCTATATATCTATAAAAGTGAAAGTGTCTGTCTGTGTGTATGTCTCTGTGTATATTTCCTTACGCAATAACTCTGTCAATTTTAAGTCTACAGACTCGCTATTTGATATACAGGGTACTGAGATTTGGGAAAATCGATGTGATCGTTTTTTTTTTTTTTTTTTTGCTGTTAAGGGTCAAAGTTTAACAATTTGACCTTTGAGAACTCTACCACACTCCTCCGACAATTTTGGGTCTAAACACTTGAAATTTTTTATATAGGTTCCTTGGACATGGATCTAACTTAATAACTTGATTTGAGCCCAAAACAATAAATTTTAAGGGGTCATAATAGGGATCAAAGTTCAAAAAAATTGACCTTTTGGGGATGGGGGCGGGTCTCAGCATACACCTCCAAACACCCGGGCAACCATTCTAGAATATCTATAAAAGTGAACGTGTCTGTGTGTCTTTGTGTCTGTTTGTCTGTGTGTCTGTGTACATTTCCCTTCGCAATAACTCTGTCAATTTTTAGTCTACAGACTCGAAATTTGATATACAGGTTACTGAGATTTGGGAAAATCGATGTGGTCGGTTTCCGGCCAAAAATTTGGCTGTTAAGGGGTCAAAGTTCAACGATTTGACCTTTGAGAACTCTACCAAGCTCCTCCGACAATTTTGGGTATAAACACTTGAAATTTTAGATATAGGTTCCTTGGAAATGGATCTAACTTAATAACTTGATGTAAGCCCAAAATAATAAATGTAAAGGGGTCATAATAGGGGTTAAATCAAAAAAATTACCGTTTTTTTTTTTTTTTTTTTTTTTTGCTCAACATACACCTCCAAACACCCAGGCCACGCCGGGCACCCATGCTAGTATATCTATAAAAGTGAACGTGTCCGTGTGTGTGTCTGTCTGTCTGTGTACATTTCCCTACGCAATAAGTCTGTCAATTTTCAGTCTACAGACTCGCTATTTGATATACAGGGTACTGAGATTTGGGAAAATCTTTGTAATCCGTTTTCGGCCAAAAATTTGGTTGTTAAGGGGTCAAAGTTAAACGATTTGACCTTTGAGAACTCTACCAAACTCCTCCGACAATTTTGGGTATAAACACTTGAAATTTTAGATATAGGTTCCTTGGACATGGATCTAACTTAATAACTTAATGTGAGCCTAAAACAATAAATGTTAAGAGGTCATAATAGGGGTCAAAGTTAAAAAATATTTGACCTCTGCGGTCTCTACCAAATTACTCAGACAATTTCTGGTCTAAACATTTGAAATTTTACATAGAGGGTATTCAGAGATAGGGCAAGCTTTTTAATCGGTTTGGGTCGAAAATTTGAGCTACCAATACATAAACGTATGTATGTATGTTTACATGTCTGCCTAAAACTTTCGATAGAGGCGACGGATTTCAACAAGATCAGTATCGTTTTGAAGCTCGACTCTTCAGACGACAAATACCGAAAAATTGGCTAAAAACATTAATTTCTTCACCCTCAACTGGGCACTTTTCTACAGGAAGGGGTCGCTTTTTTGCCGATATTTTTGAAAGTCATACCCTCTTTTTGATTGTCTAACCTTAATTTAAACCTACGTCACTTCCGGTTTGGCGGTGGTCGTAACAGCAAAGACGTCATTTTTTCCTTGTTCTTTTCCTCCTTTGTGGTACGGGTTCGAACCTGCCTTCCTACTACCACTTTTTTTTTCTTCTCAACACACACCTCCAAACACCCGGCCAACGCCGGGCTGAAATGCTAGTCTGATATATTTGAATTTTCAAATGGAAACTTGTGTTCATAATTCGCCCTTGAAATTCTTAAAATTCTTCAAAGAAATTGAAATTTATTGGTCGATTTATTAATTAATAACTTAATATTTACTGTTAAAAATTCCACAAAAAGCTGAATTTTCACAAAAAATCCATTATTATCTTCTTTAAACTAAATCAAAATATATATGCACCCTTATACTTAAAAGTTTTGTTCTAGAATTCTTAATGATCAGTTAATTAGTTTACAGATGAAGTCTATACATACAAATATATTAACATATGAACATAGCTTACTTCAAAGAAATAGAGATATCTAAATATTATAAAACAACTCTTTTAAATACCATATATTTCGGTGTATAAGGCGACCGCCAGATAATTTGAGAATTGGAGAAAACTTTAATAAATTTATCGTATATCGGTTGTATAAGACGACTGCTAAATCATGAAACCATGTTTGTTTAGTCTAGGCTGAAGATTGCAACACCCGGTATTTTATGAAATATTGTTTTTTAAAGATGATTTTTTTTAACTTTAAGGGTCATCTTATTCGTCAAAATATACAGTATTTCAACTGCAGCAATTCATTATTTCACAAACAGTTTCGCTATATGGAAAGGGAAGGGGAAATAACTCAATTTAACATATTTCAAATTTTAAAATAGACGCTAGATCTAAAAGAATACCGTTTCGCCTACAGAAACAGATGGCAGAATGTTCACTTTGTGCTTTCTCCCAAAGTTATGTAAATTCTCCGGAGACTAATGTTTGTCTTTTTGTGTATGGGTATGGTAACCAGACTGGAAGCATTGCAATTTTGATTATAAATCCAGTAGGCAGGAAAAATCAAATCAGTTTAGTGGGACACCTGTCCTCCTAACTCCATCACGAGATGTAAAAATTATATACCAAGAAATACGCAAGCTGAGGTGATTCATGCCAATGGATGAATAACTTACAAAGGGATTTCTATTTACACAAGTAGCAATGAATGACTTTTCTTTAGTCTTTCTCTTTTATCCAGGCATATGGATTTATATGAAGTCGTCTGCATCAAAACATTTCTAAGCTTTAATAAAACAATGGATTTTAATTCCATTTTGATGAACATTAGTCTTCCTGAAATCGTAACGGATTACCAGGCAAAAGAGAGCTAATACTCCACACCACTAATAAAACAAGTGAAGCATGTATGATCACCTCTGATTGCACAGTGAATGAAGCATAAAAAATGACTAAGTATTTGCCTCCCCCCTCATTTAGCCCCCAAATGTCCCCAGGGGACATCAAATTCTGGGGAAAATGAGTAAACGGGTGCAGTTTTAAGCCTTGATATATGTAAATTTGAGTTCTGCACCATGCAAAAAAAGAAATAACTAAGTCCATCATTTACCCCACCCCACCCATTTAGCCCCAAAAGTCCCCAAGGCCTTAACATATTTAAATTTGAGGTCAGCACAATGCAAAGCTGCTAACTGGACATACACAGAAAATATTGGACAAAAATGGTAAAATAGTCCCAAAAATGGAGTATTTTTATTAGCCCTAAAAGAGCCCCTGGAGCACACCCAATAGTTATTGCAAATTATAGACAAACAAAATTATATAGAAATCAGTTAGTTACAACTTTTCAGAAAGTTTTATAAAAATCCAAGGCATTAATTTTTGTTAATAAGCACAAAAGTGTAAATTTTAGCTGTTTTAATCCGAAAGGCACCTTTAGGGGAGCAACCGTAGTTTTCCCAGAAAATTCGTTCTATTACTTTTTTACTCATATCATGTTTAATGTTTGTGCAAAATTTCAAAAAATTCCAAGGCGTAGTTATTGAGAAAAGTGTAGACAGACTAACGGACGAACAGACGAACGGACGTACGGATGAAAGGTGAATCTTTTGTTAGGGGACCAAAAAACTACTGTGTTAAAGAAAATTATTTTTAAATATAAATACTGTGTTCGAGTTGATAGTTATTTGTTGGTGTTGTTTTTGAGTGTTGAATTTTATTTTATTTTTATTTTTAATAAAGTAGTCTTTGATATTTGAATGAATATTCAAATGTCATCGATTATATTCACCTTTATATAAAAATTCACCAAATTTTTGCATCGATTTTTACAACTGATGTTATAATTATTTTTCTTGCTTTCACAACTGAAAATAGATTCACAAATACAAAAGTAAGATTGGTTAATAAATTATACTAAAATTATTCGCGAATAAACATTGGAAAATGGAGAATTTCATTTTTTTTTCTTGCATGAATAATTTGTAAACTTTTAAATATTTCACTTTCTAGCATTTGATTTTTAATAATTGTTTTCTTTCCATTTCTTTTTTTACTGTTTATTTCATGCTTTAATCTTTTGTCTTTTTCACAAAGATGTCACTAGTCCGCAGAAACGTTATTTTCCTATTCCAAAAAAAACATGGCTGACAAAAGTCTGTGTTCCATGAACAAAAAAAATGAAACAAATAATCAAATAAAAATCATGAATAAATTAGTACAAATATTTTTTTCTAAATTGTTTTTTCATTTGTTGTCTTTTTTTTTTTTTTTGTTTTGCTTTTTGTGCTTTTTTTTTTGCTGTTGTTCTGTTTTAGTTTTCGGATTATTTTAGTCAAAGATGAATATTGTGAGACTATTGAATTTTTTACTAGATCAATTTCGTTTCGGTTAATCTCTGCTTTATAGTGTCTCTTCTTGTTAAGTCAATTTTGTACCTGGCATTTTTAACTCTTTCACACTTGCAATCAAGTTTACAGTGATATAGTTGCTGTTTCACCCTCTCAAATATTTTTTTCTCCTATTTATTATTTTTCAAAAGATTCGTTACGATTTTCTAACCTAATCCTGACCCTAACTTAACCCTAACTGGCAGCCTCTAGGACTTAATGTTAGTGGTAATTTTTTTTTTAATTTTTCCTCATCATCACAATGTTTGTTTGCTGAATATAAAAAATAAAACAAATACTATATTATATGAAGGGAAGTTGTATGTATGTATGTATGTATGTATGCGTGTGTATGTATTTATATCCAGCTAAAGATCAAAAACTACAAAACAAACACCCATAATTTTTAATTGGCGTTGCCCTAGATCAGGGTTGTCCAAACTTTATGGGACGCGGGACACATTCGGCAAGGAAATTAGATTGCAGGCCGCGGTTGACATTTTTCCTCTTATGCACTGTCTCACCGTACCAGATGTAAAGTAAAACACGTACATGTAAATGAATCTTTATATTTATCATAAAAACATATTCCTGGAGAATAGATTAAAGAAGCTAAAATGTGAATACTACGAATAAGAGAGTTTTGGAAATTTTGAGCAAGATCAGTAGACCAAGAAACCTTAAAAATAACTGACAAGTATGAATAAGAATAAACCATAAATTTATTTGTAAAAAAATATTTAAGGAAGGACGTAAAACAGTACAGTTTACTTAAAATTCAGTGAGATGGGTGTGCCTGCATTTTGGAAGCCAACTCCTTTGTGTCAATGTCAACTGAGGTTAAGGTTAAACGAAGGCTTCGAGAGATGTTTGATTAAGTAGATTCCTCTCTTTGGATTTAATCGACTTCATTGCGGAAAATGCTGCTTCACAAAGGTAGGTACTGCCAAACATTGACAGCAAGTGCAATCCAAAACGGCGTAAATTAGGATAATGCTCTTCAGAAAGAAGACGCCAAAATTGAGTGATTGGCAGTGTAGCTTTGCTTAATAAAAACTGGTCACTTTGCAAGTCACACAATTCAAGCTGCAAATCTTCATCGGCTTCTGATATAGTTATAGTCAACGGAGCATTGAATACATTGAAGTTTTTCTCAAGGTGCTGGAAATCTTGAAATCGCTTGTTGAAGTCTTCAATCAGGGTATCAAGAGTTTCAACAAAGCAGCAGAAGTTATTGTCCTCTATTTCTTTAGAAATAACATCACAACTTGGAAAATGAATCAGAATGTTACTTTGCAAATTACTTTTGAAGAGACTTAATTTTTTGCGGAAACCATCTATGAAACCATACAGAGAAACAATTGTTTGATTCCTACCCTGTAAACTTAAATTGAGCTTATTCAGATGCTGAGTAATATCCGTGAGGAATGCTAGCCCTTTCAGAAAGTTGACGTCTTGCAATAAACCTTTAAATCCATCAGTGTCTGCATTCAGTTCTTCTAAAAAGTTTAGAATCTCATTATGCAAACCGAAGAACTGCTGCAGACATTTCCCAGCACTAAGCCAACGAACAGTAGAATGGAGTGAAACGTCAGAAAATTCTGTATCCAAATCTTTCAAGAAATCAACAAATAGACGATGCCTCAGTGCTTTATTACCGCCTCTAATGAAATTAATAATTCTCATTACATGATGCATTACATCAGATAAACGTATACAGCGACTAGATAATGATTCTTGATGAATAATGCAATGAAACATTGGGCAGTCGACTCCAGCATCTCTCAAGTACGCTATAACCCCTCTTTTAGCTCCAGTCATTGATTTGGCACCATCTGTAACGATGCAAGAGCATTTCTGAAATCCACCATACTTGCTCACTAAAGAATTCAGTGCTTTATAAATATCAGATCCTTTTGTAGTGGTAAAAAGTGGGAGTATGCCGAGTAACTCCTCACTGACATTAAACTGTGAGGCAATACTTCTAACAAAGACAAGCAAATGGCTGACATCCCTTATATCTGTGCTTTTATCAAGAGCGATAGAAAAATAAACACACTGCTGAATGTGATTCATGACCTTCTCCTGAACGAAATTGCTAAGCTCTTCAACACGTCTAGCAACAGTTTGATGCGAGAGTGGATTTTTTCAAACCCAAGAGCTGCATCGTTAAAGCCCATGGCCTTTCCCATAGCTATTGCACATCGCTTAATGAGATCACTGTCAGAGAATGCTTTTTGGATTTCGCCATCAAAAGTGATACATCATAAAAGACTATGGTTGTAGAAGACGAAGGCTTCACTAATTGAAACATCTTTTCTTGACGCTTACGCAGGTCTGATTTGAGATCATTGAGTAGGGCTCGCCGCGCCTCACCAGTGTATTTATCATAGCCAGTGACATGAAGAGTGCTGTAGTGTCGTTGTACATTGTACTCTTTCATAACAGATATCATTTCATTACAAATTAAACATAAAACTCGACCACTTTGTTCTTTCACCAGAAACATCAATTCCCAACTATCCTTGAATTGACGCTTTTTATCAGAGATTTTTCTTTTCTGAGCCATCGTAAAAAATGTGGCACTAAGTCTGAAAAGAAAAAATAGAACAGAATGTAATGGAGGATTAAGTAAAACTGTAATTATAAAGAATAATAATAATAAATGTTTATTATTTCATCAAAATGAAAATCACAATTTAAAACAATTGTATGCTTATGATGGTGTACTACAACTATTAAAATTCTGTATACAGTACGGAATAAAGGTGTTTGAGTTGAATTATTCCAATTCAAACTCAAATAAAGTTTAGTAAAAAACAACTTTTTTCGAAATAACTCAATAGATGTCTAAATAATACTAATTTTTAAAAGTTTTCTAGAAGAGGCTGCGGGCCGCATTGAAGGAGGCCACGGGCCGCATGCGGCCCGCGGGCTAGGCTTTGGACAACCCTGCCCTAGATGAATAATATCTAAGTTTAAATGAAATTATTCATTCTTTGTTAACTGCACTAGATTTCATCAGTTTTTCAGCCATTTTTAATGTTATTATGTACAAATTTTTGAAAAATGCTGACTCGGTCGTCGAGGAATCTATTACGTAAAGCAAATTTGTTTGTATGTGTGTCCAGAGAGGAATTGGCTGGGCAGAGGAGAAAAATAGGTTTGGGGAGAGTAAGGAGGAAAACAGAGAGGGATAAAAGAGAGAAAGATAAAGAGACAGATAGAGAAAGGTAGAGAGATAGAACACTTCTACCAAAGACAATGCCGGGTAGCCCTGCTAGTTTAATATATATCATGAATAAATTATTAGGAAGATTTTTAGAAGTTTGATCTTTTTTGGGCTTTTTTGTTTTTGTTTTTTTTTTTGTTTTGTTTTTGTTTTTCTTTGTTGGCTTTCCATTTTCACGATATTCTGGTCAAACATTTTTTTTTTAATATTTTGTTTAAATTCAAATAAAAACTCTTCTATTCATATTTTTAGTGCTAGAGTGAAAAGAGTGCACTCATCATTGTTTTCACAAATGAAGCAGAAGATCTATTTTTACTAAATAGGAGTAAAAACAGCTTTCACAACCCTGCCGTTTCAGGCAATGATGCAATTAATTGAGAGAACAGGAACATAAGGACAACAGCATATTCTTTTCATTGTTTTGACTCTCCAGTGTGTATCCGTTGATATCTTACATGCTTTTATATAGAGTCATGTGGTTCTCGGTTGATTAACTTTCTCTAACTGGATATATACTCGAGAGTCAAAACAATGATAAGAATATTATGTTGTCATAGTCCTAATGATGAGATTGTATACGTTCACCTGCCAACGTAAAGATGAGGAAAAGTTTTGTCTCGGCCTTCCCCATATTGCATGAAGCAGTTGCAAAGTTATGCAATGGTAATGTCGATAATTCAAAAACTATGTATCTCATCAAGGTGAAATTTTGCAAGTTGCTGACTTATCAAACAATATCAGAGACTCATCAGATTTGAAAACAAAAAAATCGAATGCCTATGATGAACAGAACTAACGTTATTGCCAAAAGTTTGGCTTTCACATTTTTTGTGAGCTTGATTTTTCATCTAGATATCCCAAAATTACATCAGTTTTTAAATATTTTTATTAAGTTTTGTGTCGATTAGTCAAGCGATGTAAACATGAGCTTTTATACAAACTCAATCAAAAACATAACCTCTGCCTTGGTGGTGGTTGGTAATGAACACGTTTTGAAATTAACTATAAAAAAGAAGACTGGAATAGTTTATTATAAACAATAAGAGATATTACCTCAAGTCTTAGAACTATTTAACTCATAGCCTGAGAGTTAAAGAGAAAGGGAGAAGGGAGGCGATGAAAGACATATCGTTAAGATAAAGATTACGTTTGGATTTTGCCTTTGACCTCTCACATTTTTTATACAGTGTCTATCACTCTCTCTTCAGTCGATCTCTCTCTCTCTCTCTCTCTCTCTCTCTCTCTCTCTCTCTTTCTCTTAATAGTTAAACTACAAAAAACAGAAAATAATTATAGTACTACAGGAAATATCATCACAAGTATTATTACTATACACCCCATAGCTGTCCAGAGAAAGACTAATTTTTGATCTCGTGTTTTTATTTTTAAAAATTTGTAAATGTTTACTTTAACTACAACAGAACACCGACTAATAACATTTGGTTCTTTATAGGTTTTCGGGGTCGCTAATAACAAATCTGATATTCAAACCCGTCGCAAATTTACCGTTTGCATGAAACTCCTGAACTCTCGCACTATTTGGTGCCATATCACCGTATTTGTTAACGCTCGCTACGCATGAGTAGTTCTTATTGAAATGTACGTGCGCGTAGTTACGTGATCTTTCCGCGCATGGATACATGGCGGATATTTTAAATGACAGGAAATATTTTTCATAAAATAAAAAAAAATAGTTTTCATCTCATTGAAATACTTTAAATAAAATTTAAAAAATAGTTTTCAGCTCATTTATAGTAAAAATAATGTCAGAAAGTTTTCACGAGCGGTTTACAAAAAAAAACATTTGCTTTTCTTTCCTTTTTTTTTTTGTTTTTTTGAGGGAGGTATTCAATTATAGAATTTATATGGATTTTAACAGGTGCTTTACTGCTTCTGTAGTTTAATTTATCGTTCTTCCGTAAGTAACGCGCCGACATACACCGAGCAGAAAAACTTTAATTTTCACAAAAATTCTGTTTACATTGGGTGGGGGAGGGAGCGATGGAAGGGCAGAGGGAGACGGGTGGTGTCGCGTGCGACATCACTCGCCCCCTCTGCCCCCCCCCCTCCCAATGTAAACAGAATTTTTGTGAAAATTAAACAGTTCTTCTGCTCGGTGTATGTAGGCGCGTTACTTGCGGAAAAACGATAAATCGGATGGGGGTACTTATGGAAAAACAGTAAATTAAACTGCAGAAGCACCTGTTAAATGTTGTACAAGGGCGGAGTTAAAAAAAAAATTTTAATCATTATTTTGACATTTGAAAGGGGTGCTCACTTTTTAGTTACAACGTTCTGGTAAATCAGTAACCCATTTTGGACCCAATAAAAACATATCAAAACCATAGAAAGTAAAAATGACATGATCTTACTGCATTTGTAAGTCCGAAATATTTTTGTTCCTCAGAAAAAAAAGAAAAAAATAGAATGAACTGGACTTTTTTTGGTATTATTATACAAACACCGTGACAGCGTTAGGGTTAGGATTAGGGTTAGGGTTAAGGTTAGGGTTAGGGTTAATTCGCTGTCACGGTGTTTGTATAATAATACCCTTTTTTTTTTTGTTTTTTATGAAAATAAAGTTTCGAGTTTTTTTTTTAACTTATTTAGTTTTTGGGGTTTGTATTACTGTACAGATAGATTCGAAAAAGTTGTCAAAAACAAATATATAACAAATAAATGTTATCAAAGCAATATAAGTTACTTTTCTACCTAACTGGATATGTTTTTAGTGTTTTTAGTTAATGTAACATGTTTTTTTTTAATCTTTTAAGTATTATAAATTTCACTAATATGCTGGAGAAATGTTTCCTAATTTTCCATCCCATTGTCAATTTTCATATCGTACGCTTCCCGATACATTGCTTCGTCAACATGGGACCATTTCCTATCTCCCGAAGACACTTCTGTATTTAGAAAAAAAAAAAAAAAAAATGGGTGACCGATTTACCAGAACGTTGTAACTAAAAAGTGAGCACCCCTTTCAAATGTCGAAATGATTTTTTTTTTCAATTTTTTTTTTTCATAATCTGGTTAATTAGTGTCCAATCAATAATAATCCAGTGAAAAATTTTTTAAAAACCTATCAGTATAGAAATTACGCATGGGGGTGATGGTTATACAACTCCGCCTGTACAAGTTCTATAATTGAATATCCACCTCAAAAAAAAAAAAAAACAGAACGAAAAATTAAAATGTTTTGTATACCATTCGTGAAAACTTTTTTTTTTTTAGATCAATTAAAAAAGTATCCAAAACTACGTAACACTGAAAAATGGACCACATTTCTTTGTTTTCGAAAACTTTCTTGTTATTTCAAATGTCTGCTAAAAAATTCTTCCGCGATGTGACAAGTCACTTTACTACACGCGAACTCATCATGTAAAAATAGCATAAACGAAGGCGGCTAGATGGCACAAAATAGTGCGAGGGTTCAGGGGTTAATACCATGCAAACGGTAAATTTGCAACGGGTTTGAATATCAGATTTGTTGTCAGCGACCTTGAAAACATATAAAGAACCAAATTTTATTGGTCGGTATTCTGTTGTAGTTAAAGTAAACATTTACCTAAAAATTTAACTGGCTTTGCAAACTCACTTTTTCTTGAATCAACCATGTATTATATTTCGTTATCTCCAGTTTAACTATCTTTGTTTCATTTTGCTCCAGCCAAAGTTCTCAAAAATCAAGTGGACCCACTTTATGGGTCTAACACTTCATCTCTATATGCAATACGTAGATTTTCGCATGTTCCATTAACGTTCTCCTTTTCATCTCAAACAATGAGTTAGTAAAGAAGTTGAGAGGATAATTTTCCTCTTCCCAATTCACCATTTAAATATGTTATAGTATATATTGTGGTCTCTTGGTTTTGCTGGATTCATTGACATGAATTCATCTTGTCCAGTGGATTATTCAGCTTCATGCTGTTACTTGAGATAACATTATTTAATTTAGGTACACCATAGTAATTGTCTGTATTTTTGAGATGAGGTGTTTTCATTGATTGAGATTGTCGGACTGACTTCCTCATCTTGATTGTTATCATCACAACGTTTCGGCCGTTTTGCCCTCCGTCCTAGTGACATATGGCCGAGTGGTCCTAGACGTTGTATCAAAGTTTACAGTTACCCAAAGGTGCTGAGTTCAATCCTGAACGAAGGCAGTAAAAAAGTAACATTCAAAACAGAGAATCAGCAACTATGTCCCAGAGCCTAGCTGGAGTCCGAACACGGTACTCCCGTAATAATAATAAAGGGTTGGGTTCGAGACTCCTAACAAACGGTTCCCCTGTTCGATACAAAACACCTGATGATGGCCGGAGGGCAAAATGGCTGAAACGTTGTGACGATAACAACCAAGATGAGGAAGTCAGTCCGACAATCTCAATCAATAGGTACACCATCTAAATATATAAAAGTATGTCCAAGAAAGGCTTTTGGGGGGAGGGGTACTATCACTTAGAACTTCTTATATACCGTGTAGATCATAATATGTACGAATTACGAACGCGTGTCACTGCTAGATTTATTTACATCAACTTTTATAAAATTCTTGCTATTTCGGCTTCTCACGTGTTGATTCGGCTTTTTTGTATAAAAGCGAAACTGATGTGAAACTAATGAGAGGTTCTCGGCTACGGGCCGGGAACATCCAGAAAGCGATGGACGTTTGGTCAATGTCGGTTTTCACCGTCATATCAGACAATTGCTTTCATTTGGACACTCCCCTAATAAAGGGGCAGCTGGTTTTCCCCCAACACGTTGGGGAAACAAAACCAGACAAAGTTGGGTAAAAAAACAAATCCAAAAGAATTATCCCGCAGTAAAATTAATTGTGGCGTAATGTTTGACCTCATTTAACACTCACCTGTCACATCACTTTTAATGATTTTATTTCACATATTTTCACTTCTCTGCCATCGTAGTGTGGCGGTAAGTCCTCAGCCTATTAACCTCAAGAGTTCAGGTTCGAGCCTACAAACCTACCAAAACTTTTTTTCTTTTACACCTCCAAACACCCGGGCAACGCTGGGTACCCCCGCTAGTCTATTATATAAATCTCACCTGTCTGTTTAAACGTATGTATGTATGTATGTATGCCTAAAACTTTTGACAGAGGCGACGGATTCTCACAAGATTAGTATCATTTTGAAGCTCGACCCTTCAGATGACAAATACCGAAAAATTGGCCCAAAACATTAAATCCTTCACCCTCAAATGGACAGTTTTCTACAGGGAAGAGTCGCTTTTTTCACCAATATATTCAAAAGTCATCCCCTCTTTTCGATTGTCTAGACTTAATTTAAACCTATGTCACTTCCGGTTTGGCAATGAATGCAACAACAAACACATCATACTTTTTTTTTTCACGTTCTTTTCCTCCTTCATAGTATGGGTTCGAGCCTGCCTGCCTACTACCACTTTTTTTTTTTTTGCTCAACACACACACCTCCAAACACCCAGGCAACATCGAGCACCCAGGCTAGTTCTTCGGAAAAGTTAGTATTGGTTAGCAATGCTGAGGGGATCTTATTTGTGCTGCGAATACTTGAATATTTCGTCAGGGTTTACTTCTAGGGAAAAGTATGCTCATGCCACGTTGTCCCGATAAACCCTTGTACAGATAGACATTAGACACTCTCCTCGAGTGTCTAGTCAGCATTCAAATTCTCTCCCACAATGCATTTAAGTTCTCTCCAATAGGCATTCAAGTCATACTAGATTACGCACTGATATGAACATTCTTGTGACAGTTTTTTAAGCCTTACTACTTCCATGCTGCCTCATGACAAATTGGAAGCAAGAGCTTGCTTTATGACACCATCAGTAAAAGATTGCCTTACAGGGTTAACAGACTTTTTTCTATCCAATTTTGATTTTTCGTCTGTTTCCTTCTCCTAGATGGATTACCTTCCCTTCCCCACAGCTGAGGAGCTTTTAACCCTTATCCTTGAGTGGCATGTCGGCCTTGATAAGTGGTGACTCCTATGTAAAAAAAAAAAATTTACCCCTGTGTATGGTAACTCAAAAATATCAGAGAGATGATAACAGGTGCTACACCTTGCCTAAGGGTATGAAACCGTGTAAGGCAGAGGTGTTTAGCACCTTCATACATGCATACCTAAATACATACAGCACCTAGTATACCCAAATCACCACCCAACTGATACTGGCCAGACTGAGCATTGCTTAACGTTGGTGATCTAATGTCTCATCATGAAGATGCCGTTTATCACCCGAGTTCGATGGGTGACCCAACAGGATGTTATCTTTTTTCCAGTTATATCATGTACATTCGATGATGTGAACACAAAGAAACTGTTTTGCTTATTCCAACATAAAAATAGAAAGTGGACGTTGAGTATGCTTTAAACTTTCACTTTCCTTATATTGTCCTTTAGTCCTCACATTCCATATGCTATGTTTCTGACAAAGAGGGAAGAATTGTTGCTTTTAAGGTCGCAATCTATCCATTTAAAACTCATTACTGGTTTAATTTTTGATTGCACAGTAGTATTTTTTTAGCTTCTTACATCAAGTGGCTTCATGCCTTGTCTGGTGCGATTTTCATCAAAACAAAACTTCTTGACACTATGAAGCATTGTTTCAGAAAATGTCAACAAGCAGATGATCAAAACTTGTGCACTAAATTCACCCAAACAAAAATTCACAATCAGCACAACAGAATCCGCACTCTTTTTTATTTAAATATGCATTTATTATGCAGTGTGCACGTTTTTGTACACTCTCGGAGAGGAATCTATATATCTATAAAAGTGAACATGTGTGTGTGTGTGTGTGTGTGTGTGTGTGTGTGTCTGTGTACATTTCCCTATGCAATAACTCTGTCAATTTTTAGTCTACAGACTCGAAATTTGATATACAGGGTACTGAGATTTGGGAAAATCGATGTGATCGGGTTTCGGCCAGAAATTTGGCTGTTAAGGCGTCAAATTTCAACGATTTGACCTTTGAGAACTCTACCAAACTCCTCCGACAATTTTGGGTCTAAACACTTGAAATTTTAGATATAGGTTTCTTGGACATGGATTTAACTTAATAACTTGATTTGAGCCCCAAACAATAAATATTAAGGGGTTATAATAAGGGTCAAAGTTAAAAAAAATTACCGTTTTTTTTTTTGTTTTTTTTTTTGCTCAGCATACACCTCCGGGCAATGCCGGGCACCCATTGCTAGTAGTTTATAACTGATAATAGCCTTGGCAGATTTATTAATAATTAAAATGTTATATTTTTAATGTCATCAATTAGCTTGTAACGTGACTATAAAAATCGTCTCTGGAGAGATGCAGCAACATATCTTTTATAAGGTTTGCAGTCTTGTCGCGATTCATTTATTATTTGACCTTGTTCTCGTTGGTAAGCCAAACGCATGTGGATATATTGTGAAAATGTTGCAAGATTGGCTGAAGGTATATTCCGTCCCAAATAGACCACATGCTCCATTGTCTAGAATGTTTTAAGTCCTATGACGGAAAGTGTAAACACTTTTCCAAATTTAAAACTCTGAAGACAGTTTGTCGTTGAATCAACAGGTTTATTAAAAATGAAGGAGGTCAAAACTGAAAACAGAAAGAAAGAATAAAATAGAATTAGCGTGAAGTTTAGTGTGGAAGGGGAAAGCAGAAAATGCTTAAAAATACCTCGAAATTGAATAAGTCCAAAATACTAATGAAATAGAAAGTAAGAAAT
Organism: Euprymna scolopes; assembly: GCF_053919585.1. Classification (NCBI taxonomy): domain Eukaryota; kingdom Metazoa; phylum Mollusca; class Cephalopoda; order Sepiida; family Sepiolidae; genus Euprymna; species Euprymna scolopes. The sequence goes on from NC_136492.1 coordinate 29,407,105, forward strand.
TAATCTCAATGTGGAAACGAAATAAAGGAAAAACTTACAGCAAAGGTTTGACGCCGAGGAGAGGAAGGTGGAGGTGGTAGCAGCTAAACCCTCGTGGCCGTCAACCCATGGAAAGGGGAAAAGGCAAGCCCCAGTGTTAGCGGTGAAGGGTCATAAGTTGTCCCCTCCAAAGAAAGAGAAAGATTAGAATTATGGATACATGCCAGGATATGACGTTAGTTTTAAGAGACATTGCTGCCGCCATTATTCTTGTAGTAGTAGTAGTAGTAGTAGTAGTAGTAATAGTAGTAGTACGAGACTGGCTGGGATTAGTTGTTTAGACACATCGTGAAGATTCAATGTGGAGGTCCACTTCTCCCAGATAACCGGGCAGTTCAGCTGGAAGATGGTCTCTTCTCTCACACCGCCCAGTTGATTTTGGAGAACCGGTACTTCAATTCCAGATGGTGACCACTTCACAGACGGCTCAGTGTCACCTACTTTTTCTGCTTAATTTCGTCTCTGCCAAATGGTCAAGCTTCTTCCCTCGATCACCATAGATGTGTTTAATTCTATCATAAGATACGGGGTTGCCTCTGGTTATTCCTCTTACGGCCACTTTGGCCAACACATAATGATAGTCAATCTCAGCCTGGTTTGTAGCAGACCCCTTTTTGACTTGGACATCAGTCAGTTCATTACTAATTATATCACAATTGCTAAGACACCAAGTAAAGGTTACTGACACCTTCATGCATGAAGGTCAGAGAGGAATGAGACATTTTGTTGCTCATCATCGTTGCAGAATGAATTCAAGTAAAAACTGGAGGTGTTGCAGAACTGTTGAACATTTTGGTTTTTTGAAGGATTTTTTTCAGCAAGGATGATTCAAGAGCCTTCTTGAGTGCCTTGATCTCTGTTTGAAAAGAGGAGCACCATCTGACAGTTGACATGGTGAAAGAGCGGTGGACCTGGAGGTCACTTGGATGACCTGTGGTGACGATGATTCCACTACCACTATTTGCATTAATGGCTCATTGCTGACCACTCTGTATAAATGATAAGGTCAAAGTTGTCGTAGCTATCGTCCAGTTTTTGTAAGGTCTATTTCTTGCTGGCTTCCAATTCTTCAGACTTTCTCCTGGTCATTTTGAAGATTTGATTACCTGTCTCTATCCAGAAAGAGAGAAGTTCTGGTGAAGATAGTGGTTGCACACACCTTCTTTGTAAGCAGTTGGACATCCTTGATGGCTATCTGGTAGTGTGGATTTTCTAGCTGTTGCCACAATTCTCCAGGACTGTGGTATTCACCTGGGTGGCTCGTCCTTATAGTGGGAAGGTTAACCTCAACCAAAATCGATTCATCCAGGGTCATCATTTTTTTTACTTCGTTATCACTCAGCCTGCAAGATGTTGACAAATTTCTAGTTTTTCCATCCTAGACTCTGAGGCCTAGCATAGTTATGCTACTGCTGCATAATACACATTGGCAATACACATGAACCATAACGTTATTTTGTCATAGCCTCAATCAGTGACCACCAGATATGTCAATGCCCCTACTTGCTACCACATTTTCCCACCAATAGTAGTTGCATGTGAGGTGAGCTGATGGTCATATGTTACTCCAAGGAACTTATAAGTGGCAATATATCGTAGGAGATGATCATTCAATGTGATGACTCATGGCTATTGCACCTCATGGATATTTGTACTGAAGAAGGAACACTGACTTTTGGACTGAAGGTTCCATTTTACACTTCTTGCTTCATTCTTTGATTTTATTGAGCCCCTGCTGTAGCTGACATTCTGCTTGCTGTAGATCTGCATCTTGGACCTAGACAGCAACATCATCCACAGACAGACTAACCTGTGAGGTTTGAATGGAGGTAGACAGGTTATTGATATAAAATAGGAATAGAAGTGGAGAGAGATCCGATCCCTATGGAACTCCTTGTTTTAGCGTGACAGTCTTGCTCTTTCCACCTTCATAGGTTACCCAGGTGAGAAGGTTGAAGAATCAAACCTGTATCTATCATTTGCATCTTCAGGAAGAGTGTATCATGCCATAGACTCAAGAGTAATCAATCAGGGCTAGCACAGTCTTGTTCATCAATTTGCTCTAGAAACCATTACTAATAAACTGTGATAGATGGAGCAGCTGGTCTTCAGTGCTGCTATTAGAATGGAAGCCCACTTTGTTTTGTGTAAGGATATTGCTAGTTTCAGCAATGAATCATAGGTGGTTTGTGGCAAGTCACTCCATCTTTCCTGCCATTGAGGTTAGTGAGATTCACCTGTAGCTTTCTAGATTCTTGTCTCATTTTAGGGACTGGTGTGACATCTGTTACTCGCCATGCTTGCGGGACAATGAAAGATTGACGATCTTGTGCATTGTAGATTTAGCTATTGGACCAAAGTGATAGAGGAATCTGGATGCTGTTGCTGCGGTTACTGTTGTCGTCATCATCATCAGCATTATTCATTTTGAACAAATCAGATGATTTTATTGTTGGCATTTGTTTCCCTGATATCGTTCTAGTTAGAATTCTTTCTAGAAAAACATTGGATACTTATAGAAGAGACCACATGAAGGTTGCAAACTTAGGGATCTAAGTGAAAGCGTTTCTGTGGAATGAAGTGGATTTGAACTTAGTATTAACCACTTAATCACCGTCACCTCCCCATTAGCAAGATGTAGTTTTTTTTGTCTAGTAACAAGTGGTTCTTTTTTTCTTTGTTTATCTATTCCTTGTCACCAGTTGATGTGTCATAATGGTTAATGTGAAATATGAAACAAATATAAAGAAAGAATTGAATAAAATGCTTCCATACAAATTAGTATTGAGACGATTAATCAGAATCGAAATCAGTAAAATCGGAAGTATCTGGAATATCAGAATCAGTATCGGATTTGGAATAATGTGTGTCTACTTTCCGATGCCAAAAACGATTCCTTTATCTTTTTTTATTTGATTTTGTTTAAAACAAAATCTTCCACTGCTGGTAGCAATAAAAAAAAAAGAAATACTTATTGATTTTAAACTACCAGTAAAACTAAACTCTATAAATCACCCCTACAAGTGTGCTTGTTAGGTTTGGAAAAGAAAATGTCTACTCTCTGGAATATGCAAAGGACATAACTCTTCTCCAACTCTCTTTGAAACTAGGGAGATAATCCCTGAGCAAAGAGTTACTTCCCCTCTCAATATGCTTTTCCTAGGTGAAAATCTGTTTCATTTAACAACTGTGAAATGGCTTTCTCTGGCAGTCAAGCTGATTGGGTTTGAACATCGTTTCTCGAAGATCTGTCTTCATTTATCTATCCCTCTGTGGATAGGATGATGAGAACATTACTTAATGCATAACTTTGCAATGCTGCAACAGAATGAAACAATGATACAATCAAGCAATTGTCGGATTTCTTTTCATTGCTGACTACAGAACCAAAGGAAAGTTTTGTAGCAAGTTTCAGTGTGGATGTATAAAAATAATGTTTAAAACAGTATTTTCCCATAAGGTTAAATTAAGCAAAAAAGTGTAAAATTCCATGAGGAGTTAACGAACTTGTTGCACCTGTGTCCCCCCCCCCAATGCAAATACTCCCAACTCAACTCAACAATCCCACCCCTTCACTGCAGAAGTATCCACATACTAGAAAGCTTCCGACTCTAATAGTTTCTTTCTTCGATTTGCTTGCCTTTGGAATTCTCTCCCTATAGTACCAACATTCAGAAATTAAAATGCAATGTAAACATCTTACTGTACAACTCCTCACTTAGGGTGCCCCTATAAATCTGATCCTTAATTCTCAGTAGACCTTTATGTTTTAGTGGCAATGTGCTTTGTTTGGGGTGAATATACGAGGTGCCGTCAATAAGTTTCTAGACTTTTTTGTACAGACATTTCAAATTGTTGTAGACTCTTGAAAATTCAGTATGTTTTTACTATACATCTTACGTCAGAAAGACACAGTCAATCAACCAAGAATCACATCAGTCTATATAAAAACATACAAGATATTAATGGATAGTCAAGAGTCAAAACAATGAAAAGAATATGCTGTTGTCACAGCCCTACTCATTACCAGCCCTTGTCCAATCACTGGAATGTTGCATCTCTGCACCTGTTTCACAAGATGAAATGATGAACTTGCGGCACAGATGACTCCTTAATGTAACTAGTTTTGGCCGAACCAAATGTAACGGCAAAATCAAACTCGTTCTCCATAAAAATCTTCCGGACACCACAAAGCTTTCTGTTTTATCCTTTTTCCTCAAACTTCTCGCCTTTGGAATTCTCTCCCTGCTCATCATTTCTCAGGCTGTACCAACACGTAGAAATTTAAGTGGACAGACATTTCATTGCACAACTCCTCATGTAGAATATCCTTGTAGGTATGACCCCTAAATCACGGTAACCTCTTACATTTTACTGGAAATGGCCTTGTTTCAGGTGATTTGAAGTAAAAAGAAATAATTTTTAAAAAGTGCCAATTACTTGCACTGTGTCAACGAGAAGACAATGGGTCATCTGCTCAGATTGAAAAGTTAGATAAAAATGTTAAAAATGGTTTATTAGTGCAATGTAACATTACAAAAGAATACTTTAAGATCACTCAGTGTGATTTCCCTTTGCCAAACTTGGTTGCAGGTGCACATGCATAAATAATTTGGTCTCTTTTGTTAAAGATTTGGCATGATTGAGAAATGATTGAGAAAGCTTCTCTTTAACTTCAGTCTTTGGGTTACAAATTAACAATAAGTCTGGGTCTGGTGTTTATGTTTTGTAATATTACTCAATATTTTTGTTACAAACTCTCTCTCTCTCTCTCTCTCTCTCTCTCTCTCTCTCTCTCTCTCTTCCTCGGGTATAGTATACAATTAAATAAAGAATCCAATTGTCAAAAACATCAAGAACAGATAATTCTAAAGGAAAGGTTGCCTTTTTTCTTTCTTCGCCTTTTGGCCAAGATGAAAGCGTAGTATCTGTTCCGGCAGATAATGCAAGCAAAGACCATATGTGGGGGTAACCCCACATATCAGACCTTGGTCAATGTAGGGGCAACCCTTCATACCAATTGTCACTATCCAGCTCCCATTTCCCACCCATCAGGAGCTGGTCCCCTTTTCCCTCTCCCCTCCCTCTCTTTCCACATTAAAAAACGGCTTTGTGCCTAATTTGCTCAGTGGGGAAGCAAATAAATACATCTGTTCTAAGGCCGCACCTTCATTTTTTGGTCTTGGTTAATGGAGGAGAAATCCTTCATGACTGATAAATATTTTATTGTTGTTACTAACTAGTGTCCCTTTTTGGGGAGCTGGTTCCCCCCACATTAAGAACCGACCTTGTGTCTAACTCTGCCCTCGTGAGGAAGCAAGTAAACAAACAAAACCAATCTAAAGGAAACCCCATGTTTGAAGGATGAAGAATCATTTCCTTGACGCAAAGACCAATCTTCTGGATCACTTTTAAAAAAGAGGACAGCTTTGTCTTTGGAAAGGGAGTTGTCTGTAGTGTCATCCACGTTAAAAAGAACAACAGAAAAGGTGGAAGTGGGTTATCCAACTCTCCCATACACGTGAGCCGGAAATACAATCCAGCCAAGATGACTCAGAAAACTGACAAGTATCACAGCCGACATGAGCAAAAAATAAAAACACTGTAGCTTCTCGGCTGGATAACAACATAAGTCAGTGGCAAGGAAGGGGGTTAGCTGTGAATGAAACTCAGCTATGGGTGTTATCAAAGGAGTACAAGGAGTTCTTCTTTTACCACAAATAGAGAATTCCAAAGGCTAGCAGTGCATGAAAGAAGATATAAGAGTAGATAGCCACACAGCATCTAAAGATCTCTACACTGAAATGATGGGCTTTAGATGATTGTCAGTTGTATCCATGTCAAGCGTGCACGAGAGCAGCAAATTCATCAGCACACATTTCACATGTAGCTGAATAATTAACATACCTCAAGATCAAGAAAGTAAATTCTTAAGATGTTACTCTCTTCATGTGTGACATTATGTTCCATTGAGGTTTTTGAGTGCTGGGAAGGGGGAAGGAAATGACAAACGGTGGGTGACAAATGAAAGAGCATTTTTTTTTCAAACAATGGATGGTGAGTCTGACAAAGGAGTCTGGGATGAAGTTTAAATTCAGGGTGTGACGAGTGACAGTGTGACCGAACAATGGACTAAGTATCGAACAATGCGCTTGTAGGTATTTTGGGGGAGAGTGGGGGGAGAAAGTTACTCTGTGAGTCAGGGAAACAATAGGAATGACACTTTACAGGAATGTGTGTGGGGGGGGGGCTCAGTCGAACGCTTAGTTAAGGCCTGAACTCCGATATTTCAGCAGATGAAATCTTCAACTTTTCCAGGCGCATCTTTTCAAACTTGGGAATCTTTATATAGAGCTTTGGAATATTGCTTATTGTCCATCGAAACTTATTTTCCTTGTTGACGTCAGTACCTAACTAGCTGTGAGAATTACATTTTGTAAAAGGTTCAATTATTATGAAATGTCAGACTTTTATATGAAAATTAGCAGGACCCGTGTTTGAACAACCTCATTAACTTTGCCATATAATATTCTCAATAACATGGTATAACAATAACAAATGAAAATTGGCTAGTCAGAAGCAAAGTTTGATTCCCAACTTAAATGCTATATGGATCTGACTTTGAAGACTCAACAAGATAATTCTATATATAGAATAAAACTCAAGCCTAATGTTTTTACAGAATCTTTATTTAATCCACAGGGGTAGATTGTTTTTATTCCATCAGCTACAGCATAGATACATGATGCAACAAATAAAAGTATTGTTTAACAATCAGTTTGAAGTGACAAACTTCTTAAGGTTGAAGGTTCAATCCTTACTACAAGCAATAATAACTAAGACTAACATAATTAATGAACATTTTTACCTGATCATGGCTGAGAGATGGTAAAAATCTACAACAGTGGATTAAATAAAGTTCAAAAGTCTATGTAGATTTCTGAGTTTCATAGAGGTCAGAGGTTACATAGGTTGAAACATTATGAAAATAAACACCAACATGAGAATAGTAGTTCAATAATACAAATATACAGTGGACCTCAGGTTTACTTTTGACAACCTCCTAACTCTCGCTCCCCTTATACTTTAGTCCTTTAGTCCTCACATTCTTTGTGCAACGTTTCTGATAAAGAGAGAAGAATTGCTGTTTTTTGGGTTCAGAATCTATGCATCAAAAATTTATCATTGACTAGTTTTTTTGATTTTGAAATATTGTTTTCTTTTTAGCTCTTTACAGCAGGTGGCTTGATGCCTTGTCAGGAGCGATTTCAATTTAAAAAAGAAATCTGAAACATCAGATATTTTATTTTTTATATTTTCGTCTCTTATGACACATTTGCATGCAAAGCAAATTTTTAACTTTTCTTATAGGTTGGTCTGCCAATCATCTCGGAAAATATGGCAAGCAAAAGCCGTAAAATGCATATCAGAAAAGAGTACCACTTGTTATTTTTCTTCAAGAATGTAGTCAATATCATAAATTGCTCTAGATGTGAGTAGCAGTGCCGCCTTCACACTGTTCTGGTCAATTTCTTGGGTGGACTGCAAATGCTCGATTTTGGAAGCCAGTTCTTCTTGGTCTGGGGGCTGGAATACCCGTCGGACAGCCGACGACGAGATGTCGCTAGACTTGCTCACACTTCTGTCACTGAAGATAGCCGAGTCTTCCGAGACGTGACTGTTGCTAGGAACCTTAGTAGCAGATGGTTGTTTTTCGAGCGTGTGACTAACAAGATCTACGAAAAGGGGGTTAAAGGAAAATAAATGGATGAAAATCTGCACACATGAAAAAACTTCAAACAATAATATGATAAACATAAAAAAACGTTTTTGCATTAATTAACCTGTTTTATGGCATATAAAGCATTTTTGCATTAATTAACCTGTTTTATGGCATATAAAACATTTTTGCATTAACCTGTTTTATGGCATATAAAACATTTTTGCATTAATTAACCTGTTTTATGGCATATAAAACATTTTTGCATTAACCTATTTTATAGCATATAAAACATTTTTGCATTAATTAACCTGTTTTATGGCATATAAAACATTTTTGCATTAACCTGTTTTATGGCATATAAAACATTTTTGCATTAACCTGTTTTATGGCATATAAAACATTTTTGCATTAACCTGTTTTATGGCATGTAAAACATTTTTGCATTAACCTGTTTTATGGCATATAAAACATTTTTGCATTAATTAATCTGTTTTATGGCATATAAAACATTTTTGCATTAACCTGTTTTATGGCATATAAAACATTTTTTGCATTAATTAACCTGTTTTATGGCATATAAAACATTTTTGCATTAATTAACCTGTTTTATGGCATATAAAACATTTTCGGGTTATTTAAAACTGAAACAAAACAACCATAATATACAATAGACTAGCCATGCATATCCGGTGTTGCCTGGGATGCAGTGAAATTATTTTTTTTTGTTCACCCCAGGATATATTGTCACTTACATGTAAGGGGCTACTACAGAGTGAGTCACGGGAAACGGATATTTTTAAGGAAAAAAAAAACTCTGCAAATATTTTAAAGACCATCTTCCTCACTGCCTATCCCTTACTCAAGGAGAGCAAGAAGCGTTCTAAAAATATCCATTTCCAGTGACTCACCTTGACCATGATGTTATGGGTACTATGTAAGGAAATGAACGCGATATTTATACACATTACATTTAAATTTCTGCATGTCAGTAAAGTCAGATAAGCAGAAAGGAAATTCCAAAGTCTAGTAGTTTGAAGGAAGAAGCTATTACAGTAGAAGGCTTTCCGGTATGTACAGGCCTCTGTAACAGAGTGCAGATGCATGTATGCAAATGACCAAGCCGTGTGTGAGGTGTCACAGCGAGGAAAAAAAGAAACAAAATATCATAAAAAAAGAAAAACATGGCTGGGAAGGACAAAGATAGACATGTAATAATAAAAATATACAGTGGACCTGTCGGGTTTTCTTCTGACAGCCTTTTAACTCTCACTTCCCTTATTTCATCCTTTGGTCTTCACATTCTTCGACATTAATGCAACATATCTCTGCACACATTATTCATCCATCCAAACAAAGATTTTACTCATTATAAAACCATCCTTGGTGTATGATTACTATTTCCTGTTAATTTCAGTGTTATGTGACTAGTAGTTTATCAGTTAAATATTTTCACACACACACATCTCTACATCTACTGTTTTATTTATATCGATTAGTTATAGTTACCTGCTGCTGCCTATGATTAAAAGATATTATTTTAGTTTTTACTTTTTATTTGTTTGACCATTTTTTAGCAGTTAAAATTTTAGTTGTAAGGTATACAACTATTATATTCTTCAATTTAAAATGAGTTATCCCCATTAAAATTTTTATTTTTAGATTATCAAAAAAAGGGTGTCATCTTGGCAATCGTCTAAACTGGACTAAGCAATGGCAGAGGAAGTACAATAGGTCCTATGTCGGCTGTTTAAAAGTGTTATTTTCATGGTCTGAGTTCCAATCTATGGGTTCCTCTTGCTGGACTTTCACAAAAAAACACTCAACCAGCTACAGCCACTATCAACAATACCCCCACACTCTATCTGTGCCTAAATCTAAATGCAGATACCATGTACAAAGCTTCTTTCCTAGAATTGCCTGCATGTCAGACACTGTTCTGCTGGTCTGCTTCCTGGCCAACTACAATATTGTAGCCTTCAAGTCCAATGTAAATAAGTTCCTGTTGTCCTCTTTGTGTAACGTTTCTGACAAAGAGTGAAGAATTGCTGTTTTTCGGGTTCAAAATCTATGCATCAAAAATTCATCATTGACTAGTTTTTTTGATTTGGAAATATTTTTTTCTTTTTAGCTCTTTACATCAGGTGGCTTGATGCCTTGTCAGGAGCGATTTAAATAATCAAATTCTACCCAACTTACACCACTAACAATTACTACACTACCAACTTAAATTCATTAACTCTTATCCTCAAGTAGCCTTCAGGCCTTGATAAATGGTGGCTCCCATGTAAAAAATATAAAAAAATAAAATATAAGGCTCCAGGAGAGGATGGTATTCCTGGCATTTACTGCACAAGTACATTGCGTTTTAGTATAGCATGGACAACTGAGGCCATTCCTGATAACTGACATGAAGGAATTATCCTATCCTACAACAAAAAATGGGATCAGAAACTTTGTTCAAATTAAAGAGATATTCACCCCATTGATATGGTGCTGAAAGCACTTGCAGTTCTTCTTTTCAAAGGGTTTCACAAAGCTTGCGATATCCATACATGCCTGATCTAATGCAGGGTTCACCAACTTCTGTTCTTTGTTGATTTAACAGCTGTCTTGGACTGTTCCATTATGCAGGTAGATGGTGTTCCTGTAAAGCTTCATCTCATCCAGTGCGACTACAAGTCGATATAGTGATGCATCGGAGCCGTTTGAAGTGAAGACATGTTCAACAAGAATGTGCACTCCTCCCAAATACACTATTGACTACAGCCTTGATCACATTCTACAGGGTTATCAGTTGGACCGGAGGTGAACGTGTCAGACCTGGTTTATGCCAGTCAACTGGGGAGAAGATGCAGAGTGTGCTGGATAGGTTACAGGATGCTATATGTTACTATGGATGTTCTCCCCACCCCCTACACCCTGAATAAAGACCCCCACCATCCAAAATAGTGTGAGGAAATGATTCAGTAAAAGTATAGGAAGTGAGATAAGTAAAAAGATGATGGGGGGGGGGGGGGGGACTGCACGTTTTTTTTTTTAAACTCTTGTGATAGGAGGACACCTCACGATCAGTGACCAGTTTTCGAATAATCAGCCACTCTTGACAGATGAGGCAACTGAGGAAGTAGCCAGTTTCCAATAATCATGGCTAATGATATATTACCTGAAAGTACTTTGGTCAAATTCCTCCGCTTAATGTTCACAGGGAATATGAATTGTAACAGATACATTGAGGGCATTGCCAAGGCTGCTGTGAAGAAGGTGCGTTTCTCTTCTGTGCTAGAAATTTATTTACGCCTGAGATTATTCTGTACCTCTAAAGGCCACCATTCGCCCATGTATGGGATATTGCTGTTACATTTGTGCTGGTGCATCTGCTACTAGTCTCTCACACTTAGACAGGCTTCAAAAGAGTCTGCAACCTAATAGGTTATGCACTGTCAATTAGGCTTCAACCGCTGTCCCATCGACAAAATGTTGCATCCCTTTGCCTGTTTTACAAGTATTTTAATGGTAGGTGCTCTGATGAACTACAACCCTTGTATCCCTCAACATAAATACCCTCGACCCATCTGACAAGCAGCTAAATCGCACCCCTACACAGTAGAGATCCCTAGATGCCAGAAAGCCTATTTTAATAGTTTCTTCCCTCAGATAGTTAGGCTTTGGATTTTCTTTCCGGATCTCTGCTTCCCTGACTGTACTGACATGCAGAAGTTCAAGTGTAATGTGAACAGACATCTTACTGCTCAACTCTATATAGTATCCCTGCAAATTATGTCCGAGATAATAGCCCTCTACATCAAACTGGCATTGTGCCTTGTTTGGGGTGAAAATTCAATAAAAAAAATAATAAAATCAGGTGTGGTTGTAACTTCGCCAAAAGATTGAACATAAGATTTCTGATTTTAAGTCAATAAAGTTCGAAGTTGGCATTAATTTAGAACAGTTTTGTGTTTAGAATAGTTGATCGTAGGTTGTGGTTCAGAGCAAACCAGGAGAGTTTTAGCAGATGAACTGATCAACCCACCAACAATGATGACTTCAACAAACAACTAAAATGTGGACACTATTATTATCATATACGCACACGCACACACAGGGTATAACTGATCTACACACGATGTGTCAGAGTGTGTATTTTCATTTGTTCATTTGCATTGTTCCATTTTATTTTCATATTTATATTATTTCATATTCATGCTATTTAGGTCTGACTTAGAAAATCCGACAAGATAATTTTATGTTAGAATAAAACTAAAGCCTAATGTTTCAAAGATGCAAGTAATGTTCATTTGTTGAATTGATCTGTGTGAATAGTGGAGTAAGAATGGACGAAGTCATGAATATCCAAAGAAACACGGCAGACACAAAGATCAGTCGGAAAGGTTCACATCAAATCGATGGATGGGAAAAATGAAAACGAGGCTGATTGTTCTAAACACAAAGAAAGAGAAGACAACAAGAGTAACAGTTCAACTCACAATTTCTCTGAGAAAAAAAAACAACATATATTCAATACAACCGGAAACAACAAAAACATCGGCGGGGAGGGGGAGAAAAAAACACATGACTAAAGAAATAAAAAGAAAAATCTATAAGTATTTTACTCAGACTTATTCTGTAAAGAACTATCTTTTAAATAGGGTTTCACATGCCTTCGGTGGGCTCCCTGGGAATAATAAACCCCCTTGGTCATGAACATGGTACTAAAAATATCAAATACTGTTTAGTTTCATACATATATTCTTATTTCGCTCCCTGTTTCATATATATATATATATATATATATATATATATATATAGTGGAGATGGTAATTAATAAAAACTGAAGAAAGTGCTCAATACTGTTGTAGAGCAAATATGCGTTTTATTTTTATTACCGTATCTTTCTGTTAAGTTACATTATTGTTTCAGCTACTCGGCCGTTTTTTGGCCGTCTGTAGCTTCCTCAGACTTTTAAAGAATTGTTTCAGTTACTCAGCCGTTTTTTGGCCGTCTGTAGCTTCCTCACGCTTTTACAGAAACTTTTCTGTAAAAGTCTGAGGAGGCTACAGACGACCAAAAAAACAGCCAAGTAGCTGAAACAATAATGTAACTTAACAGAAAGATACGGTAATAAAAAATAAAACGTATATATATATATATATATATATATATATATATATATATATAAGGTTGCATGAGAATGGACACTAGTGTCTGCAGGTAATAATATTCATTTATATAAAAAAATATAACTATAAGCTCCCTTCAACTAGAAGTAGGTCTCTTTAAAAGAGTTATAATAAACTGTTAACTTTAACGTAATGCATTGTTCTGACCTCTGCTGTTGAAAACTATCTGACTTTATCTACTTGTCTTAACATTATATATAGACAGCATAAGCATAAGACATTATTGTCTGTAAGTATTTAATATATATATATATATATATATATATATATATATATATATATACACACACACTAGCAGGATGACCAGACGTTGCCCAGGATTGAATGATGATCAACGAACATTTCACACTCGTATATTTCTATTGTCATCGAAATTGATGAAATCGTTTATTTTTCAATCAAATCAATTGTCTGCTATATTTGGGGCCCCATCGCAGTTTAAAGTGAAAATATCATCATGGTGCAATTGTGCTTTAACAGAAAATTTATTTTGAATGTACCCCTGTCATATCAAAGAACCTACTGTTGAATTTATATGTCAGGTCTTTCAGCTTGTAATGTTAGGTTGTGTAAGGTGTTAACGTTATTCAAAATCGCCTGTTCCTTCTTTCATCAGATTATTTTGATTATCGATACTTATCAAAGACATTCCAATATAAAACCTATGCAAGAACATTGCCAAGCACATAAAGTACCTCCGTGTAAAATTTCATAAAAATCAGCCCAGCCGTTTTGAAGTCCATAGAGAACAAACTCACAGACAGACAGACACACAAAGTTCATGGGAAATCCATTGTTTAAGAAACATTTGATATTAAGAATTTAAAATTTAATGGTGAAAAGACTAGACAAGTGAAAATTTATTTCAATAAATATACCTATTTATCAAAATTAAATTAAATTTTTTTTGTGTCAGGCTGAACCTATGCATACGACCAACACTTCACACTGTTATCAAACATTTAAACCTCATTCAGTCTCAATTTCCAACCTCTGAGGACATGCCAGGCTTTATCTCCAGCATGACACGAAAGAAGAAAAAAAACTGTTTGTATTTCTTTTTGACAAAGAATATTTTACTATTCAAAAATTTAAAAAAAAAAAAAATTGGAATTCAATTTTAATAAATAAATGTTTATTAAAATAAATTTGCACTTGTCTAGTTTTTTCAGCCATTAAATTTTAAATTATATACATAAGTTAGGAAAGTGTCTAGGTTTATATTTTTCTATGTACAGGATTCACTCTTAAACTAACTAATCAATCATTATGAATTTTGGAACACAGCTGCTAAGAGTAGTAAAATATGTAAAGTGGTTAACTATAGTCGAGGATAACCTAAATGCTCCCTTTTTCATTAGTTACTACACTGTGTTATAAGGGAGAGTGCCACTCCATTCTCAGGATTACTCTACTTGCTCTTGATTTTTACTTTATGGTGCAGAATCTTTAGCAAGGAGCATCAAATGCAATTTTTAGGTTTTGGCATGATTTGATCAAGGATTGAACCCTGGTCTCTCAGACCATTAGCAAGCACTCTTATCATTGTACCAAACAGGTTACTAAAAGCAAGGGTGGGTAATGTAGGTTATATTGAGGCAAAGAGGCCACCACCTACTTATCGTTTATATATCTTTTCAGGGGTACAAAATTTAATAATAGCTGTGTACAGACCAACTTTATTAATCATGATGAATTAAAAAATAAAAAGTTAGCAGACCGGTTTCGAACATAGCTTATATATATATATATATATATATATATATATATATATATATATGATATATTTACTTATATAGACAAATATCAAATATTACATAGTCGCTACACTGAACATGCTAATGTTTCTGGCAATTGGTTTGTAATAACCAAAAGTCTTTGTTCGTGGCGTAATAAAGTCTGTATACCACTAAAAGTGTCTGGTTTTGAGAACCAGACGCTTTCAGTGGAATACGGACTTTATTATGTTGCCTGACAAAGACTTTTGGTTATCACTAGGGCTATGACAATAGCATATTCTTTTCATTATTTTGACTCTTGAGCATGTATCCATTGATATCTTATATGCTTTTACATAGAGTGTTGTGGTTCTCGGTTGATTAACTGTGTCGGATATGTACTCAAAAGTCAAAACAATGATAAGAATATTCTGTTGCCATAGCCCTATCTATTACAGACCACTAGTCTGAAACATTAGCATGTTCAGTGTAGCGACTATGTAATATTTGTCTCTACAAATAAAAATATTTTGCTGTTTTTATTGAGCACTCTTAATAACTTCGTTTTAATTCACGAGTTCTCCCTCTTGAATACCTTTAACTTGGTGTGTGTATATATATATATATATATATATGTGTGTATATATATATATGTATATATATGTAGATATATATGTATGTGTATATATATATATATATATATATATGTAGACGTATATGTATATATATATTATATGTATCAATGTAGGTATGTATGTGTGTGTATATATATATATATATATATATATATATATATATATATATATATATATATATTATGCCATCTACAACACATTAGTGTAGTTAGACCTAGCAAGATTCGTACCCGGAACTCCAGTGACTTTGTCTGACACTCTACCATGAGCCACAAATCCTGCTACCACTGGGAGATACGTATTTCACTCATAAATACTGATATATATAGTTTTATTTTCTTTGCAATACTGATAGTTAAATGTATTTAATTATTTTTATAGAAAAGCATTTATCTTAATGCTGCACACGTGTTTCATGATCTGCAGCTCACATATATATCATCCAAGATTAATTCACAAATTTTTTCACCTTTTTAGGCAAGAGAAAGAGTCATTTTATTTTTAAATTTAAAAAAAATGTTTAATTTTATAATTTTTTATTTATTTTTAATATATTTTTTACATTTTTGTTTATGTTTTTTTTTTTTAAACAAATTTTTGTAAATTTTAACTTTTTCATTTCTCCAACACCGGAAATGAAGGGAAGGCGATTGAAGGTTACACTACCTAGATTCACAGATCAAAGAAAAATAGAAAAAATATTTTTTAAATTGCCTATAACACATATTGGTAAAATCTGTGGATAGAAATCCTAAATAAGTAAAAATATAACAAAAATAAAAATAAGGTTGAGGATTGAAATATCAAAAAATCGCAGCATGCAAGCTATCTTGCAAGCCACCATTTTTTTAGGCAGATAAACAGATATTGACCAAGAGTCCAACATATGAAACCAACTATATATTCAAAATGGTCAAAATTTAACCATTTTGAACCACCCTAATAAAATAAGCATTAAAAATAAATTGCAAAAAAAAAAAAAAAATCGCTAAAACTTATAGCAATCGACAATAGTCATAAATTTAACTAGAAACCACAAGATTTTTAAACAATTCAGTAACAAATGTCTCTTTTTCATCATAATTTAAAATGATTTATCTTAGAATTAAAATAAACCGACATAAGCATTTATTTAAAAGCAATTACTTCCTATTTACTTACACAGCAATTAGATATTTTAAAAAATGGTTACAAATACCAACGATCTCTTTTAGATTTAAAAAAATATCTTTATCAAAGAAGATTTGCACACCAAGAGGCCTCCTTACAGTTTTAAAAAAAGCAATATGGAAACAGTCTCTTACAAAAGTTACTTATTTTATAAACTATTTTATAATTTTTTTTGTAAATATAATTCCTTATTTTTGTTTAAATCTTATACCAGATCGAAAAATTCTAAAATAAAAAAACAGCTTTTCTTTAAATAGTTAATTTCTCCCTTATAAAAAAATTCCTATCCAAGTATAAAATCAAAAATATAATTACTATTTTTCCTACAATTTTTCCTTCTTTTACCATTTAACCAATTAAAAATCATTACACAATAGTTTAATTGTATCAGATAGACATATATTTAACATTAATCATATAAACAAAACAAGATTCCACTTTAAAAAAATAATTTTTTATTCTAGATTCACAAACTATATTTACTTCAATAAGCTGGTTAAAATTTGGTGTCTTCTCCCCCCCCCCCGTTCCCCTCCATTTATGCTGACGAGAAGACGATATCCAGAAATGTTTTACTTATTTCTCGATGGTTTTATTTGTAAATATCGAATGAATAAAAGGATATTGTTTCCGAAACGATCGTACATATAAATTTGATTTTGATGTTTCCTCCTATGAAAACTTGATTGATAATTTCACAATTAATAATCTCTCACCCTTTATATACATATATATATATACACACACACATGAGGAGCGTACAAAAAATAATGGCTCTTATTTTTTATTCTGTCTGAATGGATCAGAAGGGATAGCAAATTTCATTGTTACGATGACTGAAATTATGCATTCATGATCAGTAACATTTTTCTATTGCAAATATTGATGGTGTGAGACTCTAAGAAAGCAACCCGTCATGAATGTGCATCTGAAGCAGAGATGCATCATTGAATTTCTAGCAAAACTGCATTTGAGAATGGTGGTGACTACGTAGAAAAATAAATTCTAGACCACAAAAGGTTGCTCGTTTTAATGGTACATTTCCTATCTTTGTAGCTCCTCAACTGTTTGAGTTTAAAAAATAACTCTTGTGTGTGTATATATATATATATAAGTGAAATTGTCTGCGTGTCTGTCTGTGTGCATGTGTACATTTCCCTACCAATTACTCTGTCAATTTTCAGTCTACAGACTCGAGATTTGACATAAGGGGTATTGAGATTTGGGAAAATCTTATTAATTGGTTTTCCGCCAGAAATTTGGCTGTCAAGTGGTCAAAGTTCAATGATTTGACGTTTGAAAACTCTACCAAACTCCTCTGGCAATTTTGAGTCTAAATACTTGAAATTGTATATCTAGGTTCCTTGGACATGGATCAAACTTTTTAATTTGATTTGAGCCCAAAACAATAAATGTTAAGGGGTCAAAATTGGGGTCAAAGTTTTTTAAAAAATTAACCTCTGCTGTCTCTACCAAATTACTCAGCCAATTTTTGATATAAACATTTGAACTTTTACATAAAGTGCATCCAGACATAGGGCAAGCTTTTTTAAAATTTGGCTGCCAAGAGATAAAAGTTGAAAGAGTTAACCTTTGCAGACTCTACCAAACTCTTCCACTAATTTTGGGTCTAAACACTTGAAATTTTAGAGGTAGGTTACCTGAACACAAGTCAAACTTTTTAATATATATATATATATATATATATATATATATATATACATATGCACATAAAGTTATGAACAGTACATAAGGCCCAAGCAAAGTTGGGCTGAACTGTTAGTGTATGTGTCTATATATATATATATATATATATATATATATATATATATATACACACACACACACACACACACAAGTACTTAAAGCATACAAATAATTATATTTAACAATGACAATATTTATCACAATTTTGATCCATCATTACATTAGAATTATACAGTCTTTAATAAACTGACATATTTTTCTTTTTACATTTTTGAATTTATATTTTGCTAATATTACTATTTCATTGACTCTAACCATGTCGTCTTCCACAAATCTGACATATTTCAAGAGAAATTGACAGAATCTGTGAATTCTGGCAATCAATCCTTGAAAAACAGAAAATCAATAAATTCTAAAAAGTCCAAATTTAAAAAAAAAAAAAAAACATAACAAAAAAGTATCCATGTAGACAAGTTACCAAAAAAAAGATGGCAGCCATTATAATAATAATACAAAATTCCTTAACAAATAATCCTTTTTTTTTTTTCCCCAGGGTAGTTTTTCCTGACATGAATATTCAAGTCATTTGTACAAATGGAAAATTATTCTGAATAGTCTCAATGATAAAAAAATAAAAAATAAAACTCTCATATGAAAAAAAAAGAAATAAAATAACAAAATTAAACTTACATATCAAAAAATAAATAAATAAATATATAAAAAACACAAAAACCTGGAATGCAAGTCTTTCAAAACGAAATCTCTGAAACAACGATAAAAATCAACCATACGTTTCCCTTCCTTTTCTTTTAAAGAGAAAATAGAAAGGCATAAAATTAGCATAATCTTACAATGCCCGTAAACCATGGTCAACCCTTAAAAATCTAGGTTATCTTCACATGAAAACCTTTAAATCTGATCCGTTTAGTCTTCATTCTTTTTTTTTGTTCTGCAAGAATCCACAGAAGATGGAAAAAAAAAAAAACACTGCAAGCCTTTGTTGTGCTCGATTCAAAATTGCTGACCTATAAAGATTTATAAAACACATTAAAGACGATAAGATGCAGGGGTGAACACTCCACATATGCCATAACATGTTTAACAAGCAACTGCAAACCTCACTTGATCTTATTTTACATATCTATAACTCTCGCTTCCATCACTCCCTCTGTTTGTTCATTAATAAGGCTAGGACAGCAGCATATTCTTTTACAATTGTTTGTTTACATTGTTTGGACTCTCGAGTGTGCATCAGTGGATATCTTCCATGCTTTTATATAGAGTGATGTGGTTCTCGGTTGTCTGTGTCAGTTTATACTCGACAGTCAAAACAATGAAAAGAATATTCTGTTGTCATAGCGCTAATTATCACACAGGAAATTGCTGACCAAAAAAAACTATATGAGATTGTCCTCTACCTACATTACCTACTTAACTAATTATCTTCCAGTTATCAGACAGTGGGGTCCCACTACCAACGTTCAATCCCATGGACTCCAAAGATGCTGGTCAAAAGTAAGACCTTCAAGAACCAAATAGGAAAGGAATGGGTTACAAGATTAGCTGACAAATAGTCTACTCCTAAAACTTCTGTTAACTGTTGTCTCATGATTAGGGCTAGGACAACAGCATATTCTTTTCATTGTTTTAACTCTCGAGTATATATCCGTTGATATCTTATATGCTTTTATATAGAGTGATGTGGTTCTCAGTTGATTAACTGTGTCGGATATATACTCGAGAGTCAAAACAATGATAAAAATATTCTATTGTCATAGCCCTATTGATTAATAATCAAAGGTATTTCAACAAGATTTAAAAATCCCTGAGGTTTTCCGAAACATTCTAGAGAACAAAAAGAAAAACATTTTTTCCCAAAAGGATTGAAATTCAGTTTGTTTTATAGCACATCAACTTTATAAGTCATTAATCTGGCATAGTAATATGGGACAAGAAGGAGAAAGAAGCAACCTTAGTAGAAGTCAGTGCCCCCAATGATGCTTGGTTAAACAGAGCAGAAATGGAAAAGATAACAAAATACCAAAGTCTTGTTCGACATGAAAAGAAACTGGAATCTTAAGATCTCCATCATTTCAATTATTATAGGAGCAACTTGACTCATGAAAAAGAATTTCAAAAACTATCTGGAAAATATACCCAGTGAACCAAGTGCGAAAGAGATTCAAACAATTGCACTTAAAGGGATAGTCAGAATCATAAAAAAATCTCTCAGTTAGAATATTTGAATTAGCGGGTGAATGTTTGGCACCCAGTAGGATGCTCCACTTCCAGTTTTTTTTTGTTTTTTTTTTACATGGAGGTCACCACTTATCAAGGCCCAGAAGCCACTCGGGGATAAGGGTTATTGCATGTACAGTAATCAATGGGATAGTATCGTAGTAATCGTTAGTATTGGAGATTTGATAAAGTGTCTTACTTAAGGGGGCGGTTCATCAAGAATTTGTTTATGTTGGACTTGAAGACATCCATGTTGTAGTCAGGTGGGAAACAGGCAAACGGAAGAGTGTTCCATAGGCATGCACTTCTAAGAAATAAGCTTTGTTCATGGAATCTACGTTTTGATTTAGGCACAGATAAAGAGTGGAGAAAATTATTGACAGTGGTTTCAGCTAGACGAGTGTTTATCGTGAAAGATTGGCGAGGGGGGACCAGAGATTGGAGCTCAGACAAGGACTTGCCATGGAAGTAACGATAAAACAAAGACAGGCTCACAACGTCTCTTCTGTGGGAGAGAGGTTGCAGGGAAGAACAAACTGATACAAAAAATAACAAAAAAGATACAATTTGTTGCTAAGGTTGCTGGAAAAAAACTTGGATCATTCTATCACTCTAGAAAGCCACTATTCGAATGTGCATGGAGTATTGTTGCTAAATCTACACCGGTACACTAACCACTAGTCTTTTCATCTTAGAAAGAGTCTAAAAAAACAATTGTTTTTTCTAAAGGATGAGAATTGAGTTTGTTTTAAAGAACATCCAGGTGCTTCTACACTATTGGGACGAGATTTTGTAGTCGATAAATGGAGTTTTCAAATAAAAAAAACAATGGTTCCAACTGATTTTTTTGTCAATTCTAATAATGGTAGCTTCCAACAGTCGGAATTACCTGAATATTGCTGAATTATTAAAAAAAAACAACTTTAATCAAGGTAGCTGGTGAAAAATTGCTGCCATCTTGTTTAATCGAAACAGAAAATTACCTCCCTTTTGAACTCTTCTGTGTCTTACGATCGCTTTCATCAAATTTTATTTTTTATTTTCTGGAAAAAATAATTTTCTACCTTATCAATTTTTGTAATCTTTGGATATAATTATCTTAAAAATACTAGGAATACGTAGATACCATTGTTTTCAGGTGAAATTCAGTATTACGATTTCCGAAATCTCGTCCCAATAGTGTAGAAGCGCCAACATCTATTTTATATTTCTCTGTCTGTTTGCTTGTCCATTACACTTTTTCTTGGAAACTACTGGCCTGATCTGCCTGAAATTTTGTATGAACTTTTTTATGATAAGATGCAGCAAACTAAGTATTATGGTATCTGTTAGGAATTAATAGAGATTAATCAGCACACATTTAACCACATTCAGCCATCGATTTGGCATAAAGAACTCGTTCCATATCAAGGGGGTATAACATTTGCTAGTTTTTAACGGGTTAAAAAGTTTAGTCAACCTTATAAGTCATTTTGTGCCATATGATGGTCAATCTGCTGCTAAGATAGGAAAAATGCTTGGATCATTCTAATACTCCAGAAAGTCACTATTCGCTCATGCATAAAATATTGTTGTTACATCTGGATTGGCGTACTAACCACTCGCCTCTCTAACTTAGAAAGAGTTGAGAAAAAAGAACCTCTAACATAATAGATCCCACATTATTTACTAAATTCCAGCCCCTGTCTTATCACCGCAATGTTGTATCCCTGTGCTGAAGCATTCAAAAGAATGTGTTCCAACAAACTGATTGCACCAATGAAATGATTGCACCAACACCCCCCCCCCTCATCAACATAATATACCCCCCAACCTAACTGTAACAACCAGTAACAACTTTCATCACTTCCTATCTTTGCCCAGAACTAAATGAAAATTCCATGAGCAGAGTTTCTTTCCATATCATGGTTATCTTCAGGTCTAATGCGAATAAATTCCTATTGAGTCATCCATTTAGATAATCTAGCCCTACCCACGTTTCACCATGACTGATATTGTCTCACCATCTTATTCTTGAGTGGCCTCACGAAAAAAAAAAACAACCCAAGAATCAACAAAATCTCGCCCCTTCACTGTAGCGGTCCACAGATGCTGGGAGGCTTTTTCCGCTAATAACCTCTTTCTTCAAACTGCTAGCTTTTGGAATTTCCCCTGATCGCTTACTATACCAACATACAGAACTTTAAATGTAATGTGAACAAACATCTTGTTACACAACTCCCCACTTTGGGTGTTCCTATAAATATGGGCTCTAACTTGCAGTACTTCTTTACATCTCATGGCAATGTGTATTGTTTAGAACAAATTAAAGTAAGAAAAAAGGTATCAGGCTTCTGACGCAATCCTCCCTATATATAATGGATAGATGGAGTATTGCTACCACATCGGAGGAGGTGCCATCCAGAATACTCCTTTTTTTTTTCCCCCCTAAGTTCAAAACTAACTGATTCATAAACTATGAATAAAAAACTTATCCCAAACAAAGCACATTGCCACGGAAACATAACGGCCAGATTTAAAGTAAGGAATTGTACCGCAAAATGTTTGTTGATATCAGATTAAAATTTCTGCAGGTAGATGCAGTCAGAAACAGGGAGCAGGAAGAGAATTTCAGGTGCTAGTGATTTGAGAAAAGAACTATTATAAAGTAGAAAACACTTCTGCAGTTTACGGATCGTGCTATTTGTTGGATAGGATTTTCAAGTTCAATTCAATTTCTTTTTTTACAGTATTTTTTGTTTATTAAATTGTTTGATGAAAGTACAGAAAAGTTAACATCTCACTCCTCCCCATGTTAAGAATGGGTTTCTAAATAACATTATTTCATCATAATCTGTAAACTGCAGAAGTACCAAAAGCCCTCTGGCATTTGGAGACCTCCACAGTGAATGGATGAGACTTAGCTGATTATCAGGTTGGTCAAGTGTAACTACAGTGCCATATCGGAGTGCTTTTCCTTGATTTGACCGAGTTCAAAACCAAATTTGTAATCTAGTGGGGATGAAAACTTTACTTCTCTGCAGCCCCTTTTTTCTCTCAGGGAGGATTTGTTGTTCTACACCATCATTATTTCTATGAAACGTGCTTAACTAATCTTCAATCTATGGGTCCTCTTTATAAGACATTCACAGCAAGAACTCCTTTCACTGGTCTTCAGGCTACGATCAAGATGTGGCATCTGTTCTGTCCTCAGTTAAAGAAGATATCAATTTTTATTTTTGTCCAAATCTAGAGTGCTCCTTTTTGGTGTATCTCCCACATTAAAAAATGCTTTGTGTCTAACTTGATCCTTGTTAAGGACCCCAATTTTTTTTTTTTTTCCCGAATAGATTTTACTTGCATGTTTGATAGCAAATTAAGTTGTTTAATGCCACAGTACAATTTCTTATTATACTAAAGACGTGTTAATCAATGTTTGCTTCTTCATAGATATTCTAATTAGCAGGGCTGTCTGGCACAAAAATGTAAGAAAACTTCTATCTCTCTCCCCACTCCGTCTTTCTTCTTCATTCAGCCCATTGCTCTCTCTGGATACAAACACAGACATAATTTGTGTGTAAGAGAAATAACTCTTAGAAAAAATTACATCCCTTTCCACAATAACATTAAAATTTGTTCACATTATTTGGATTCTTCAGATTACTGTTCTTATCTTGAGTGTCATTTTCACAATGTTTCAGTCGATGTAACCTCCGACCTTCTTCAGGTGTCTATTGTCGATCTCAGGAATGTTTCTGTCGAACTCTGGAATTTGGACGGAATTTTGAATGTAATGTTTTATTTACTTCACGAGGGAAGCATGCTCTCGTTCCATCAGCCATGACTGGATAGAGGTCTTAAGTAATTCGCAATTGTATTTTTCGGTTACACACACTGAGAATTGAACCTTCACCCTTCAGAAGAATACTAGTATGAATTTTGGGAGCCTTAAGGCTCCCAAAATTCGTATTATAACCGTTCGCACAGACCTGTGGTACAATGATTAGAGTGCTTGGAAAAATCAATTGTAAAAGTGATATTCTGAAGGTTGAAGGTTCAATTCTCAGTGTGGGCAACCGAAAAATACAATTGCAAATTACTTAGGACCTCTATCCAATCATGGTTGACAAAACAAGAGCATGCTACCTCCGTGAAGTAAATAAATGGTTCCACTCGAAATTCCATCTGAATCCCCAAGTTTGACAGAAACATTCCTGAGTTTGACAAGATACACCTGAAGAAGGGCAAAGTTTACATCAACCAAAACGTGAAAATGACACTCAAGATGAGAACAGTAGTTCAAAGATTCCACATAATACAAATAACCAATGCTCATCTAAAAAATTCAGAAACGTAATATTAAAAGATGCGTGTTTTAATAACATTAATTGGTAGCCATTTCACCCTCAAATAATGAATCTTTTCTTTTTTTTTTTTTAGGTATTATACATCCGAATTTACACTAAGTAAAAAATTAACAACTTTGTGGGCGTTTGCTGTGTATTTTACAAGTTTCAGCTGAACATACAAACAGACATTTATAACAGACAATTGCATAAAATACTTTCTAAAATATTCCTCAGTTATGGGATTGAGTTATGTTTGAAAAATACCTTCATTTTAATTGTTCTAATTAGCTGCAATTTGCAAGTAAAACACAAAATAACCTATCACTTACTCAACTTCTTTGAGTATGTTTTCACCACTTTCCACTCTTATTTTATATACTTATCACTCTCATTTCTATCTCTCTCTCTCTCTCTCTCTCTCTCTTTCTGTTCATTAATAACGGTAATATAAAAACAAAATAATAAAAAGATTGGAATAGATGATTATAAACAACAGGGAATATCACCACAAGTAGTAATATTATTTAACCTGTAACTGTATAGAGAGAGGGAGATACAGCAAGCAAAAAGAAACTCAATTTGGGATGTTGTCTATTTGTTTCATATTTAATTGTCTTAGCAAGCTCACTTTTTTCTATTATAGTATAGAAACTAGAAATCCAAAGAATAATGTGTTTATTTTTTCTCTCTCAAATAAATTATTTATTCATCTTAAAAAAAAATAAACAAGCTTTTGATTTTAAAAAGTCTTTATCAGGTTCTGACATTTTTTCTTTTTGTAAATCATCTCTCGAATAGTAGATAGAAAATCCCTCTTCATTCTTTAAGACAAGCAAATAATTCATTTTAGAGAAAAAAGCAAAAAAATTGTCATTTGGCTTCCTAATTTCTATAAGACAATTCAAATACGAAACGATGTGTTCAAAGTTTCAATATTTAATGTCATTAACTAATTTTGTGCCCTCACTTGTGGCACAGGACATTTAAACCAATTGTAATTTACACTTCAACAGATTGTACTATATCACAAGGAATTTTATGTCTCTGTCGGAAAAGATGATTTATAAAAAAAAAAAAACGTCATAAAACTTGTTAATTCTTTAAAATAAATAAAAAAAATTATTTTAAATTGTATTTGAATTATAGTATTAGACAAACAAATAAAAAAAACACGTTATTTGGCTTTCTAATTTCTATACTTTGATTCAAATAGAAAATGTTTTCAAAGTGCAAATATCTTAACACTTTTGTCGGATTCAAACAACCTAACAAAATCTGAATGCATAACAATTTTTCTCATAGCTATTGCAGATTAAGAAACAAGTTATTATTTTTTTTCAATAACCGGACAGTGGAGAGGAGAGGGGCATCTTTGCAGTGTATAAATGATTACAATAGATTACATTTATTTTGAACTCAGCATTAGCCAACTTCATAGCAAGAAATGGTATCCATTAAGTCACGCACTTTTAAACTCTACTAAAATCCTTTCTGATCTACAGAAATGATCTTCCAAATCACATCCTTACATCATTTGTAGACATTTATGTTGACGACACTACAATCTATGGTAGCACATCAAAGACCGTCAACGACCTAGTTCTTTTTGATTCTCTCTCCTCTTATCTTGAACATGTGGTACAATGGGGAAAGAGGTGGCTGGTTAATTTTAATGCATCTAAAACCAAGCTTCTATTTCTACACCATCCATGCTTTGATGCCAATCTGGCATTGGTTGAAATGAATGGCTCTCGTCTTGGGGAGGTTTCATGTTTTGACAAGCTTCTGGGCTTGACCCTTACTCCTGACCTGAAATTGAACACGCATATCAAATCCATTACCAAGGTCGCTGGAAAAATGGTGGGATCCTTCTACCGCTCCAGTAGATATCTCACTCCTGATGCAATTTTCTACATATATAAAAATCCATTTACGGCCTACGATGGAGTACTGTTGCCACATCTGGGCAGGAGCTGCTAGAAGCAGCTTATCCTGTCTTGACAGAGTTCAAAATAGATTTTGTAGCTTAGTGGCGGATGCCCTTTTCTCTTCCCTGCAATCTCTTTCCCACAAAAGAGATGTTGTGAGCCTGTCTCTGCTTTATCGTTATTTTTATGGTAAGTGCTCAACTGAGCTCCAATCTATGGTCCCCCTCACCAAACTTTCACGAAAAACACTCGTCTAGCCAAAACCACTATCAATAATTTCCCACAATCTTTATCTGTGCCTAAACCTAAATGCAGATTCCATGAACAAAGCTTCTTTCTTAGAACTGCACGCCTGTGGAACGCTCTTCCGATTGCCTGCTTTCCAGCTGACTACAATCTGATTGTCTTCAAGTCCAACGTAAACAAGTTCTTGATGAACGAACCGTCCCCCTAAGTAATCCAATTTACAAAATTCCCACTACTTATGTTTACTACGCTATAATCACATTAACTAATGTATACCCATTAACCCTTATCCTCGAGTGACCTCTGGGCCTTGATAAGTCATGATTCCTGTGTAAAAAAAAAAAATAATCAGAATGAGTCAAACTACATTTCATATATACTTTTTTTCAATTTACCTTCGATCAAGATAAAAAAAAAACAAAGATAATAAATAATAAAAAAAGGATACAATCAAAGCAGTTGATCTTCCGCAATTCTCGATGAACCAATCTTTAAAACAAAATGAAAATATTTTTAAATAAAAAAACAAAAACATTTTTAATTAAAACAAAATTAAATCATCAAAATTCTGGCCACACAAAACAAAGGGAGAAAATGTATGCATTAGAGATAGCAGCTTACACATTAAAATTATTCACCACAGATGATGATCATCATCATGATCATCATCATCATATTCAGTTTAACATCTGTTTTTACATGCTGGCATACATTGAACAGCTTAAAAAAATTAATTTCCAAAGAAACATATCTCTGGCCAGGTCTTTATTTATCCCTCTTTCCCTCAGGTCCATTTTTATCACGTTCTCCCATGTTTCCCATGGCCGTTTTCTATGGACTAAACCTGCTACCTCAACTGTTCTACATCTATTAAACCAACTACTCTCATCCATTCTTTCAAAATAGCCATACCACTGAAGTCTTCTGTAAACATTTCCCTATACTGCCCAAATTTAATTTTCCTCCAAGGTCATCAAAATTAATACTGATTTTTACACCCACAATACACATCTATGCAACACATGTCCTCAACCCTCAGGTTTCAGTTGGTTGTTTTTGTTTTATGGCATATCAACCCTTTTCAGGTTATTTAATGCCGAATCCAGCGATTTTGAAGAAAAATTTTTTAATAGAATATATTTGTTTTGTTTTTTTCAAGTCGGTTTCTATTTAACCCATAGTTGGGACCCTAACAGGTACTACCACTCCGGGTCAGAGTAGACCTGGGAGCAATGGCAATTAAAGGGAGGCTCCACACTCCCCAAAGCCCGCAAGCTGGGGCCTCACCATCAGATATAGTTTAAGGTCATATTCAGGACCTTGGTTAGGTTTCAATCTCATGCATCATCGCATTGCATGCAAATACCAAATACACTCTTTCCTTGGTTGGCAGTGGTAATGCTGTGCTCATGAACATACTCCATTCATATACTCCACATCCACATACTCCACCCATAAATCATATTAAAAGCAATACAAATGAAGATATAAGGAATAATAAAAGTATATATATTTATATTTCTTTATTTTAATGGTCACAAATCTTGACCAGACAGCAAGTAACCAGTTGACAATAGCATCGGACAACAATCAGCTTAGGGCAATCATAACAAAAACAAATTTCCAGTATCCTATATACAAAGCCACCACTTGCCCATGAATGGAGTATTGTTGCCACATCTGAGTTGGAGTATCACAAGTCTCTCTGTTAGACAGGGTCCAAAAAACAGTCTCCCAATCCAATAAGACCCACATTGTCAACAAAGCTCCAACCCCTGTCACACTGCCACAATGTAGCATCCCATGCTTGTTGACAAGTACTTCAACGGACTGTGCTCCGATGAACTCACAGCACTGGTGCCTTCGTGACCAATCTGACAAGCAGCAACATCGCACCCTTTCCCTGCTGAGGTCCCCAGATGCTAAAAAGTTTTCCACTATAGTTTCTTCCTTCATTCCTTAGGAATTCCCCCCTGTTTCCGGTTTCTCTCACTGAGAACATGCATGTAGATATTTAAAAGGCATCTCGCTGCTCAACTCCCTACTTAGAATGTTTCTATAGGCTAACATGCAGATATTTAAAAGGTATCTCACTGCTCAACTCCCTACTTAGGATTTTTCTACATGCAAAATAGCCCCTCACATCTCAGTAACAATGTGTCTTGTTGTTGTTGTACAGCATTCATTCTAAGTGGGTTGAACCGGCTTCCTCCAAAGAAGGAAGTGTCAAGGGAATATTAAATTCACAGGCGGTCGCCACATACCTTGCTTGGGGTGAATAAAAGAAAGAAAAAATATATTGTTAGTCAATTGTTCAACAGCACAAGTTTGACTGTTAATCATTTCATGTTTCAGCTTATTAAAATTTACTGCGACACAGAATTTAATCATGTCGAGCTGTGAGAGTTCATATTTTCATTCGTCTTTCAATTTTGGAATTTAGGATGGTGCAATTGTCTCAGAGCGAACAACATCTCACACGTCTTACCCATACAATCAGATCTGAAGAGCAGAGAACAGTTATGTCGCTCTTTATGTAAGTCCGAAAGTCCAACATCCAAACCTTTCAGCCTAACATTCACAGGTAATATGAATTGAAATAAAGACATAGACAATACTGCCAAGTCTGCTGCAAAACAGGTGGGTTCCCTCTACTGGGCAAGAAAACTTTTAACACCTGCCAATATTCTATATGAGCTACTATTTGCTCATACATAGAGTTGTCACATTTTAACTGGCACACCAACCCTCTTGAACACGAAAAAAAGAGTCTACAATCTAATAGGTTTCACATTATTTAAGCTCCAACTCCTGTCACATTGCTGTCATATTGTATTTTTATGTTTGTTTTACAAGTACTTCAATGAAATGTGTTCAAACGAACTTGCTGCACTAGTGTTGCTTCAACCCCTGACCAGCCCGGCAAACAGCAAGATCACGCTCCTTCATTCTTGAGATCCCCAAATGTCAGAAGGCTGTCTAAGCTAACAGCTTCTTTTCTCAAATCACTTAGTTTCGGAATTGCATACCGCTATTTCTCAATATGCACAAACATGTAGGACCTGCTGATAATGAAATGGTGATTTATTTACTTAAGGTTTGGGAAATAGATCCTTAAATGAATACTCGGATTAACATGCAGTCGGAAATAAGTAATCCCCCATGACTACACAGATACATACCTCGAAAATGGAGTTATTAAACCTGAAATAATGATGGTGTCTTTGTAGAGAGATAGGATACTAGCTTTCAGTTTGATACAAAACCTCCAAAGTCTGTTCAAAAAAATCAGAGGCTTATACAGTATAGGTCTCGGACAAAATTCACATTCCAAGTAAAAATTCTTCATATCAAGCAAAAATAAATATTCTTACCATAAATTATGATAAATAGTAATTGTATGGAGTAAAGGTAAAAATCAGTTTTTGTATTTTGCTGATCCACCATTCGTTATGACTTGGGTAAATGACAAACTGATTTATCTCCCTCTGCTTTACAAGATTTTTCACTCCCATCAATGGCGAATAGGCAAAATACAATAAAACTAATTTTTTTTTTTTTTTAATTAAAATTTTACTTGATAAATTTTTGTAATTTTTGGTGTAGATACTTATTTTTTGCCTGATACGTAAGTATATCAAAGATTAGCCTATCAATTTATTTAAAACTGATTTTCACCTGTGCTCCTATATGTATAAGTGCTTAAAATCCTAGAGCTGAATTAGAAAGCAGTAAGAGTAATTACTGGGTCGGAGTAACCAAGCTTCATCAAGGAGTTAACACTAAACTAAAGTAGACATTTACAGAGCTTAAATGTAGCTGTTTTTTAATGAGTCATTACTTTTCAAGGTTAAAAGCCACCCAAGGATAAGGGTTAATGAGACAGATAGATTGTCAGTTAAATGATGAAAAATTATATGAGAGGACTGAAAACAATGAATGGAATGAACAAAATATGATTACTTATGGAAACGGTTTAATGAAAAGTTTTTTATTTGTTGAAAATATATTATCTATTACATAAAAGCGAAAACGTGTATGTGTCCATGTGTGTGCTTTTTTTTGTATGTCCGGCAAAGGCTTTTTTCGAGGGAGGGGGCGCTCGGGATGGGGGGGGGGGCGTTTTCTTAGAACTTTTTATATACTCCCTAGATTATAATATCTCCAATTTACGAAAGGAGGTCTTCTCTATCTTTTATTCGAGCGACTTTTACATACTATTTTCGCGCTATTTCTTGATCTCTGTGTGTTTGTTTGGCTTTTTAGTATAAAAGCGAAACTAAAAATCGAAAGCAAACTGTGTTCCCGACCTTTTGTGCCGGCACATCCAGAAGTAATGAGCTTTAATCAATGCGGGAACCCGTCATATCAGACAATTGCTATTCATTTCGACACTCCCCTTTTTGTGGGGAGCTAGTTTTCAAAAAAAAAAAAAAAATACGTAGAAAGCGTAAAGCTTAACTGGCTGTTCATTTCTCTATGGCGTGATGTTTGACCTAGAAAAGCAGATGTTCATTTTTAAGTATTTTATTTCAACCATTCTCACTTCTCTGCCCTCTTAGCGTCGCAGTAACGTGTCACACTTTCTTTTCGACTTCGCCTCAAGGCTTCAGGTTCGAGCCTACCTGCCTACCAAAACTATTTTGTTTTTTATACCTCCAAACATCCGGGCAACGCTGGACATCCCCACTAGTCCAATATAGAAAAGGCAAAATGTGTGTGTTTATAGGTCTCACAAAACTTTCAACACACGCGACAGATCTTCACAAGATCAGTATCGTTTTGAAGCCCGATGTCTTGGACGAGACATATCAAAAACTTGGCGAAAAACATTCACTTCTTTACCCTCAACTCGGTCGTTACGACAATGACTTACTAAAATGTCAGCAAAAAAAACAACCTTGTACAAAACGACCAAGTTACATTGACTATGCTTAATCGTTTCCTCCTTCGTGTTACCGGTTCAAGTCTGCTTGCCTACCACCACTTTTTTTTTTTTAACATCCCTCTCCACCCAAACTGCCTACTGCTGTTTTGATTCCTCCTCCCTACTTGCTACTACTACTTTTTTATACCCCCCCCCCATCCCGGGTTTCTTACTACACCTTCACACACCCAGGTAACACTGGGTATCTCCGCTAGTCTAATATATAAAAAGTAAAATGTGTGTGTGTGTGTGTGTGCATTTGTATGTCTCACAAAAACAGAATGTGATGAAATCAGTATTGTTTTAAAGCTCAATCTCTTGGACGACAAATATAAAAAAATTGGCCAAAAAGATTAATTCCTTCACCTTCAACTAGGCAGTTTTCTACGAGGAGGAGTCGGTTTTTTCATTGACATCTTCGCCAGTCATCGTCTCTGTTGGATTGACTACCCTTAATTCGAACGCTCGCAACTTCCGGTTTCGCGATGGATGCATCAGCTAAGATGTTAGATTTTTTTCACCTTTTTTTCCTCCTTCGCGTTACAGGTTGCCTGCCTGCCTGCCTACTACCACAAATTTTTTTTAACACCTCTCTCCACCCTTTGATTCCCCCCCCCTCTACTACAAATTTTTTTTCTTTCTTTTACACTACTCTCCACCCTTGGGGTTCCTTAGTATACCACCGCTCCACACCTGGGCAACGCCGGGTACCTCTGCTAGTATTATATAAAATGTATAAAATATATAATACATATTACATTATATAAACGATTTTAATGATCTGCTGCTGGTTCAGTAGGCTTTTTCATATGATACTGATATGTACATGAAACAATATATTTAATGAATGTTTGCTTTTTTTTTTTTTTTTGCTTTTTTTTACACATTTTTTTTCATTTGTTAGAAATCTAAATGGATAACTGCAAAAGTTGGGCCGATTTCTTACATTAAAATAAAAATGCCAATTTCTGTAACTGAGCATGTATATGTGTGAAAATATCAGGAACAGCCGAAGAATAGATGGCATGCAAAAGTATTAGCAGCAGCAGCCGTTCAAGCACTATGCAAATTAGCAAGTGTGTGCGCTCTTGCGTCACAAGAAAAAGAAAGAAAAGGACAGCACGTGGTCAGAGAGAAGCAAAGTCCGCAGTGGAAAAGATGGATGTGTAAAGTTGAAGTCGAGAAATGGCTGGCTAATGCCAGTGTGAGGTTGGGAGAGAGGAAAAATGTACACCGTGCAAGATGGCCTCATGATGGCAGCGAGTGACTTTTAAGCTGGTGTCGAGATTGTAGGGTTTTGTTAATCTCATGACAGACAAAATGAACAGTTAGAAAAAATAAGAAGCAGGCATTGTTTGGAAAGTAATAGCAATAAATGACTTGTATTAAAACAGAAAAAAAGCCAATGATTTATTTCCTTTGTTTGTTCCTTTACGACAGTATCAGATGGTGTGGGGGTTCGAGAGAGGTTTGAACTATAATGAACATGATTCAAGCATAACAGCCACATTACATTTCAAGTTCATTCAACTTTACACAATAGGCACGTCATCTTTTTTATATATTGCTAATGTATGTGATATCAATCATAAGATTACCTAATTTGCATATTAGTTTTAAAAAAGTACATTTCATTAATTATTATTTATTGTTTTTTAATTCAATGATTGTTTGGATTGTAATATAATAATTCTGCTTAAGCATATTGGGTTCTTGACTAGAATTTCCCCAATATTAAAAATAAAAGATTAAAAAATTCTGTATGATGTACGTACCCATGACAAACGAAAATATCTCTTGTGGTCCTGTTTAGGGGTTACAATATTAAGGTGAAAGAGTCCTGGTGTTCACTGCAAGAGGTTAAACTATGCGTGTGCTCTCTGCTCAATGGCAGAAATGTTTGGTTTGCATAGTGCCAGACGAATCAATACTATCATAGATATAAGTGTGTTAACTATCCCAGAATAATATCATATTCCAAAAATCACATAAATTAATTAAACCGTTTATTTTTAAATAAGAAAATCAAATTTTATGAGTATTCCAAAAGTGACCGTCTCAACTGCCATTTTAAAAACAATCTCAAGAAACAAAAGGAGAATAACGCAACAATCCTCTGGGCTTCAATTTATGGTCAAACGTTGCCAAACTTTCATGAAAAACACTTGTTTAGCTACAACGGTTATCAACAGTTTCCCCCACTCTCTAACTGTGCCTAAATCTAAATGCAAATTCCATGAACAAAGTTTCTTTCCAAGAACTGCTCACCTGTTGAACTTTGTTGAACTTTGTTCTGCTGGCCTGCTTTCCAACTGACTACAATATGGTCATCTTCAAGTCTAATGTAAACAAGTCCTTGTTGATCCTCCCCCTAAATAATCCATTTCTACCCCATTTCCACCACTAACTATTAATATGCTGTTGTCTCAGTGACTACTGTACATTCATTAACTCTTATTCTTAAGTGGCTTTTGGGCCTTGATAAGTGGTGAATCATGTATAAAAAGAAAAAAAAACTTTATAATTACTAGATTTATGTTGTAATGGCTATAAATTCTCATTATTATGTGGTGGCCCTTTGGCTATGATCACAGCATAGTATTTGTATTATGTTGTAGTGGGCAGTGTCAATGGTCAGAATAATTATTTATGATTAATTGTTAAATTATTTAGGTTAAAAAATATCCAGAAAAATGTTTTAAAAGAAAAGAATGTTAGTTAAAATATTTATGTTAGATATTTAACTAATACTTATGTTAAATATTTAACTAATACTTATGTTAAATATTTAACTGGGTAATTTTGGCTCAAGGAAAAATGTTATGAATAGAGGAAAAGCAAAAATAAAGCTAGTTTGGAATTTGGTTGAGTAAACAACGATGTGACACATGTGACGAACAAGATTGTCCATTCTGGCTGACGTAAGAGACACGTAAGTCAGGAGAAATTGGAATTAGCAGAGTCTGTGACGGAAAGTAGAGGAAATGAGTTATAAGTTAGCTCGCCACTGGGTTAGAGCAGGCAGGAGTTGCCTCTGTGGTCGGATGGAATTATTTATAGACCAACTACAGAAAATGTAAGGGAGAAGCTGCAGATTCCAAGACGTGGAACATTTGGAAATAAAGATCTGGAAATGATAACTCAGCATTTTTGACTGTCTGTTATTATCCCGTTCGTTATTGTCGGGAATATGTGAAAACACTCACATACACATAGAAAGACTATTAAATATAAACGTAACAAATCAACACGTATAGACACCCCCATATACAAAGAAAAGTAACTGTCCTCATAATACTGACCACTATATGATACATGAACATCGATTATAGAAACGCATATACCTTATATACACGAGACATACATAGCCGCGGTCATATAAATACAAAATATAAGATTTGTTTCATTTAGTAGTACACCGTCATTAATCGCTTAAAAATGGTTTTCTTTATAAAAAAACTAGCGAGGGGTACCCAGCGTTGCCCGGGTGTTTGGAGGTGTGTGTGGTTTTAGGTAAATAAAAAGAAAAATCGTTGTTTGTTAAAAAAAAAAAAAACAAAGCCTTGGCACGCAGTTGGAAAATGGTAAAGTGTGAAAAAAAACAAGTGCCCGTTTTTGATGAGTTATTTACGTGAACTTTGAGTGCAGGACAGTGTTTTATTTAACGCGAGTCTGTTTTTTTATACGAAAAAGCTTAATGCACATGCAGAGATGGTAAGCGATAGCTATTCAGCAGTTAACATTTTCTGCGGGACAGTTTTTAATGAGGTCAATAAGCCGGTTTGATTATTTTTAACTAACTTTGGAAAAAAACAGCTCCCTGTTTATTAGGGGGAGTGTCTTGTCTCGAAATGAAAGCAACCGTCTGATATGACGAAGCCGACATTGACCAAACGTTACATAGCTTTCTAGAGACCACTGGCTGTGGGCCAGTATTTCGAATCGAGTTTCGCTTTTTTTTTTTTATACCGAAAAACGAATGCAACACGTGCAGATCCGAAAATGTCAAATAATTAACGTTTCAAAATCGGGCAAATTAAATAGAGAGGCGACCACCGTTGTTAAGTCATAGATATTACCATTTAGATGTAATATAAAAAGTTTTAAAAATGAGCGACGGCCTCGAGAATCCGCCGAAAAAGCCTTTTGAAGACATACAGAAAAAGCGAACACACATACACACATACATTTTCGTTTTTATATATATAGATAAAACTAGTTGATCAATTTACAGGACTTTTAAAATATGATATTTTCGTTTCATCACAGGTACGTACATCATACAGATTTTTCTTTGTTTTTTTTTTGGGGGGGGGGTTCACATAGAGGAAATTCTTGACAAGAACTGCATGTTATTTTATTTCCTGGACAAAAGTTTAGTATTTGTGTTCAACTGTTCTCCCCCCCCCTTTCATTTTAGTGGGGCGGGCGTGATTTTCAACATGATTTAGGTAAAAAATAATCGCCCCTCCCCACGCTGAGACAAATTGGTTTTTCTTTTATTTCATTTCCTTTATTCATGGTCATTTTTTAAAGATAAATTAATTTGTATGAAAACGATCAAAATGTGAATATTTATTTGCATGAACAAATGTGACATTTTCTTATTCATGTTTTCAACAAATCTACGAATGAAATGTTTATTATTTAAAAGCTTGTTGCAAGTATTTTACATAGCAAAGCCAGCTAATATCTAAATATGGAAATTGGTTGCATTTTCTGACAATATTTTAATCACGCCAAATTAATTGAAGTTATTTGGAGTCTAAACCTAAGAAAGGCAAATCTATTTTACAAAAAATTGTCAGAAAAAAAAAAAAGATTTTTTTCAACTACTTAGTAAAATACCTCCCTTAGAACAATAAATTAAGATTCCAGATAATATTAATTGATCATGTAGAGTGCATTTATAAATAAAATGGTAATGGAATTTGTTATTAAAATGTTGACACTTTTATAAAAAAAATGAACTCTGATCCAATATAGAAGCTAAGAGAGCAACTGAATGAGTTAAAGGGAGACAACTCATCTTTAAAGGAAGGTAAGCCATACATAGATTAGAAAACAATTTAGTTTAGCAGATGAGATGGTAGAGTTCTCTTTTTTTTTATCCTATATAAATTCGATTACAATTCATATGCTCTTTCTCTCTAAATGTTACATAACCACAAATTATTTACAATTACTTACTTTGTTTAATACTGCGATATGATAAAGACATATGCAATGTATATGTGTTCTCTCTATTTTGCTTTATACTTTACAGATTGTGTAAATGCAATATAACAAGTATATATGGCATAATCAAATTGACAAACCGGTTCCCATTAAATCACTGAAGTTAAGCAACGTTGAACCTGGTCAGTACTAAAATGGGTGATCATTTGGGAATTCCAGATGCTGTATTTGTTCTCCATTTATCTTGGCATTGTTTCCAGTTGTCTTGGACTTCTCCTTGCCACTGGACTCAAGCAGTGCCAATTCAGGAGAGGTGTGATTGAGGATTATGCAATTTTGCCTCAAAATTTCATGCATGGCTACCCTTAAAGGGTGTATCCATTGTCTTTCTAGATTGAACAGAGACTTCCATAACAGATAAGTTACAGATGTTGTAATTCGAGAACTTATTGTATTCTGGCAAACGTTCATTATGTAAAAGTGTGAAATAATACAGAAATTGGATGCAAAAACAGATTGTCCTTTATCTACAGAAGAAAATTGTCAAACATGTTGATTGTTCATATGTGTGAGAAGATGGAAAAATATAATTTAATATGAGTTAGTCACAACTTTTGAAAGCATTATTTCATGAGGTCAAATTTTAAACTTTTAGAAAACCATCTAATGCTGTATAATTTTGTATTAAATGAAAAATAAATTTTTAATTTTTTTTTCTCTTTACTCTTAGCAAAGAAGACATTATTATTTTGTCATTTTTTAAAAAATATTTTTCCCTCTCATTTTATTGATGCCCAGGGTGAGGACAGAGTAGAAAAATTGTATGCTCCATCTCACTGATGGCTGTATCAAAGTTAATCTGATGTGATTGCAAGGTTGACATGGAAAAAAATATCAACATAATAACAAAGTCTTCTTTGATAATTGCTGATGCCACCAAAAGTCTCAGCAGGAAAAATATAATATTAAAAAAGAATTTTCATTTAATAAAAAAATCATACAGCATTACTTAGTTTTCTCAAATTTAAAATAATGATTTAAAAAATTGTGATCAACTCCTACTCAAAATATTCAGATATCACTATTTGAATCAAGCTTTAATTTCAAACAACTTCATTTAAATAATCTAATGACCAAAAGATACCTTCATAAAATTAATATCAGTTTTAAAAAAGCCTTAATAAAAAGTTAAATGATTTTGTAAAAGCAGCATGCACTTACCTTGCTGTAGTTTATTTTTATTTTTATTAGCTGTATTTACCTGGTGTTGCCAGGGATTGTTTTTTACTTTCATTTTGTTGAATTTTTCTTTTTGATTATGCACTGTATTTTGTTTTTACCCACATTTTCAATTATTATATTTGATGGTTAAATTTCATTACAGTATCACTTAATAATTAAATTATTAATTTTTTTTTTTTTTTTTTTTTTTTTTACACAGTGATCACCACTTATCAAGGCCCGGAAGCCACTCAGGGATAAGGGTTATTGCAAGTACATTACGTTAGTGTGGAGATTTGATGAAGTGTTTAATTAAGGGGGCGGTTCATTAGGAATTGAACCAAATTGTTATAAAACTATAACTAATTTTGTTAATGTTTGAATCTCTATAAAATTAGTAAATAACTTCAAAGACCTTCAATTTTTGGTACGCATTCAAATTCTGATGCAAGTTCTGACAACATCAAGTCATCATCTTCTTACATGGTTTAGCCAGTCAGCTGTCAGCAGACAACAAATTTCAATGAATTTACAAAGTGTATTTAAACCAAAAAAGTTATTTTGTTGAAATCAAAAACAAATTAAAGCATGATGTGTGAACGCATTAATTCTCATGAAGTGGTTAGGGTTAGGTTAAGGGTTAGGGTTTATTTGCAACTTTCATTGTAAAAGAAATTTCTTGAAGTGAAATTGTTTTTTTTTTTTCAGTTATTTCCATATTATCATTGTAAAAATCTTATTTGTTAATGGAAAAAAATATATTTACTTAAAATTATTTTGGAAAAAACAAAATAACTTTTATATACTTTTAAAAAAAAAAAAAAAAAACATTTTTGTTTCATACTATTAAACTTATGGTAATTATTTTTCTTGTTTTACATTTTTAAAAATTTTTACCAAATTTTATTATTTTGTCTTGTTTGATTACAATGTCAGGTTTTTAATTTATCATTTTTGGCAGTCTTCAGGGCTGTTTTTGTATCAGTACCGGAAGATACTGATGCAATGCTACTAGGATTTGAGTCAGAATCTGAATAAATACTCAATTTTTAATATATGAGCAATTGCTAAGAATTTTTAAGTCTTCTATTCAATAGTTTAAATGCTTTCAAATTTCAAAGGATCATCAGATAATTCTTTTTTTTTTGTTTTTCAACATGGTGCAGATGTAAATGGATGTTACATGATTTTGTTGCTACTAATTTTATCTATGCTTGTATAAAAAAATTCCAAAATGCAGATTTTGTAAAACTGGCACTGGATGCAACATAAATATATCCAGATATGTGGTCCCAATATGAGAGCTTTGTGAGGTGAGGGTTTCACCTTCCCATTATCAATATTTTCGCATTCCACTCTGACGTGGAATGTTAATACCTGCTTTTTAGATTTGCATTCAAGTATGATAACTGTTGCTACCATTTTCGTCTTCAGAAATAAATCAGAAAAATAACCAATAAATAAATTAAATACTTACTTCATCTCTTTTTCTTCTTCGCTCACAGCTTTTTGAAATTTGAGTCTTTCTGCAGGCAAACAATTCACCCATTGTGCCCATTCAACAGAAGGTTGAACGTACCTACAAGTTATTGAAGAAATATTTGTTGGAATCGCATCACTGTGAAGAAGATTGATATAAAGTGGTCTCTTTTTCAAGTGATAAAACTTAAATTTTGAAACAATTAGAAGGAACAAATTGGATGAAAATGATTTTGGATTCTGATGCAGAATAAACTATTTTATCAGAATTTTCCAGGCAGTTTACATAAAATGCTGAAAAGTACTGAAACACTAAGTCAATAAAATTGCAGCAACTAACGTCATTTACGAAAACATTTATTTGCTATCATAGGTTTATCATATAAAAAATAAATATTTATCTTGATTTGGAAAAAAAAAAAAAAAAATCGTATGAAATGGTCAAAATGTTCTGGAGTTTTTTTTTAATATTTTTGTTATTCAAAAAATAAATATTTATTCATGAAACTTACCTTAAATGTTTTTTTTTCTTTTATTTAAATTTTAATTTTCATAAAAATTGTCCAATGATTGTATTTTCTTTATAGCAACAAAAAGAATATTGTTTCATTTTTTCATTGAATTATCTTTGTTATAACAGAAATGATATTTTTTCATTGAAAAACTTGGAGTTTGTGTGAAAAAAAAAAATCACAAAACTTTTGTTCAACACCTTCCGGCATTTTATGTAAACTGCTTGAAAATTTTGACAATAGTATAGTCCTTATTCTACTTAAGCACCAGATTTTGCTTAGATCAACAATAAGTATTTATCGTATAAATACAACCAAAAAGAAATTATTTTAAAATGAGAACTATTTGTCTGTCGATGAGCAAACATCCATTGAATATTTGCCGGCGTTTTACAATTTGTCATTGTTCTGAGGGAGACAACTCTATTTTACTAAGAGATGCATACATTTTTTCATCTTATAATTTAGGACACTCAAACCAATGACATTTTTTATTAAATTAAAACATTAAACAAAGAAAGCTGCAACAAAATTTTTCTAATGTAACAAAGTTGATAAAATTACTAATAAAAAATGTAGTTAGAGAATATTTTCCTTGGGCAAGGCGGCCTGCCAATGGAAATACTGACAACTGCTTTGGCCAGTAAAGAGTTTGGAGAATTTGCAAAAAATTGGGATGTACATCTCCAGTTTCGATGTGCCTACTCTCCAAGTTGAAACGGAATTGTAGAATAAAGTCATAGGACCGTCAAGACCATCACAGCTAGAAATAATTGTTCAATATCAGAGGCTGTCTATTGGCACAACATCACCGTAAAGGATGGTGTTTCACCTTCCAATGTACCAACTGATGTACTACATAGATATCATATTCGAATCAAAGGTGTTGAAACTAATCCACTACCCAAACCAGAGGTGGCTGGAGGGAAGTATGAAAGAGGGGATGTCATTTGGGTTCAAAATCTGTGTGGCAAGTGCACAACAAAATATAACACGGGTCGCGTTACTGAAGTGATCAGTCTAGTCTTTGAAAGTTGATGGGGTGCTCAGCACATTAAAATCCTTCAACCACTAATACAGATGCACTTATAAAGTGACAAAAGTAATTCTGAGGATAATGAGCAGCTAATCTACATGAATTCAGATCCGCTTGACAGTGATTCTGATGCTAGTAACCTTTCAACTGATGAGGTGTTTATTGAAAACCAACCCACAGACGAGAGTACGCATGACAGTGAGGCCCGCATCATTCCTCTTCGAAGAAGTAACAAAGACAGATACTACCTCTCTGCCCTGTTCGTGATTATGAGATCAGAGGAGAGTGTAGAGAAAATCGTAGCTTACCTGACTAGTGTGGGTGTCGTGTTCATTTGCTTAAGGAAAAAATAAAAAAAAAAAAAAAAAAAAAGAAAGAAAGCTAAAATGGCAACATGACTTTTGTGTTTGACAATCACATGTGAGTAACACAAACAAATTAGATCATGCATAAAAGGAGTAAAAGGAACAACCGGAAGTTGAAAGATGGCGTGTTATGCGAACGGACGTGTTATGCAAACGGACGTGTTATGCGAACGGACGTGTTATGCAAACGGACGTGTTATGCAAACGGACGTGTTATGCAAACGGACGTGTGTATTATCAAAATTATTGAAGCTGACTCAAAAGATTGTAGGTGGGACAGAACACAATTTTACAACTCCACTGAAATCAATTTTCAAACTAGTATAGTATATAGCTAATACTTACTGACTGTATATATTTGGATGTTTGATGTCGACCAGACGATCATGACCAGAAGGCAGAAGTAATCGACAGATGTTCGATTCACATTTTGCCATTGTTAACTTAATTCTTTCTTCTGCCTTTTAGAAAATATAAGAAAAAAAAAGATATTTTAAACATAGAATCATAATCAAAACATTATATCTTGAGAAAGCTAT
This sequence comes from Euprymna scolopes, assembly GCF_053919585.1. Classification (NCBI taxonomy): domain Eukaryota; kingdom Metazoa; phylum Mollusca; class Cephalopoda; order Sepiida; family Sepiolidae; genus Euprymna; species Euprymna scolopes. The sequence continues at coordinate 29,449,271 of NC_136492.1, forward strand.
TTTTGGTTCTTGTCCAGAATTCCCTCTATTTTAAAATACAAAAATGAAGAAAATTATGTATAATGTATGTATCCATGACAAAATGAAAATATCATATTCCAAAAATCATATAAATTGATCAAGTAGTTTTATTTTTATAAAGAAAATCATTTTTAAGTGATTAATGGAAATTTGTAGGCATTACAACAAAAATCTCACAAATTTGAATTGTTGTTGAGTTACATCTTTTATTTTCTGAAATTATTTCCAAAATGGCATTGTTAGACAGTCGCTCTTCAGTTACTTATAAAATTTCATTTTCTTATTCAAAAATAAAACTACTTGATCAAGTTACATGATTTGTAGAGTATGATATTTTTGTTTTTGTGTTTATAATATGGGAAAATTCTAAACAAGTATGCTATTTTCTTTTCCATTTTAATTTTAGCTATTTTTATCACAAGTTATTTCATTTTGATTTTAATATTAAATATATACAGATTGCAGATATTTGTTTGTATTTTTTAACTTTTATTGCAAAGAGAAGCTTCCTTAGCCATGTCAAGTCCCTGACAATATCTCAGGAAGAGACCAAACTACAACTGTGGATCAGAGAACTAGAGAAGAGCCCCTCCTACTGACATGAGAACCCCTTCTTCCGAAGCCCATTGTCGCAAGTCAAAATCACCCTGACTCTAGTTTAAAACACTCAACCATTTGAAAACAAGAATAGGGTGATCAACAGTTGTTATGGTTAGATGGGACTATAAAACCGACCCAACCATCTGCGAAAGTGAAGTGGAGATAATATGATGCAGCACTGCCTTTTCTGCACTCTAATCCCCTACTAATGCAGTTTGAAAGCTCAAGTAGCAACAATAATGCAAAGGACTGCATAAAATATGTGAAACTATCATACAACCATATGATTCAACGGCACATTGAAGAAAAACTTAATTTTCTCATTATTTTTTACTTTTGTCAGTTTTGTATTCATGTTGTAAGCAGTGACTATTATTTTCATCCATTTTTTTTTTTTTTAAGAATAATTGGTTGTGAACAATTTTGAATCTCCATACTTGTTGAAAAAGAGATGGAGTTATCCTTGAAATCTGTGCCTGACAAACAAATAAGGAGATTTCGGACCTCCTCAGCATCAGTTTGAGAATGGTAAAAAAAGATCAGAAAGAAATTGAAAAATTCAAAATTAAACTATCAAACAAAAAAAACATAACTGATCTCATGCCACCACATATCTTCCCAATTGCCGCAGGGTGAGTACAGATGGCTAATTCCACATTTGGAGAATGTAGTGAAACTTTGAATCAATCAGGGATCTATAGATCAGCCATATATGTGGCAGCTATACTCAATGCCCTGCCATATCAAGGGGCTACTGTGAATTAGTGATCATGCCTACAGGGACACTCTAAGGAGGGAGTTGAGCAACAAGGTATATATTCACTTTATACTTATATTTCTGCATGTTAGTACAGTTAGGAAAGAAGGGTATAAAGCCTTGCTGACACTAGATAAAGACTTGGAAAGGAGGGGTGCACAGTCATAATAATCCGTTTAAGTTTGAAATATCATTTTCATTGATAAATGCACAGATTGAATAGATATATCTTATTCCATATGTGTTCAAGCATCTAAAATAAGAGGATCCATCTGTTTGTCAGTCTGTCACACTTTCAGTGACAAACAATCTTATGAATATCCATCGTTGTTATTAAAAGCAAAGATTGTGATGTAATTACCGTGTCAATTTCATAAGCCTGACGTTTCATCCACCACCTCAAGTGGTCAGTCAAGTCCCAGTTCATATCAAGCGTTGTGCGGTCTTCAAAAACAACATGGATCCAGCCATTGCTATAAGCTTGAAAACGTCCCAAGTTTGGCACCACAGATTCTTCTAAGAGAATCAATGGTAAAGGTTCTAGGAAACGGCTTACTTCATACTGAAATACAACACAAACAAAAATCATTCATGAGAAAAACAAATTTAAACTTTAAAAAATAATGAACAGCTTTTCAAAAATAAAACCAAGACCAGAGTTATCTCCCTTGGTAAAAACAATTCAGATTCACAAACTTCATAGAACAGGAATTTTGCTGAAAATTTTGCACCAACATGTTTGAGAATTAAGACGAAATCCCATTCTCATGTACTCACCAGACACACTACAGACAGTATGGGTTTTAGTGGTATCTCTGCTTATGTATAAAAATCGTTTTGTCTACATGTGTGTCTGTATGTGTAAGAGTTTGTTCCCTATGAACTCTGAAACAGCTGGGTCGATTATTTCTTGTTAATTTCACACAAATTTACTTTATGTATCACGGAATATTTTAGGATAGATTTTGTATTGGAATGCATCTGATAAGTATCAAAAACCAATAGTCGAAAAAATCTGATTAAAGAAGGACCAGTCCGATTTTTACCAAAGTTAACACCCTTATACAGCCTAACATCACAAGTGCATTTCTGCTGCAAAACTATCACATGAAAGAAGACAAACTAGCCAGGCATAATTCCATTTAACAAATAGTGTACATGATAAATAAAAAGAAAAATAACTTACCTTCCAACAGACGGGCTGTGGTTGGCTAAAATTTATCTGTGAAGCTGTGGTCAGAAGTCTGAAATATTACAAAAAATAAAGAAATAAACTAATAAATGGTTGAACTTTTTTATTTTATGCTTTGATCAGCCTTCTGCACTCTGATTTATGTGGTAAAAAAAATGCCATTCACAAAATCATTAATAAAATTTAATAAATAAAACAATTATTATGTGGCAGGATATTACGGAAAGGGAGGAAGTCACTAGTGATACATAATGAATCATGTTGATTTTTATGTAATGGGTTTTGTAAATGTTTGCCAAAAGTAAATCATTAATTCTGAACAGCAAATTAAATTGCCTGGCAACTAAGATTCAAAGTAAAAGGAAACAGTGATTATTTGTATAGGGAAGTCATAATAGGAGAAATCTAATTTAATGAAATAGGTTAATAAAACGATGACAGTTTTTTTGTGAAATGGATCCAATAAAGTAAATTTCCTGCTGAATGATAGGTGAGTATTAGTAAATTTTCATGACCGAGTTAAATATACTCCTACCTCCTCTAAGTATGACTTGTTTGGAAGAATAAGTTTGGTTGGATTTAATGTAAGAAATTACAAAATTTAACAGAAATTAATCATTTTCTGCAAACAATTATTAGGTATTGGAATTATGTGTGACTCCTGTGTTTATAGTCTTATGATCACTGACTGGGATGGTGAAAAAACAAATCTACTTTGTTAATATAGTAGAGGAGAATGAGAGGTGACAACAAAGATCAAAACATTTACAGTTTTAAATTGATATGATTTTATGCAGATATGAAGCAGTTCATCTGTCAAAGATTCATTAAAGAAAGACGATAAGTCACTTATTTACCTGCAGCCATAATCTATAAGCCGTGCAATAGAATATGAGTATTTGGAGGAAAGTGGAGGAGGGGTTTTCACAGAATGAACTCGTTCAACAATCTGAAAAAAAAAAAAAAAAAAAAAATCTTGCATTTCAATTTGAAAGACATGAATCTTTCATTAGTTATATATTTCACTAGCAAGTGTAACCAGGGCAAAAGTGTAACATAACTTCTGTAACCCCAACGTGTGTTGCTCCTCGACATCAGATCGCCGACTCCCAACGTTGTGTACCGTGGATTTTTCGTTCGCCTATTCCTCTATTCCTCTTATGGCCGAATCGTCCTTTTCACATTGGCGACTGTCGATGGGAACACACGCGGTTTCACAAAAGTCGAAATATAATAAATCGTGGAACAAAGAAAGGAAAAACACAAACGCCAATGTTCACATATAAATTGACTGTTGGACTTGTGAGTGTGTGTGTGTGTGTGTGTCTTCTCCCCATCTTATTGATGTTACATTCGTCTATCTCTGTTTCACAGTCAACTCTAAAATTGCCAATGACTCTATTTCACAGTCAACTCTATAACTATTCAACTGTAGTCGTTATCGACTCTCATCCGTCGCCTAGCGCATTTAGATCTCAACTATCACTGTCCAACTTCTATCCGCTGTGACAGGCATCTAGATGTCAACTGGCTGTCCCCTCTACGTTGGTATCACAGGTCGCCCACCCCACCCTGGCTACCGGAAGCTGCCCTTCCCTGTTTTATCAATAGATTCCTATTGTTATTGTTTGCTACTTCCTATCTATTGTTAATTATAGGATATTTCCTCTTTCTTTCTTTTTCTAAGCCATTTCCTATCCCTTTGTCTATTGTCGGATATTTCCGATTTCTTTGTTTATTCTAAGCTATTTCCTCTTCCTTTGTCTATTTCCCCTCTTAGCACTTAGTGGCTCAAATTCACCCCAGGGCCACTGTACAGTATCACACTTCTATCCCTCTCTCTTTCCCGCCTCCCTTATTTTCCCTCTTCTCCTATCTATTCCCTTTTTTTTCTTCATTCTACTCATTCCTCTCTCTGGACATATACACATATAATTCAAGTCGGCATAAGGGAAATGACTCTGTGAAAAAAATCATAGTTACTTACTTCTACATGATAACATTAAAAATTGTGTTTACTTCTTGGTAACATTACATATAAATGTCTACTTAATCTCCAGATAATAAATTTTTCATTTTTTTAATATTAGATATTATACATCTAGGGTTAAACCGATTAAAAAACATACTAAATTTGAAGGTACTTGTTGTGTATTTTTCAAGTTTTAGCTGGACATGAAAACAAAACCATTTGTTCCTACTTACTTGCCTGCTTAAAAAGGCAGAGTTAGATACAATGTTGGTTTTTAATGTGGGGAAAATCCAGCTTCCCAAAAAGGGGCACTCTGGATTCAAACAAAATGTTAAAAGTTATCTCAGTCTAGAAGGACTTCTCCTTCACTAACTGGGGATAGAAAAGATGAAGCACAGCATTGAAACAAATACGTTTGTTATTTGTTACATAAATAATTCCAAGAAAATTTTTTATTTGTAATAAAAACATTACTGAATGTTTTTACAAAGGTAGACATAAATATTCAATTCAGTTTGTTTTGTAACAATATTTGGTTGTGAGTTAAGGTTAAAAACGGAATTTTCCATTTAAAAAGTTAGACTATTCAGCAAAAAAAATGGAAATATCCATTAGAAATTTAAGCTAAAAAATTAAGCTAACATACAAGGTGCCTTCAATAAGTTTCCAAACTTTTTTTGGACAACCATTTTTTTTTTTGTTTTCCTCATGTTCACCCCTTACAACGTATATCGCCACTTGGACATAAGGGGCTACTATTTGAGGCCATGTCTAGGAAGGAAAGATTAACAAGATATTCATTTATGTTACATTTAAACTTCTGCATATCAGTACAGCCAGGGAAGTAGGTAGCAGGAAAGGAATTCCAAAGTCTAGCTGTTCGAGGGAAGAAACTATTAGGGACATCAACAGTGAAGGTGTGAGATCTTATTGCTTAGCAGGTTTGTTGGGGATATATGACCTTATCACTACTTCCGGTAGCGCTACACTAGAAGTTTAAGAAGTATATTAGCTGACTATAACCTTTTTAAACTACTAGTAAACCCCGTCCAAATATTAAAAATTACATAGTATTTGATGAATAAATAAGATACAATTATACACTGACTAATACGAAGAATGATGCACCTTTTTCTAGTGATGTTATTTTAAGTAACAGCACTTGGTTAGAAACCTTACTAGATCAGATGAATTCCAGTCCTAAAATCCGGTAAAACCAAGAGATCAAAAAGATATATTATAACATAGTTAGTTGATTAAAACACGGAAAATAAGAGTTTTTCACTTTTTTACTAACTCAACATTTAAAAACTAAAGGAGAACTCAATTTATCTCATATAGAAATCAAGCATTAGTCTTAGGAATGGAATGGCCCTTTATTTCGAAGAATTTGCGCTGAAGTAAAATGAACACAGCAGAATATTTGTGTCGATTTAAATTGGTATAATTTCAAAATAAAATATCATTTATGTTGATTTAATCTGGTATAATCTCACAATAAAATATAATTTGTGTTGACTTAAATTGGTATAATTTAAAAAAAACATCGTTTGTGTTGATTTAAATTGGTATAATTTAAAAAAAACATCGTTTGTGTTGATTTAAATTGGTATAATTTCAAAATAAAACATTTGTGTTGATTTAAATTGGTATAATTTCAAAATAAAATATTTATGTTGATTTAAATTGGTATAATTTAAAAATAAAATATTTATGTTGATTTAAATTGGTGGAATTTCAAAATTAAATATTTATGTTGATTTAAATTGGTGGAATTTCAAAATAAAATATTTATGTTGATTTAAATTGGTATAATTTCAAAATAAAATATTTATGTTGATTTAAATTGGTATAATTTAAAAATAAAATATTTATGTTGATTTAAATTGGTATAATTTAAAAATAAAATATTTATGTTGATTTAAATTGGTGGAAATTCAAAATAAAATATTTATGTTGATTTAAATTGGTGGAATTTCAAAATAAAATATTTATGTTGATTTAAATTGGTATAATTTCAAAATAAAATATTTATGTTGATTTAAATTGGTATAATTTCAAAATAAAATATTTATGTTGATTTAAATTGGTATAATTTCAAAATAAAATATTTATGTTGATTTAAATTGGTATAATTTCAAAATAAAATATTTATGTTGATTTAAATTGGTATAATTTCAAAATAAAATATTTATGTTGATTTAAATTGGTGGAATTTCAAAATAAAATATTTGTGTTGATTTAAATTGGTGGAATTTCAAAATTAAATATTTATGTTGATTTAAATTGGTATAATTTCAAAATAAAATATTTATGTTGATTTAAATTGGTATAATTTCAAAATAAAATATTTATGTTGATTTAAATTGGTGGAATTTCAAAATAAAATATTTGTGTTGATTTAAATTGGTGGAATTTCAAAATTAAATATTTATGTTGATTTAAATTGGTGGAATTTCAAAATAAAATATTTACCTGTCCATCAACAAAGGTAACATGCAAAAAGTAATGTCCTGAGAAACCTTGAGAGATAATCACACTGCCATCACCTGGGTAAATCTCCAGAATGATTAAATGAGATAAATAAATAAACCTGTGAATAATAAAAAGAAATACAAGAAAAACTGTGAATAATAAAAAGAAATACAAGAAAAACTGAATTTAAAAACAAATTACAAAATTTATTTAAAAAAAAAAAAAAAAAAAAAAAAAAAAGGAAATATTTTTGGCATAAACGATATAAAGTCTCAGTCAGTTTGTCTGTAGCTTGGTACTGATTGGATTAAAATACACAATCTGGATTTTAGCCAATCAGAAACAACAATCTCACTGGAAGCCGCATACGTGTTCTTAAAACCTATAAAAGCAACCGCATGTTTGTGTTAGCCAACCAAACGATATATCACTATGCAAGATAATGCATGTTAGTACAAGAGAGCTTAACCATATATCAGGCATGCAAGAACTTTCTTATTATTTTAACTGTTTTTGTTTATTGTAATGTTTATTTCATACAATGATAAGCCCTTTCTCTACTCTCTCTAACATCACTATAGTTTCCATGGTAACACACACAAACATGCCCCTCTCCTCCTCCTAATTACATCCGATTGTCAATATAAGTTTAACTCTCTAAATGGTTGTTTAGTTGTTTTATTTTATGGCATATCAACTTTTTTTGTGTTATTTAATGCAAAATCCCATCATTTTTGTAAAAGTTCTTATGCTTCAAATGCTTTATATTCTCATATATTTATTCATGGAGTTTGATTTGGTTTTAGAGGGAAATTGTTTTTGGATTTGCAGAACATGACTGAGTTTTGCAAAGGAATAGGAAAAAAAACAATACTATCAATGTTTGATGCATTTTAGGTCAGGATTGGTTGGTTGTTTTTGTTTTATTGTATATCAACCTTTTTCAGGTTATTTAATGCCAAATCTAATTATTTTGAGGAACGATTTTTAATGGAGTATATTTGTTTTTTAAATCGGATTCTATTTAACCCATAGTTGGGACCCTAACAGGTACTACCACTCTGGGTCAGAGTGGACATGGGAACAAAGGAAATTAAAGGGTGCTCCACACTCCATAAGGCCCGCAAAGTGGGGCCTCACCATCGGATATAGTTTTAGGTCATATCCAGGACCTTTAGGTCAGGAAGCTAGTATCTTCAGACAGCCTAATCTAGTAGCACCAATAACTCTCTAGAGATATGAAGTGTATTGAAGCAACATATCGAATGCGATTGATGAACATTTGAAATCAATTGTCTTGATTGGATGGAGCAATTCGAAACCAAACTTTGATGATATCTTGAAAGTCAAACATTAATTTCATAAATTTCACTTAACCTTTTTTTGCTGGAGAGTTTATAAGATTTCGATCCGTGAATATTACAACTATTTTTTTTTTTGTTAAAATTGCCTTCTTTCACGACAGTTAAGTAAATAAATATGTTGGTTGTGTGCATTGCATGCCACTTCATCTGGTCTTAGAGAAGAGGGGGGGGGCTAAGAGCAAAAGTCAAGAAATTACATGACTTCCTCCAGGAAGAGCAATTCTTTCTCTTAATCTGCTGATAACTGACTCCATCAGACAAAAGACTCATTGTTCCGGCCAGCCATGACATAGTGGTTGGGATGGTGGCATACAGATAACTAAAAGTCGGCCTATCTTTTATATGTTACCGACCTCCATTCAATTCTCTCTTTTTCTTGTACACATGCATTTCAGTTTTCTGTCTTTGTTCTGATTAAATGAAACTTTTTAAAACAAACCAGCATAAACAAAGTTTTCTATCAATGCTTAAGCGTAACAGCATGACCATTAATGATAGCCTAGATTACTACAGAACATGCATGCGTGTATAATGTTTATACAAGCCCGACGATAAGCAATATTATTAATATGGAAAGTTTTTTAATTTCTCAAAGCTTGCATGTATTGAACAGAATGTATGTTCATCATTTTTTTAGTTATCCAAACCATTGCGATTTTAAGGATGTGGTGTTTGCACTTTATTTTATGTATTGTAATCTGTTCTGCTTGAAAGAATAACAACAAACACTGATGTATAAAAATATGATAAATATTATTATTGTTTTGTTGTAATAATACTTGTGTCAAGTATGTTTTATTCCTGCCAGTTGCCACTTTTGATACACCAGACTCAATATCAAATGCACATGTAAACTGACCAATGTAAATTTGATATATTTATGTGTCAGGCAAAAAAATATCAAAATTTAGGAAAAATTATCAAGCAGAATTTTAATTAAAAATAAAAATCATTTTTATCGTATTTTGCTAATCTTGCATTGATAAAAGTGGAAACATCCGTAAAGCAAGAGGAGATAACCCAGTTTGTCATTTAACAAGTAATAATGAATGATGGATTGGCAAAATTCAATAAAACTGATTTTTATTTTTAATTTAAATTTTACTCGATTATTTTTCATAATTTCTGATGAGGATTTTTATTAGGTTGTTGCATAAGTTCCTATTTTTTAAAGAAAATCAAAGAATTTTAACAGCAAAAGTAAGTCCATGTGGGACCCAAGCTCCAAGTTTTAGTGTAAATTCCATCGACTGAAGGTGGCGTGAAATTGTTGCAAAATCACACTTTATCTTTTCATCCAATTCTCTACATGTCTTATGGCCATCTTCCTTCAAAAGAACCCGAGTTGGTCTTCGTCTATCTTGATTGGTCTTCCAGAACGATGAGCGTCATTGAGGTAAAAACTACTGTGTTTGAATCTGGTAAACCAATCTCAAACAGTTCTTTCAGTATATAGAGTTCTCTATAGCATTTTCTCCATATACGGCACAAATACCCTTGGTTACTTCATTCAATTTTTTTTTTTTAAGGTGAAAAGAAGAAGATGTCGAAAATGTGATTTTTTATCTACTTGACAATCCATTTGATAGTTCTGAAAAACGAGAAAAAAACTTATATGAGCAAAAAACGATGACCATTATCTTGTAGAACAGAATATGTGCTTTCTAATGATATATAGCACTTTGCCAAATATCAAAACATGTTTTAGAATAAAAATTTTTTATAAAATGGCAGGAACTTATGCAACAACCTGATATTTTTGTCTGGCCACATAAGTATATTGAGGAATTTGTGATCGGATTCGGGGACATTTTGTAATGCTTTACGAAGACGACGTGAATTTGTCAGCTTCAATTCTTAATTGCCTTTCCTTAATTTCTTTTCATTTACGTTTTTATTTCTGTCTTTAATTTGATTGGTCGAAAAGAAAAAAGAAGGACAGAGAGGAAAATAAAGAAAAAAGGGATGTTACAATTTGGTGTTATTACCATATTAGTAGTAGTGGTAGTTTTTCTTATACTTACCTGCCACAAATTTTTACTTGGAATGCGATTTTCACCTGTGGCCTATACTGTATAAGAACCATACATTTCTCTTGCATCATTGCACATTAATAGCTAATAGAGATGAATTGCTGATAGAAATTTTTCTAAGTTTGTTGATTACTTTCATAATTTTATAATTTGAAAACAAACAAGAGTCACATCTAAATTGATTTAGTGTTTTTGTTAATGAGCAATCATAAAACCAACTAAATGTTTTTATACATATGTGTTATATATTATGGCCCTACACCAGTAGGTAGAAATTAACTCAACTAGTGGAAATCTTGAGAACATGTCATTTAAGTACATTTTCAGTGCAACATGGTGGCTAGTGAAATATACTCAGGCACGCGAAAACAGGAAATAAAAGTCAAAGATTAATAATCTTCACAAAACAAGCTAGCACATGCGTGGATGACATAAATCACATGTTCACATGATTCAAATTTAAAATGGGGTTTTGGGTTTTAAGTACAGTAGAACCCAGGAATACAGCATTAATCTGTTCCGGAGTTGGGATCATAAGATAAAATCGCCGTATGAAGGGGCCTAAGCAAAATTTTATACAGTACATATTAAAAATTAGTAACAAAATACAGTACAGTATATAATACACATGTATATAATCAAATAACATTATAAATAACACCGTAAGGCAGGGCAAATACTGTAACCAGGGGGCCGAAAAAACATTGTATTCCACATCGTAACCTGAAAAAAACGTATTCTAGAGCCACTGTATCCCGAGGTTCTACTGTAGTTGATGTCTGGGAGGCAAACAATAGAGATGTATGCCAATGATGTAGAATCTGGGTGAACCCTGGATGAGCTGTCTGTCGATGAACACTTAAGAAGAAATAAATAAGTGTAGTTATGTATTATAAGGAAACATAATTTTAGATTAATCTTTTTTTTTTGTATGTATAATTTTTTGTCCTCCTCCTCTGAAGAACATGCTTTCTCCACAATAAAAGCATTTAAACTGCCGCTTCTTGTGTTCTCATGAAAGAGGTTTGTTCGTAGCAAGAAACAGAAGTCAAGCCACAGGATGATCGGTGACACAAAGTGACAGCCGCACACAAAGGAAATGACTATGGAAAAGGATGTAGACAGACATATGTACAAAGACAAAGATTTAATTGAATAATAGCAACGGCTACAGATGCAGCACATATGCACGAGCAACATGCATGCATGAGGGACTGCGTCTCCACGTGCTCTCATGTCTTCTTCGTTCCCATCGTTAACATTTGTCCGTCCACATCATCAAACGTTCTATAAATTGTTTATTGAAATGTCACAGTAGGTGCACGTGGTGTTTATATATATGCTGGTCTTTCTTGTTCTCTTCTTGTCATTATTTCTCTGCAGTGTTTTGTGAGTGATTGTTTCATCTAGTGCAATGTTTCCCAAAGTGGGCGGTAAAGCACCCTACCCCCGCCCACCTGGGGGCAGTGCTTTAATATTCAGCGGTGGGGAATAACACAAAAAGGAGAGGTTGGTTGTTTTTGTTTTATGGCATATCAACCCTTTTCAGGTCATTTAATGCCAAATCCAGTTATTTAGAAAAATAATTTTTTAATAGAATATATTTGTTGTTTTCAAGCCGGTTTCTATTTAACCCATGGTTGGGACCCTACCAGATACTACCACTCCAAGTCAGAGTGGACCTGGGAGCAATGGCAATTAAAGGGTGGCTCCACACTCCCCAAAGCCCGCAAGCTGGGGCCTCACCACTGGATATAGTTTAAGGTCATATCACGAACCGGTTGGGGAGAAACGGTAACTAAAAAATATACATGCACACACACACACACACATATATATATACATATATATATATATACATAAAGAGAAAATAAGTAAACAGTTTTCTGTTAAAGACTACACATACAGTGCTGCCAAAAAGAAAGTCCGCACTTGTCATCTTTTCAAAAACCGAAAATTTAAGCTAAATTTAATGTAACTGTTTAAACAAGCTATACCTCATTTGATTCACCTTTTATTCTTCTATAATTTTACCTGTTCATATTTGGCTTTTAATTGAAGTATCCTAGTGTTCACGTCAATTTAAAAAAATAACTTCAAATCGAGAAGGCAAAAAGAAATTCCGCACAATGGAAAATTGTTACTTAAATGTAACTTTAGAACATTAATGCAACACAAATACAAGAGGAACACAATGAACATTAATATTTAGTAGCATAACTCTTCTGCAATTTGACAGCCTGCAAATTTTGGACCATTCTCTTGAATTAGTCTCCAACAATACTGGCAAGGGCATTCTACTTCTCTTTAATTTTTGTCCAAAGTTCTCCCAAATTTGAAATTTTATCATTGTGTAGCAGTTGCTTGATGTAATGCCATACGTTTTTGATAGGATTGAAATCTCGAGACTGTGCAGGTCAATCGAAACATGGAATATCATGCTCCTCAAGGAATCTCTTGACGTCATCAACTGTATGAATGGGAGCATTATCCTGTATGAAGATGAGATTATCATCCAAATTCCAGCAAAAGTAGGGTAGAAAATGCTCAGTCAACATATTATTGTAGTTGGTTGAATTAATTTGACTTTGCAAGAGACCTATAGGCCCCGGACCATTGGTACTAATAATGCCCCACATCAAAACTGAACCTCCACCACCTTGCAGCATTGAAACTGTGCACTTAGGATTTAATTCTTCATCCTTCTTTCGACAGACCTACTGCCTACCATCACTGCCTAGCCTATTGAACTTGCTTTCGTAACTAGAAATCACTTTCGAATAATATGAAGAATGATGATCTTCATTGCATCTGATGAAGTCCAGATGACGCTTTCTGTTCTTTACAGAAATCATTGGCTTGCGTCTTGGAACACAGCCTGGCAAATTAAATTCCTTCAATCTGTTTTTAACTGTAGAAAGAGAGCATGTTTTAACAATATTACATTGTTGTTGGATTTGGGGAGCCATTTCAAATCTCTTTCTGAAGCTGTGGATCTTGATAGCTTTGTCTTCCCTGTAAGAAGTAACTCTAGAACGACCAGATTTAGGAGCACCACGAACACTGCCTGTGTTTTAGTGCTTTTTCACAGTCATTCATATCGTTTTCTCATCACATTTCAATCTGTGGCCGATTTCTCAATTGGATAAACCAGAAAAGTGGAGATTAATGCGCTCCTGATGATCACTGAGAGACTCGAGGTATATGAACTAAATGTTAGGTTGTATAACCTAGGAATAACACAACAATTACAATTAGAGATGCTAAAAGGGTGATATTTTAAGCTGGTTTTAAGCTCATTTGTTGCTGCAGAGCTTCTTTTTGCTTTCTCGATTTGAAGTTATTTTTTTAAATTGACGTGAACACTAGGATACTTCAATTAAAAGTCAAATATGAACAGCTAAAATTATAGAGGAATAAAAGGTGAATCAAATGAGGTATAGCTTGTTTAAACAGTTACATTCAATTCAGCTTAAATTTTCGGTTTTTGTCTGTTTAACTAAGATGAATAGAACTTTTCATGCATGGGAGAGAGATGTTCGCTGAGTTTTCTTCAAGGTTTTATTTGGAGAAAGTAGACCTAGGAGTGAGAGAGAGACTAATGTTATCTTAGCTAATTATTTAGTTCTTAACTTTACTAACTTTCTATAATATGTGATGCAGACAGACAGACAGATAGCAAAGTAACATTTGCTTTAGATTACAAGTTTTTACATTATTGATGATGTTGCATTCACATAGCTTCCAATGGAGAGACTAATCTGAAAATCTCAGTTTTCTCTCCACTTGAAAACATGACGTCAGTCTTCATCATCTCTCTGTTTTATCTATGGCATTTAACCCTCCTGCCTCAATTTTATATCACCCATCTTTCATTCAAGCCTGGGAACGGTTCTGTTTCATAGACCTCAGTTATCATGCACTCATTGTAACCCTTGTCAAGATTTACACAAGCTAACTTAATCCCTACTGAAACAGGATCACTAATATATAACACTGATAAACAAGTATAGAAATATAAAGAAAACACGCACCAAGCAGTCAACAACTTACCTATACACAACGCCAGATATAACAAGTACTTTCAGTCTTCCTTGGCGAAGATCTGTCTCTAATTGGACATGACTGCCGACAAGTACTGGCCACAGTTGTTGGTGTTTGGACTCAGAGTTGAGCCATTTGTGGAGATGTTGACCAGGACACTTCAATGGTACTGGTTCCGGCAGTGGTGATATAACAAACTGTGACTTATCAACCTTTTGAGGATTTTCAACATTGTTTGACGAGCAAGTCTTTGTAATTTCTAAGAAATAAAAAAAAAAAGAAAATCACGTCTTTTAAAAGATTTAATGAACATGTGAATCCAATTACATATATAATGGAGATTTGGTCTCTGTTTGAAGCCACAACTTGTACGAGTGTACCATTTTTAAATGCTAAACATATCGCCAAGATTATTTTATAACTTTTTCTTTCAGATTATTAAAGTATCATTCATATTTTTCTGCAATATTCTCACCAATGTTGACTCGAAAACGACCTTCTTTAGACAACGAAAAGGGAATGATTTTTCCATCATGATAATGTTTCTCCTCACACAACACTACTGATCAAAGTTTTTTCTAGGAGAATTGGGATAGGAAATCATGTCCTGTCCTGCATATTCCCTTGACCACGTTCCCTCAAATCATAACTTATTTCAAGAATTATAAAACCATTTAAATGCTGGTAGGTCAACATCATGAAAGATTGAACACAAGTTAGATTCATATTTCATGTCAAAACCTGAAGAATTTTACAAGTGAGGTATTTATAAGCTCATTGGTAGATGTAATCAAATTAGAGAGAGCAAAGGTTGTTATTCTTATGAATAAAAATTTCAATAATAGTTTTTCATTGTCAAGATGAAATTTTAAATCAGCAAAAACCTTTGGCACCAACCTAATCTATATAATACAGGTTGGTTGCTAGAAAAGCAGGAAATCTGTCGAACAACGATTTATTTTTACAAAGTTTTTCAAAGACAAATGTTATATCATACTCATAGATACTCAAAATGTCGTCCGTGCACTTCACTGCAGCGTCTTAATCTAGAAAACCAACAAAAGAACCAATCAAAAATAGCAATCATGCATTTTATTCATGATCTAAGCTAACCTTCAAATTTCCCGCTTTTCTAGCGACCACACTGTATTATTATTAATATAATATTTTAATCTGTATGTATATAAAATTCACTATGTCTGTGTGTGGGTCTGTTTCCATTTTTTTCAAAGTGCATTTCTCCGAGACACAAAGTCGCAGAGCAGCACGAGATAGGTCAAATGACTGCATTTTCTGTGTATTGTTGTTTTATTTATATATATACTAGCGGGGGGGGGGGGGACTGGCGTTACCTAGGTGTTTGTAGGTGTGTGTATGAGGGAGGGGGGGGGTAAGTAATAACCCTGTTTAAATATTATAAAAAAGACAATGTTAAAAAATCGGAAAAACCAAAACGGAAAAAAAATGGGATAAATAAACCTGTCGAATCGAACCTGCAATCTTAAGATAACAACACCAAGTGTATGGGGGGGGGGGTAAACTAAAGAATAAGCGAAGTAATAAAAAAACGTTGCCCGAGTGTTTAAAGGTGTAAAAGAAAAAAAAATAGTTTTGGCCGGGAGGTGGAATTAAACCTGGAAGCCTTGACGCAGAGGTGGAAACAAAAGCCAACTACTTAACCGTCTCGACCACGAGTGAGAGTAATTGATTAGCATATTAAGTTAAGGCTTATGAAGCGAGCGAAAGAGGTTTGATTGACAGGAAGACGCTAAATGAGGTCATCATGGTATCGTTACAATGACGTGGCAGTATTTTTAGTTTTTGCTCCCCCAAGATGATGATTGTGGGGGGGGGGCAGCTCCCCATTGTCCAAATTGAATAGCAATTGTTTGATATAAGGAGAAACTCCACATTGATCAAAAGCTGATTGCTTTCTGGACGTTTCGGCACAAAAGCCGAGAACAACGTCGTGTTTGAATTGGTTTCGCTTTTTATACGAAAAAGCCGAATCAACACGTGAGAAGCAAAAATAGCAATAATTTTGTAAAAGTCGCTGTAAATAAATCTAGACGCGACCCGCATTCCCAAATCGTAGATATTATTATCTATTATATATAAACAGTTCTAAGCAATAGTAACCCCCCCCTGGGAGCATCAGCGAAAATAGCCTTTTCGAGACATACAAAAAATGTGCGCGCATTTGCCTTTTATGCTAGCAAGGTGTACCCGGCGTTGCCCGGGTGTTTGGAGGTGTGTGTGGTTTTGGGTAAATAAAAAGAAAAATCGTTGGTTGTTAAAAAAAAAAAAAAACAAAGCCTTGACGCGCAGTTGGAAAATAGTAAAGTGTGAAAAAAAAACAAAAAAAAAACAGGTGCCCGTTTTTGACGAGTTATTAACGTGAACTTTGAGTGCGGAGACAGTGTTTTATTTAACGCGAGTCTGTTTTTTTATACGAAAAAGCTTAATGCACATGCGGCGATGGTACGCGATAGCTATTCAGCAGTTAACATTTTCTGCGGGACAGTTTTTAATGAGGTCAATAAACCGGTTTGTTTGTTTTTAACTAACTTTGGAAAAAAACAGCTCCCTGTTTATTAGGGGGAGTGTCTTGTCTCAAAATGAAAGCAACCGTCTGATATGACGATGCCGACATTGACCAAACGTTACATAGCTTTCTAGAGACCACTAGCCGTGGGCCAGTATTTCGAATCGAGTTTCACATTTTTTTTATACCGAAAAACGAATGCAACACGTGCAGATCCGAAAATGTCGAATAATTAACGTTTCAAAATCAGGCAAATTAAATAGAGAGGCGACCACCGTTATTTAGACATGATATAAAAAATTTTTAAAATGAGCGATGGCCTCGAGAATCCGCCGGAAAGAAAGCCTTTTGAAGACATACAGAAAAAGCATACACACATACATTTTCGCTTTTATATTTATAGATAGGTGTGTGTGTGTGTGTGTGTGTGTGTGTGTGTGTGTGTGTGCAAAAGCTGGTAAAAGTAGCTGC
This sequence comes from Euprymna scolopes, assembly GCF_053919585.1. Classification (NCBI taxonomy): domain Eukaryota; kingdom Metazoa; phylum Mollusca; class Cephalopoda; order Sepiida; family Sepiolidae; genus Euprymna; species Euprymna scolopes. The sequence continues at coordinate 29,466,745 of NC_136492.1, forward strand.
TAAGGAGTCAAAATTGAAAAAAAAATTGAAAGGGATTACTATCATCACAAAAACATTGAGTCTCTATGGTTCCAGATGAGCATTGTCTGAAGATAGCAGTTGCAATCCTACACAAGCAGGCTAGAGAACTAGTTAGTCAAAACCTGGTGAGACAGTAACTACTAGGTATAAGCTACAAGACTCAGTATTCCTATATCATCGCAGTTAATCATCTGAAGAAGGCCAGAGGATGAGTTCACCAAAACATGGTGCGACAACAACTTTGAAAATGAGAAGAACAAAAAAAAGAATGTGTTTTTAGTCTTGAAAAAGTAATAGTTTCAAATGTAAAACAACACTATTAACGTTGTAAAACTCTTACAAAAACACTTGATAGAACATCTGATGAAACCTCCTGGTTGTAAGGTTTGCGTTAAGCAAGCTGGTTTCCAATCCGACAGCGTGTCGCCGTGAACGAATGTAAACAACTAATGGCGATTCGCCTGTCCTTTTATAAGGGGGATAACTCCACTTATGCAAAATCTGAGTGAAAGGGAGATAACTCCTTTCTGGCCTCTACACTGATATTTGCATATTGGTTTTGAAAAAGTCATTTTATTAATTATCTTTATTATTTATTGTTATTTAGTGAGTAATTTTTTTATCCTATACATAAATAAGACAGTAGATGTATGCATGTGTGTGTCTGTATGTAAATAGTTAACTGATAAACTCTTGAATTACTGGTCACATAACACTAAAATTAACAGGAAATAGAAATTATCCTGGCATCAATACATTTAGAAGTTTTGAATTTGTTTATAACAGTTTTTCAGTTTATAAAAGTTGATGATAGTTTGCAGTTTGAGCAGAGCTTCAACAGATAAGGAGATTAAGTGACCAACAAAGATACTTTAACAGACATGATGTATCAACAGAAAAGGTTTGGTGAGGCAGGGTTCTTTATCACACACACAGCACAACTGATTCATACATGATGTATCAGAGTTGTATTTTCTCTTGAGTTTTATCATTTTCTATACTTTTTAAACCAGTGCTTGCACTCTCGGTATTCACAAAGATGATAGTCAAAAAAAAAAAAAAAAAAAAAAAAAAAAAACAAGAATAAAATATGAAGAAAAACCTATGACACACATAAGTGTTGGGGTCAGCAATTATCATGACAGACAGAATGGTTCTACACATCACATATAATTAAATGGCAATAAAAGAAAGACAGTTGGACACTCATAACTGAAACTTGGTGAACAAGCCAGGCATAGACTGGTGTTTATTTGTACCAAATACAGAGTGTCCCAATAAAATGTATACACTCTTTAAATGACCATAAAACCAACATTTATTATAAGAAAGAAAAGTTTCATACATCAAAATACTGTGAACAAATATAGAAACCAACTAATATTCAAAAGTAATCAAATTATTGGCCATTGTTGTCCATGAACAGCTGACAATGCTCACTGATTGAATTGAACACATTCCTAATCAGTTCAATCGATATGTTGACACATCTTTCAATGATTGCTTTCAAATTCATTGTAACTCGTTTTTTTGGTGCCCCTACCCTAAAAAAATCCAGGGGGGAGGGATCAAATCCGGTGAGCGTGGACAGTACTTGATACTTCCTCTTCATCCTAATTATCTGTTTCGCAGGTGACTATCAAGATATGCTCTTACGTCATGATGATAGTGAGGAAGTGCTCCATCCTGCTGGAAGTGCCATTCTTTATTCCTAAACATCTCTTGGAAATGTGGCAGAGTGCATTCATGTGCAACTTTACAAAAATGTGTCTTCAGAAAAAAATGCATTTCAGAGAAAAACAATTATGTATCTATATGTCATATAGAAATTAATATAAATTTCAAAAATTACAAAGATGGTCCAGTAGAAAAATAATTATAAGTAAAAACAGAATTTTTAAAGTTGCAATTTTTCACTGTAAATTAACCTTTTAGATGCTTGAAATCAGGGGGAGATAACTGCTTTCAAGTCGGCCATCTTGCTTATTCTTGATAATACTACACGCTTTTGTTTGTTTTTTTTTTCGAAAATTAGCTCTAGCACGTCTTCTACTTGATGATGTTTCATAAATTTTGGAATTTATACTAATTTCAACATGACACATAAGTACATAATGTTTTTCCCTGAAATGTCTTTCTTTGAAAATACACGATTGGGTTGGAGGACACACTATAGTAAAGTTGCACCTAAAGGAGTGAAGTTTAGTAACAATTCCATGAGTGTGTGGCATTTTTAAGGGAAACAGGTTAAGTGACGGTTAACCTTATAGCAATTAGCATAGCAAGAGTATCATTTTTACCAAATTTCATGTTCCTACATTTAAAGCCTAAAAGTAGTTAATGGACACATGTCTCATATTAGTGTAGATTTCAACTCACCTGAAGAGTTCTTTTTACGGCAGTGTTCTTTTGAAGCCTGCAAAGCAAGTTGAAACGGATGATACCAAACCTGAGGGCAGTCATTAGCAGAAATATGCTGAGTGATCCAGGTATACCTAACCCTACACTTCTCCTCAAAATCGGGTTTCTTTGTGGGTGGCACACATTCATCCTGTGTTAGTTGTCCCTCTTTTGAAACTTCATTCTTCTCATCACTTGCACCCGCATCTTCTGTTGTTGTTGAAGTGGCAGCATCTCGCCCTTCATCTGCAGAACCTATCAACTCTAAAAACGAACCAGCGTTTGTATCAACAATTGATAGGTAATTCCGTACACCTTTCGGCTTATGTGGACGATACCTGCTGCTGTTAAGATTTTCTACATTTGTGTCTTGGGAAGAAAGTTCGATCGGAGTAGATGTCCGATACTGTGATAAAGTAGTTGCCAGTGATGTTGCTGTAGTGTCAGATAATTCACTCGAGGTTGGACTGTCTGGTCGTGGTTTGGGACAAGCGACATGGTTCCTATTTTTTCTCACCCGGCCACAATCTGTATTAGAAAGCGGTTTCACCATAGACAAATAGCAAACACTAAAGTCCCTATGATGGGGAGACAGTTGTAAACTAGCATATTCCTCTTCTGAAGTAAATCGAATGCTACCATCTTCAAAGTATTCCAATTTAGGATGCGCCGCCTCCAGTGTCTTCGCCCAGGTTATACTTTTAATCACAGAATAAAGTTTCTGAAAAACAAAAAAAATAATATCTCATATTAATGGAACTATTTAGACTACTATTTTTATGTTTCTGAAGTTTTTAGATGATGATTGATAATTTGTATCTTTCAGACTACTGTTCTCATCTTGAGTGTTATTTGTATATTTCAAATGATGTAACCTCCAACCTTTTTTAGGTGTATCTTGTCAAACTAAGAAATCTTTCAGTCAAATTCAGGAATCTGCATCGAATTTTGAATGCAAAGACCCATGGCATAACGGATAAAGTATTAAGTAAAATTTAGTTATTAGTAGGGCTCTGATAACAGAATATTCTTATCATTGTTTTGACTCTCAAGTATATACCCGACACAGTTAAATCAACTGAGAACTACATCACTCTATATAAAAGCATATAAGATATTAACGGATATACACTCAAGAGTCAAAACAATGAAAAGAATATGCTGTTGTCATAGTCCTAGTTATTAGCGACACTCTTCTGAGGGTTGAAGGCTCAAAAAAACACATGCCTCAAATCTTCCTTTCATGTATCCTAAAATCAAAAGTACTTTCCTCCGAGAGGTTAAAACACCAAGGCCGGAATTATATATAGACATTTCATTTATTCCTGCTGGGTCCCTTTTCAGAGTTGGCACGCTTTGTATACGACGACATCTTGTTAAGTTGCCTCCATTTTGACTTCCACAGACGTCAAAGTTCAAAAACACCATCTGTTCACTAACGTGTTGCGTATCAAATTGATCTCCCTTGTAACAAAACCATCACGTCTCAAATCTATCTTTTCCATTACATCATCACTACATGTCACCTAAAGATCCTTGCCGGGTTTTTTCCCGTATCTTTGTTTATATTATCGTTAGCTTAAATTCCATCTTTCAAATTAACATCAAGTTAACATATTTGCCGATGACACCACTCTCTATAACAGATATGAGGGGAAAACAAATGAACACATATCCAAGGAAATGGCAGAAACACTAGAAGATGACCTCCAATCCGTAGTGGAATGGGGACAAAAATGGTTGGTCACATTCAATGCTGCTAAGACTAAGCTTGTTTCCTTCAATAACTACAAGAAACCTTCTCTACCACCAATAGCAATGGCCAAGAACACATTGCCTGAAAGTACTTCTTTTAAACTCCTCGGCCTAACGTTTACAGGGAATATGAACTGGAATAGATACATTGAGAGCATTGCCAAGGCTGCTGCAAGGAAGGTTGGCTCCCTCTACCGTGCTAGAAAACTACTTACGCCTGACAGTATTCTATACCTCTATAAGGCAACCATTCGCCCATGTATGGAGTACTGTTGTCACATCTGGGCTGGTGCATCTGCTGCTTGTCTCTCGCTCCTGAACAGGGTTCAAAAGAGAGTCGCCAACCTAATAGGTCCTGAACTGTCATCTAGGCTTCAGCCTCTGTCCCATCGACGAGATGTTGCATCCCTCTGCCTGTTCTACAAATACTTTAATGGTGAATGCTCTGACGAACTGCAAACACTTGTACCTCCCCGACGTAACTACCCCCGACAAACCCGACAAGCTACTAAGTCTCATCCCTTTACAGTAGAGATCCCTAGGTGCAAGAAAGCCTTTTACTCAAATAGTTTCTTCCCCAGAACTGCGGGTCTTTGGAACTCCCTTCCGGGATTCTGCTTTCCCAACTGCAATGATATGCAGAAGTTCAAGTGTAATGTTAACAAACATCTTTCTACTCATCTCCCTTCATAATGACCCCGCTAATTAAGTCCCTGATAGTAGCCCCCTGCTTCAAAGTGGCACTGTGCCTTGTTTGGGGTGAAAATTGAATAAAAAAAAAAATTCTTAAAAACATTCCTGAGAACTATTAAATGTAAATAAATATTCTAAATATATTTATTATTCTGAAACATATTTTAGCTGACAAAACATTTTGTCGACCAGCACACCTTTCGGTGTTGCCCGGTCGATATCCAACATTATTTTGTGCACATGAAAAAAACAAACCATAAGTATTCCTCATTATATCTTGAGCAATGTCAGGTCTTCCTGTTAGTTCTTTATTAAGCTTAACTATTGTTATGTCCCTTGGATCGGTGGGAGTTGCCCCCCTTTGTTCAATGTTTTATAATGTAAACTCTCGGACATAAACGTGAATAAACCAGACTTGGTCAGTCGACCACGTTGGTCTGAACGATGATATCCTTGTCCTGTTGTTATTAATCGAAACGTAACAAAACAACTATGAATATCCGTTTTCATTAACTACTAGTTGATTGATTAATAAGCTGCGAGTTGCTGTTTTCTGTAATAAATTTGTGTTCGTTTTTTTTTTCAGTAGTCAAATTAAGAGTACGGGTATAAATAAACAACCCTGTTGTAAAAAAAAAAAAGGGGGGGGGGATATATATCATATAATGCAAAAAAAATGTATCATTAATGTAAAATGTAACAATTTTTTCCCAGTCTGAAGACCTTCAATTTTTTTGAATACTGAGGATGACTTCATCAAGAAATCAAATGCCTCATACATTTTAAATGTTACAGATATCTTAGGGGTAGACTGAAACAATTGTATGATGCAAAAATAAAAAAATTTCTTTTGGTGAATTTGCAAGAATTTTGTTCCTTTACATTTGCTGTGGTTATATATAATAATGAAATATTTTTACTATAGCTCTAGTGTTACATTATCGAGTTATTGGAAAAAACTGTGCTATTAAAATTTATATTTGAAATATATTTATTTTAAAAGCTAGGATTTTTGGCAAATATGTTCTTTTCAATGCAAGACTCTGCTTTTTTTTCTCTTCATTTTACTAGCATTAACCTTAGAAGATGACCCACCTTTGGAGATAGCAAAATATACATCTGGTAACATCAAATATGTTTTATGTCACAGGATAAAACAAACCATTAGATCTATTGTTATATATAAGGCCGCAGTTTACTTTAGAGTCAAACCATTATTTTGTTCTTCTATTAAGCCATGTCATAAAACTGTAAGTAATAGACATAGGCTATTAAGCTAATTAGGGAATGCATAAAACTTAAGAACATCACAATAGAACATACATTAGACAATACAGAACTCAGAAAATGTGACAGTGATACACTTTCATTCACACAATTTTGAGGTTGCAGAACACAATGCGAAATGAGATCACCAGTACATCTCTGAGCAAATACCAGTGTGATTATGCAGAGGGTCTAATGTGAATTTATATCGCCGCAGGTTTGGTCTGTTCAGCCATAGCACAGGGTGGTGTTTAAGCATTGCGGTAGAGCAAGAAACATGAAATAATATGTAGGCAATAGAAGCAACTGTTCAGTAGACAGCAGATCTAATCCAAGCAGATCATATACTCAAAAGGGAACAGGGTCACAGCAAGGAATATGCAATATATATATCTGATGGTATGATGCTGTAAACTCAAGAAAACCGGAGAACACATTGCCAACTCCGGTAAACATTAGGGACTCGTATTCCAAGTACTCCAAGGATGGAATACTGTTGCCATATATGGGCAGGAGCTGCTAAAAACAGCCTATCCTGTCTTGACAGAGTACAAAATAGACTTCGTGGCTTAGTGGGGGATGCCCTTTTCTCTACCCTGCAACCTCTCTCCCACAGAAGAGACATTGCGAGCCTATCCTTGTTTTATCATTATTTCCATGGCAGGTGCTCGTCTGAACTCCAATCTCTGGTCCCCCCTCGCCAATCTTTCACGAAAAACACCCGTCTAGCTGAATCCACTGTGAAAAATTTCCCCCCACTCTTTATCTGTGCCTAAATCAAAACGCGGATTCCATGAACAAAGCTTCTTTCTTAGAACTGCACGCCTGTGGAACTCTGTTCTGTCTGCCTGCTTCCCACCTGACTACAACTTGGATGTCTTCAAGTCCAACGTTAACAAATTCCTAATGAACCGCCCCCTTAAGTAAACACTTCATCAAATCTCCACACTAACGTAATGTACTTGCAATAACCCTTATCCCTGAGTGGCTTCCGGGCCTTGATAAGTGGTGACCACTGTGTAAAAAAAGAAAAGTGGGGACGAATCATTGCCTTGTAAAGCCTTGTTAGCAAATGACATTCATGAGGAATTTGGTTGCTTAGGATACGTAAAGCTCCATATTTATTATGCATATATGCGTTTGGCTGATCATGGTATTACACCTTAACATTGTGTACATATACATCCACGTTTCATTGTGAACTCAGGTTCGTGATAAACATATGTGTTGATCTTCTCATGACTATCATCATCATTGTAAGCATTGATAAAAACCAAGCTGACACTTTGTTATTTGGTTTACAAAGGTTTATTAAAAAGAATAGGAACAGAAAACTGATTGACTTCTTATACATGAGAGGGAAAGAGAATGAGGCAAACAGATAGACAGATAAATCACCTGTCTAACTACACTTGGTTCTTGTCCAGAATTCCTCCATATTAAAAACAAAAATAAAGAAAAATCAGCATGATTGTACCTGTAATGAAATGAAAATATTGTTTTCCAAAAGTTATGTAAATTGATCAATTAGTTTTATTTATATACAGAAAATAATTTTTAAGTGATTAATGGGAATATGTAGGCATAAGAACATAAATCTCACAAGTTTGAAATATTGTTGAGTTATTTCCCTTTGTTTTTTTTTTTTTTGTTTTTTTTTTAGACTGTTTTCAAAATAGTGGGCAAAACATTCATTCTTTGGTTACCAATAATTTTTTTTTTTTCTTAAAGAAAAACTACTTCATGAATTTACATGATTTTCCTTTTCTTTTTTATCTTTCTTATAAATATTTTTCTATATTTTTGTTTTTTAATATAAGGAGAATTCTGGACAAGAACCTTACACTTATCTACATTGTACATAACCACAGTAACACTCACTAGGCTCCGGGAACAGTGCTTTTTACCCCACTTCAGTTGTCAGCCAGAAAAAAGAGTGAAACCCCTTTTTTCCAGAAGTCACACGGTTTTCTAGAGTTCCGCTTTTAGATTACCTCTGACCTTTTAGGTGTCATTCAAACCAGTTCATTTAAGCATCTGCTTTCACTACTTAACACAATTAATTGAAAACAAGTTGTCATTTAATCCATTGCTGCAGAGTAAATGCAGGATCATGCCAGTATTACCAATAGTATGAGTACATAAATGAACACGATAGATCCAATTGGACTTGAATGAGGGTCGTGGAATCAGAAACAATTAAGAGATCATTGTAGTTAGAGTTGGTAAAACTATGCAAACACCAGCTCAAATTATATTTTACTAGCTGGCAGCCTGGCGTTACCCGGTCGTACAATATGCTTAAACATGATATTTTAATTTATCCAGATTGCGTATGTATTATTATAGAATCAATCCTCTATTGATTATTACATATTACGAGGAATAATTTGCCATAATAATGATAATGTTGTTCATCAAATTCTGTCCGTATTTGTTTAAATTGATTGATTAATAAGCTGCGAGTTGCTGTTTCCTGTAATGAATTTGCGTTAATTTTTTTTAGTAGTCAAATCAAGAATACGGGTATAAATAAACAACCCCGTTGTAAAAAAAAAAAAAAAAAAAAAGGATTTTTTTTTTTTTTTGTTATATACAGGCATCACCACATTATCAAGACCAAGAGACCACTCGAGGATAAGGGTTAAAGTGTGTACAGTAGAAATTGGACAATATAGTAATCAATTCGGTAAATTTGTTAACTTATATGGAACGGCTCATCAAGAACTTGTTTACGTTAGACTTGAAGACAACCATATTGTAGTCAGCCGGAAAGCAGGAAAACGGAAGACAATTCCACAGGCATGCAGTTCTAAGAAAGAAGCTTTGTTCATGGAATCTACGTTTAGGTTTAGGCACAGATAAAGAGTGGGGGGAATTATTGATGTATTATATAATGCAAAAAATGTATCATTAACGTAAAATGGTATTTGGGCTTGATAAATGAATGCCTTGGAAAAGTCACTTTTGATTAATGTTTAGTTTTAAAATATGCAAACAAAATGATTTGCGGCAATTTTAAAATGGTGCCTCTTCTTTTATCATAAATTAAACTCATTAATAAGAAAAAATTAAAATAAAATGGTGAGGTACACCTGGGCTTGAACAGGTTCTCATTCAATCTGTAGTTGAATGCTCTATCACTAAGCTATATCATCAGGTTATAGTAAATCTGTTTTTTTTTTTTTAAATGATTTGCTAAAATTTTATTATCTCCCTTGGCCAGTGTAACATAAAATATTCTCCTGTAAAAATTGTTTTTTTATCTATAAGAGAGGAAAGCTATTTTTTAGATTGGATTTTTTGATTTTAGCGGATGCATTTTTGTACAAAACATATCTAAGAACACTGCCAGACATATAAACTACCTTTATATGAAATTTGCAAAAGATAGGCTCAGCCATTTCGGAACATAAGAGGAAGGAACTCACACACGAAGTGACTTTTATATAATAGTAGAGATAGAGAAATGGCTCTAGTTTGTTTTTTTATCCTTTGACATGCATCAATCATGCGTTTCAGAATTTTTTTTTAGATGAGAACTGATGATTTCTACTATTCAGACAACTATTCTCATCTTGATTGTCCATATTTACTTGCCTTCCCACAAGGGCAAAGTTAGAGACAAGTTAGAGGGAAAATCCAGCTCCCCAAGAGACACTCTGGATTGGAACAAAAATACAAATTGTATCAGTCTAAAAGAACTTCATCATTGACCAAGGTCAAAGTAGACTAAAAATCGCATCGGAACAGATACTACACTTTGTTCCTTTTTTTCAAAACATTTCAGTCTTAGAAGCCTATATAGTAATAGGTAGTAATACTACACACCTAGACAAGATTAGCTTTAAAGCTGCTAAAATTCATATGAGAAAACAATCAGTGGCAGTTTTCTGGAGATTGAAGGTTCAATCCTTACTACAGGTGATAAAAACGAAAACTAGCATAAAAATAAACACTTCTCCTTGATCATAGAGAAATTTACTCTCATAGATTAAGCAAAGGGTTCACTTTGAAATTCTCTATAGATTCCCAAGTTCAAACAGACGCACATGAAAAAGGTTTGTGGTTTACATCATCTAAAAATATTGTGAAAATAACAACCAAAACGAGAACAGTAGCCCAAATAATATAAACCAGTTATAATATTACCGATAGATATTGAGGTTAAAAGCATATATACATAGATTTTATGAGGTATAAAGGTTGGTATTTGTACAGTTTAATCAAGACATTCAAAAATGAAAATATCGAAAAAAGGTTATATTGTACGTATCCACTTTGGACTGAAGATCTCAAAAAAAAAATTTCATTTAATTTGATCAAGTAGTTTTAATTTTACAGCAGAAAAACACGTTTTTATGAGAGCGCGCTGAAGTCAGCCATTATGAAATTTGTTGAACATGTCACGGGGAGATAACTCCAGTTAAAGCGCCGACATCCCCTCCCCATCTTTAATACTAGCTTTTCTTCCTAAAAATCGAACCTTTTGCTCAGTATCATAACAAATTGTTTTTTCGCTGTAAAATAAAAACTACTTGATGAAATTAAGTTAAATTTTTTTTCAGAGAAATTCGTTCCATAACGAATACGTACAATATAACCTTTTTTCGATATTTTCATTTTTTAATGTCTTGATTAAACTATACAAGTACCTAAAGGTTTAATTATATAAAGACGAGTTGGAGGTATACTCATAGAGGAGTCAGAGCCAGAGGCTTTGTATTCCAACTCTGGGTAGTTTTTACAATAGCCAACAAAGCAAAAAAAAACAAAGGGTTAAAAAAATATATACACAACAACTAAATTATCAAACACAGGCTACGTTACTCTTCTACCTACCTTCACAAGATTTTTTTTGTATGTTTTAACTTATTTTGAAGGGTTTTTCTTTTACTTAAAAATAATAGTAGTATAAAATCTATCAAGTTAAAAATTTTTTAAAATGGTGGTTTCATTAGAGCTTTGATAATCGCTCAAAAATTGAAAATTAAACAAAATACTGGTAAAACATTACATTTTCACATAATTAGTTACATTTATTGGAAGTGTTTCTACCAATATTTTGTTTAATTTTCAATTTTTTTTAGCAATTATTGAAGCTGGTCTATTGCTCTAATGAGACCACCATTTTTCTTTTTTTTGAAAATTGTCATTTCCATATTCCACAAGATATATATATATATATATATATTATTCTTACAAGATATTTTGATTATGCAAATTATCCATTCACTCAATTAACGAAGACAATGTGCGTATTCACACTATTCAGAACTGTAATCGTTACTGTCTCAATAAACAATAAGATTTTCACTTGGTAATGAGAGTTAGGAGTATTTGTGTTGAGGGTACACAAATACCATAGAGTCATCGGAGCACATTCCATTGAAGTACTTGTAAAACAAACACAGGGATGTGACATACGATAATATAACGGGCTGGAACTTGATTGGAATCATTAGATTGAATACTCTTTTGGATGCTGCCTAATATGGAAAGATGAGAAGTTGATATTCCAATGCAGATATGGTGACAATACCTCATGCATATGCAAATAATGGCTTTATAGACATACTAGCAGGGAGACCCGACGTTGTCCAGGATCGAATGAAGATCAACAAATTTTCCACCCTTCCATTCTTTTATTGTCATCGAAATCAGTTAAATTGTACTGGGAAGAAGCTTCACACATCTCCCCACAGTAACTTAATCCACAATACATTATAGTCCTATGTTGCCCTGTAATGAATCTACTGTTAATTTTATAAAATTATCTGTAAATAATGGCTTGAATTAAAGTTTAAAATGCAAAAGTCAAGTATAATGATCCAATTTTGCTCTAAACAGAAACATTCATTTTGAATGCGCCCCTGTCTTATAAAAGAACCAATTGTTAATATTATGAAATTACTTTTACATAATCACCTGAATTAAAGTTAAACGTACAAAAGTCAAGTATCATGGTTTAATTGCGCTCTAAAAAGAAACATTCATTTTGAATGTGCCCCCGTCTTATAAAAGAATCTACACTTGATTTTAGAGACTATGACTTTTTGCTTGTACAGTGATAAAACTCCTCAAATGCACTTGTGATATTAGGTTGTATAAAAGTGTTAGCTTTCATCAAATTCGGACTTCTTCCTTTCGGATGCTTTCTGATACAAAACCTACATAAGACACATCAAGCACTCTCATAAAAATCTGCCCAGCCATTACAGAGTCTATAAGGTACAAACTCAGACAGACAGACATATATAGATAGATAGATGGACAGGATAGGATAGGATACTGGCAGTTTTGTTTTTTTTGTTGTTGTCGTTATTATTGTCCTAAGCTACTTGTTATCTGTTGTTATTGTCAACTGGTTACTTGCTGTCTGATCGAGATTTGTGACCATTACAATAAAGAAAAACAAACATACTTTTATTATACCTTGTACCTTCATTTATATTACTTTCTATACGTGATATATTAATAGAGTATGTAGCTGGGTAGTATATGGCTGAAGTATATGATGGTGGCGAGTGAACTGTACAGATAAATGCCGTCTAAAATGACCAAAGATGCAAACATCAGCAGGCAAGGTTTTGGCCTCCATATATTTGGATATGCAAGGTATTTTGTTCATCCATTACCTTGAAAAAGGGAGAATCTCTTTCACCAAGACATTGCACCATATCAAGTTAATCATGACAATGGCAAAACTACACTAATTACACTTTGAATTGCTTACACACCTATCCTATTATCCAAATCTGATCTCCCGCAACTACTGAGAGGCCTAAAAAGAATGCTACAGGGAAAGAGATATGGCTCCAATGAAGAAGTTATCTGAAACTGATGAGTATTTTGAGACCAAAGTTAAATTATTCTACAAAAAAAGACATAATACTTCATATTTGAAACAGTATATCATGAAACTATGTTGATGAATCAAATAAAATTTTGTTCAAAAGTTGTTTTCTTAGTTAGACCCAAGACTTATTTAGTGACGTGTTATATATATATGAAAGGTAAGTATTGTTCCTTATGATATTTCAAGTAAATAAATTGAAAGCAGACTCCAAAAAAGTTACTTACAATTTCTTCACCTTCTCCTTCAAATAGATTCTTGCACAAAAACGGACGTTCTGCAAATAGATTGCGAAAACCCACAGCCTGACTGACTTTATTTTTGTAAGCACTCGTCACGTATTGCGTCCGCTGGAGAATGCAAGTTTTCTCTGAAATATTATAAAGAAGAAAAAAGAAAATTATTCAGTTTTTGTCCAAAATTCCTGCTATATTAAAAAAAAAAAACAAAAACGAAAAATCTGTAATCTAAATTTTAAAACAAATTGTTGGTAATTATGTTATTATATTGTCAATAACATGGTACAAAAATTATGAATGAAAATTTGGCGCGTTAGAAGCAAAGTCTGATTTATCAGTTTAAAGATCTGGTGATTGGATCACGACTGTTCCCAATACTGGTGAATGTATATATGAAATACTTTGAGGAAATGGCGTTAGGATTAGCATCACTAAAGCCAACAATGCAGCTTCGACATATGGATGACACATTCATACTCTGGCTCTACCAGAACAAAAATTTAATCATCATGCATCCAGCGGCTTCTACCTTACCATTTAATTTGTAAGTTGTTGAATAAATCTGTTAACGATTATACCTTGATCTCTACTTATTTTTGAGTTGGTATTAAATTCATAACACATATCATTAGACATCATAGACCATCAGTTAACAAATTGGTAAACCCTATACAATAATTACATTGCAATCATTATAACATTAATTCACAAGTAACAGAATTATTAAAAAAATCTCATCCTTGTCCAGAATTCTCCCTATATCAAAAACAAAAATAAAGAAAATCTGTATGATGTATGTGCCGCCTGTAACGAAAAGAAAATATCGTATTCCGAAAATCACATGAATTGATCAAGTAGTTTTATTTTTATAAAAAAAATCATTTTTAAGCAAATTTGAGTTTTTCTAATGTCCCTCTCTCCATGTTAAAAATGACTTTCGAAAATCTTGCAAGTTTGAATTATTTGGGTTTTTAGCTTGTTTTCAAGATGGTGTCATGATATTGTCATTGTTCATTTAACCAAAAAAATTTATTTTTATATTTAAAAATAAAACTATTTGATCATTTTACATGATTTTTGGTGCATGATACTTTCTTTTCATCATGACATACATCATACAGATTTTTGTTTAGTTTTGTTTTTTAATAAGAACCGATCCTTTTTGTTTATCTGCTTAAATAAGAAATGGATGAAGGTAGAAAAGGTGTTGTAAACAACTGCACCTTGTAGAGGATGATCTCCAGGATGTGCCGATGCCAAATGTGAAAAGGAGGTGCCGCAGGGAGCCAATCTGAGACTGGATCCATCTGAAAACTGTATCTGCGTTCCTGACGATTCATAAAGTACCATTAATTGAGGGACAGGTTTACAGGCTTCCATCACAACAACAAAACACTGAGAAACAAATAAAAAAAAAAAAAAAAAAGAAAATAAAAGACATCCGTATTCATCGGACTACTGTTCTCATCTTGAGTGTGAATTTCACAATGTTTCGGTTGATGTAACCTCTGACCTTCTTCAGGTGTATCTTGTCGAACTCTGGAATGTTTCTGTAATACACCTGAAGAAGGTCTGAGGTTACATCGACCGAAACGTTGTGAAAATCACACTCAAGATGAGAACAGTAGTCCGATGAATACAAATAACCAATCCTCATCTCAAAAATTCAGAAATGTTAAGTAAAAGACATGTTTGGTTAGAATATTCAAATAAAATCAAAATTATAAAGATATAACTAAAAATAAGTCATACAAATGAGGTTTTTATTACAGACATGAAAGGTCCGTTGAAAAAATCTGACTTTTATAGGAAAACGTGGATGTTTAAAAATAAGGTTAAAAACTGTTTTTTCCATATAAGGTTTGAATATTGGAAAATTCTATTAGAAGTTAAAATTTTTGAATTAAGCTACTTGTTAGAATATTGCGTTACCAAACAGAAAGTCACAAGTGAGACATATGTAAGTGATGAGATCTTTCTTTAATTTGAACTGTGGAAGAAAGTGGTTATGCTTTGAGACAGCTGCTCCCATTTTCCTATTAATGATATCATATATGTATGCCATGCATGGGAAAAGAAAAGAAAATCCCAGAAGCATTTTTAAGACCAAACGATTGTGTGCCATCATTTTTAATAACTTTTACGTCTGCTGAAGAAAGATACAACTGTAACAAGACAGATTTGAGAAAAAAAAAACAGAGGGACCTTACTATCCACTGAGCAACAACTAATGACTTGTCAACAAATGTAGACTTCAGCTGTGTATTACAAGAAAAGAAAGAAACAGAGACATCACTATCCAATGAGCAACAACTTACAACATGTAACTAAAACCAGACCTCAGCTGTGTATTACAAAAGATAGAAAGAAACAGAGACATCACTATCCAATAAGCAACAACTTATGACATGTAACTAAAACCAGACTTCAGCTGTGTATTGTAAGAGAAGAAAGAAACAGAGACATCACTATCCAATAAGCAACAATTTATGACATATAACTAAAACCAGACTTCAGCTATGTATTGTAAGAGAAGAAAGAAACAGAGACATCACTATCCAATAAGCAACAACTTATGACATGTAACTAAAACCAGACTTCAGCTGTGTATTACAAAAGAGAGAAAGAAACAGAGACATCACTATCCAATAAGCAACACCTTATGACATGTAACTAAAACCAGACTTCAGCTATGTATTGTAAGAGAAGAAATAAACAGAGACATCACTATCCAATGAGCAACAATTTGTGATGTTTCAATAAAACATAATTTCAACTGTGTATTGCATAACGTTGGCTAGAGATGTTTCACAGAATCAAAAATTTGGTTAACTGTAGTTCTACAGAGCCCAGAAGGGCTATCCTGCATCAGACACATAAAAATATAAAAAGACAAATTAAAACTAAAAACTAAATTCATGCATCAAAAGAATGCAAATCAATTTTTTTGATAAAAAAATGATACATTGTGTAATGCACACAGAAAAACCATCAGATACTCTTTTGCTTCCTGATTTTATTTTTTTTTATTACCCCTTCCCCCATACACACCATTTCAAAATATTTATAAGAAGGGTTGACTACTGTGGTTTTATTATATAATTTGCTCATAAGAGGGGTACCAAGAAGGACAAATTGTGGAGGAGAATGTGTCAAGTGTTTGGCAATGACGAGAACACATCGAAGTTAAGGTGTCGAGTTAATAACATGAATGTCATGGGACTGCTGCCAATTTCTTTTTCTCTTTTAATTACAACTACCTACCCACCATTTTTATTGGGAGCAGAGTATAGTATCTGTTCTAATCCAGCACTTCATCTGGTTTGTTCTTCTAGACTGAGACAGTTTTTAAGTTTGTTTCAATTAAAAGCAACCCACATTAAAAATACATACATCTTGGTTATACATCCAGCTTATTGCAAACAAATAGAACTTCATTGTTACCTCTCGCTGGAACATTAAGTGCAGTGCTTAGAATTGATAATTACTTTAAATGTACAGTCAAGTGATCCCCTTTGAGAGGGGGAGATAATTCATATTTATACTGTTATATTTTATGCTTTTTCCTGCATAAATCAAATAAAGACTATTTATTATCACATTTTGTATTAAACAATTTTATTAATTACTGTTAATATCAACTAAACTATTTCACATAACAATGGAACAATAAAATTACAAGTGTATAATGCTAAACATTACTACCAGCATCACTGATTATCTGTAGATTATGATTGACAAATTATCACAAATCTATGCCTTAATAGCTATAAGTAAGTAGAATTGAATTTGTCTTACTAGATACAATATAAAGAGCATTTTAATAATTAAGTTTTATTTGAGAGTAATTCATAGAGTTAGGAACATTGTCATTATCTTACTGAGTAAATTTTACATATAACACTTTTAGATTTTATGTATATTCACTAATGATTTTTTTTTTTTTTCAATAGGAAACACACAAACATTAAATAAACACAAACATTGAGATTTATAAAGAGGGATAATATAAAGAGTATTCTTTATAACATGGAGAGTCATGGTTTTTAGTTAGAGTCAAAGGTCAACTATTTCAATGTGTGAGATGATATATTTTTTATATTATGAGTTTTACTATAGCGTAATTGTTATGAAGGGAACAAGTCCCATCTGTTATCTCTTTTTTATTTTAAATTTTCTTATCTTTTTACTTTTGCTGGGGATGGAGCATCCTACTGGATGCCAGGCATTTACAAGCTATTTCAAAGACTCCAATTGATCTTTGGTCAGATTCTAACTGACCCTCAGAACAATTGTTTAGATCTTTCTTGTATTTAGTTTAGTTCATTTAGGGACAAAATCAGAGTAAAAATAACTATATGGCCAGTGAGGGTTGAGGATGTGTGTTCCATGGAGAGAAATATGAGCATGATATGATGCATGTTTAATGTGAGTCTTAAAGGTTTAGATCTGATGAACATAGAGAAAGATCAAATCTGACTTTGATGATATGACTATTTTGAAAGAATGAATGAAAGTTCTTGGATAGTAGATGTAGGACAGTTGAAGTAGCAGGGACAATCAGCAGAGGAGAGCCAAGATAAAGATAGGAGGAAGTAGCAAATATGAACTTGAGAGAAAGAAAGATAAATAAAAACTGTAGCAGACATAAATAGACCTCTTTCTTCTTGCACATATTCCTCCCTGATTGAGTGATGGTGGCCATACACTGGCCAATCAGAGGAGTAGTGCATGAATATTTTTAACCCCCAAGGACCTGACAGCTTCCGGTCCTGAGAAGAAAAAACTCTCTCTTACTCCACCAGCTTTCAAAGGGACTAGACCTTTCGCTTCTCTGCTCCTACTAGGTATCAGACGACAGCCACCGGCTGTAACTACCTAGTAAGCAATGAAGTCCCGAACCTTCCTTCCTTCTTTTCCTCCTTCGAGTTTAATGCCTTTTTAAATAAACCTTTTCCTTGTTAAGTTTAAGAAGTGGTTTGTTGTTTGTTCGAAAAATTGTGTTAAATTATTTTATTAGGGAGTGCCTTAAAAAGCACCAAATAATAATCCCTAAAAAACCATGGCAGAGATAGATTAGTTTAGAAGTCAATTTTTAAAAGTCATCCACCACATGCCAGCATATAAAATGTGTGTTATGCCAAAAATAATGTTGATTACCTACCTTAATGCAATTCACTAATTTTATCATGTAGAAAGCAAATACAATTCTGTGATGGAATTTTTTATAGCTCGAGAGAAGAAGTGTCCGTTCAAAATTAAGACGTGCAACTAATAACTTTTACCCGTCTTCTCCTCCTTATGAAACTGGTTTTACGACTGGTAGTTGAGTAAAAGAATTTCTAAATGGTTACAATAAGCAATCACCCAGGGGATGGAAGATTTAGATAATCCCTGAGATGATCACACCCGGGGTTTAATAGAACTAAAATTCTCAAGTGCCTTGAAACAACATTTGGAAGAACAGACTATCACATATTCATCCATCACACGAAAACAACAGGGAGTGGGGAGACCCCCTACAAACATAAACAAACAGCAATGTAAATAATCTGAACATTGTGAACTGTTAGCAAGTCACACAAGCACAGCATGAAGGGTTCTTCAACCAAGGTCATTGATTCAATTAAAAAAAACAAAAAACATGATCTTCAATCAATCAAGTAAAACAAAATAAAATAAAAAAAATAAAAACGACTGCACTACAAAAATGTGACCAGGAAAACAAAAACGTTAAGTATATTACACAAAAAAACTATAAAAACCATATCAACAAGGCCGATAGCCATTAGTCGCATGCTCTCGTGTAATGAATGAATGCGTGAATGTAGGATTGACATGAAATTCTTAACGATAAACTAAAATGACTGAAAAATAGTCTGAAATGACTTATCCAACATCTCTATCCACTGCACCACAGGCCCCGAAGTGGATAGAAACATTGAATTTCTACGGTTCCAGGTGAGAATTGTCTGAAGATAGCGGTTTCAATCCTACCCAAAGCTGGCCAGAGGCTTACTTGGCCAAAATGTGGTGAGACGACAACAACTATGGATGGCAGTAATTCCTGAGAATGCAGTTAGGAGATTCGGAGTTCCTATCCCATCGCGGCTACCACCTGACGAAGGCCAGAGGAATAGTTGGCCGAAACGTTGTGAAACAATAACTAAGAAAGATGAGGATAATAGTCCGCAATAAATAAATTAATCTACAACCCTTGTTCTAAATTTTATCAAGATCCATTACATGATTTGAATTCTAGAAAATGTCTCAAATTTAAAGCTTAAGCTTAAGTGGTCTTAAGAAGGAACTGAAATTCGGCAATCTTACTTAATTGTGTCTAATGACTATGGAGAAAATTCAATGCAAATCTGAATTTTCAAATGGAAATGTGTCCTAAGACCCATTTAAAATACTGCAACTAAAATTTGGAAACTGTTTATTAATTGATGTTAAAAATTCACAAAAAACAAAAGCATACAAATTTTCATGAAGGATTTTCATCCAATTTTTTTACCCCTTTTTTACATAAAACTAAATTAAGCTTAATACATACATGTGGATCCCTTATGACTAGCAGCAATATTTCAAAATTCATAATTGTTTAATTAGTTTAGGAGTGAATCCTGCACATAAAAATATGTAAGGATAGAGATTAGTGAGTTTAAAGGAAGAAATCATCAAAACGGTGCAACAAATGAAGAAAAAAATGGTCTTTCACCAAGACAATGTACTGTGTCACAAGTCGATCGAAATAATGGCTAAACTACATAAATTGTACATTGAATTGCTTCTGCACCCACCCTAATCACATGTCTAGCCCCCAGAGACTACTGGTTGCTTGCTGACATCAAAAGTCGCTCCAGGGAAATAGATTTGGCTCCAATAAAGAAGCCACATCAGAAACTGAGGTGTCTTTTGAGACCAAAGACATATCATTCTAGAAAAAAGGCAAAGAATTGTTACAGAAATATTGGAATCAGTGCATCACCTTAGAAAGTGACAATTTAATGAATGAAGTAAAATTTTGTCTAAAAGTTATTGTTTTGTTAGTTAGGCCTGGGACTTATTGAGTGACGTGTTATGGATGGCATAATATAAATTTATCAAAAATAATATATGATCTATACAGATTTACCAAAAATATTAACTTAATTATATATATATATATTAGTGCTGGGACGATTAATCTGAATTGGAATCAAGAATCCGAAAAATCAGAGCTTTTTGGGGTATCGGAATCGGTATCAGAAAAATTTGAGCCTATTTTCCGATGTCAAAACTGATTCCTTAAATTATCTGTTTATTTGACTTTGGTTTTAGAAACATCTTTCACTGCTTGTAGTAATAATAAAATAATAAAAATTTATTGATTTAAACTTCCAGTAAAACTAAAATCTCTTGATCACTCCCCCCCCCTCACAAGTGTGTTTTTACGGTTGAGACAGTACATGCACATTTATGATGTGTTTTTAGAGTAATCGGTACAAAATAACAACTTCTATAGTAAAATATTAAGAGATTTATAAAGAATCGGAATCGGTAATTGTATCGAAATTGGGAATTTAGTACAGAATTGGTAATTGTATCGGAATCAAGAAAAATATTGGAATTATCCCATCACTAATATATATATATATATATATATATATATATATATATATATATATATATACTTTGTATCATTTGGATTCTTCAAACTACTGCTCTTATCTTGAATGTTATTTTCACACCATTTCGGTCCATGTAAACTCTGACCTTCTTCAGGTGTATCTGGTTGAAGTCAGGGAATCTTTCTGTTTAATCAAAGAATGTCTGTTAAACTTAAGAATCTGCATGGAATTTCAAAGGGAATCTTTTAGAGTGCTTTCGTTTCGTCAGCCATGACTGGGTAGAAGTCCTAAGTAATTTACAATTGCATTTTTGAATGTCGCCTGCACTGTGGATTGAGCCTTCAACCTCCAGAAGAGTGTAACTTACCACTGAATTTTACCAAGTATTTTATCCACTATGCCATGGGTCCTTACAGACAATTCTATTATTTATTTAAGGAGCTTTAAACCTATTTTTGTTTTTAGGTGTACAATCTTACCACGTATCACTATATACCATTATTTATAACTACATATTATTGCTATATATATTTTAGATTTATTATTTACTAGCGTGAGTGCCCGGTGTTGCCCATGTTTTTGGAGGTGTGAAAGAAACAAAAAAACATTTTGGTAGGCAGGTAGGCTCGAACCAGAAGCCTTGAGGTGAAGGTGGAAAAGAACGTGTGAAAAAACCTGACATCTTACCGCTCAGCCACGAGGGGACAGAAACTATAACGTGTTTTAATTTAACAATTAAAAAGTTAAATGACAGGTGCATAAATTTAATGAGGCCAAACATCACGCCATAGGGGAAACTTAACTTTGGCTGCAAGCCAGTTTCTGTGTATTTGTTTGTTTCCTCCAAGATGTTGGGGAAAACCAGCTCCCCATAAAAAGGGAAGTGTCCAACTGAATTGCAATTGTCTGATATGACGGGTTTTGGCTGCATTGATCAAACCTCATTGCTTTCTGGACATCCCCGGCACAAGTGCCAGGGAGCTGCCTTTGCTACAGATTCAGTTTCGCTTATATAAAAGCCAAACAAACACGCGAAGAGTAAAAAATATTGTGAAACTAGCATGTAAAAGTCGACCAAATAAAAGATACACACGACCTCATTTCATAAATTGGAGATATTATAATCTAGGTAGCATATAAAAGGTTCTAAGAAACAGTGACTGCCCTGAGCACCCCCCCACCAAAGCCTTTGCTAGACATACAAAAAATGTGCACACACCAACACACATTTTGCCTTTTATATATAGACTAGCGAGGGGCACCCGGCATTCCCCGGGTGTTTGTAGGTGTGTGTGAAAAAAAAAACGGAAACCTTGACGCACATAGTAAAAAAAAGCAGGTGCCCGTGAAAAAAAAACGAAGCCTTGACGACGCGCATTTGGAAAATAGTAAAGTGTGAAAAAAAAACAGGTGCGCGTTTTTGATTGACGTGACGGCGATAGCTATTCAGCAGTTAGGATTTTCTGTGGGACAGTTTTTAAATAAATAAATAAATCGGTTTGTTTGTTTTTAACTAAGTTCGGGGAAAACCAGCTCCCTGTTTATTAGGGGGAGTGTCTCGTCTCGAAATGAAAGCTACTGTCTGATATGACGAAGTCGACATTGACCAAACGTTACTTAGCTCTCTAGAGACCACTGGCTTTTGGCCAGTGATTAGAGTCGAGTTTCACTTTTTGTTTATACCGAAAACCGAATGTAACGCGTGCTGATGCAGGAAATGTTGAATAATTAACGTTTGAAAGTCAATAAAATTAAATAGACAGGCGAGCTCCGTGGTTAAGTGTGAGATATTACAATTTATAGATGATATAAAAAGTTTTAAGAAGTTGCGAAGCGAGCGAGCGCTTCTCTGAAAGAAGCCTTTTGTGGACATCAAGGAAAAGCGTACATACATGCATACATACATACATTTTCGCTTTTATATATATAGATATAGATTACTACATATTATTGCTATATGTTTTTTATATTTATTATTATTTATTTATTATTATATATTATTACTATATATATATATATATATATATATATTTAGTAGAAATAAAAACTGAAGTGCTCAATACTGTTGTAGAGCAAATATGCATTTTATTTTTTATTACCGTATCTTTCTGTTGAGTTACATTATTGTTTCAGCTACCCAGCCGTTTTTTTGGCCGTCTGTAGCTTCCTCAGACTTTTATAGAACCCTGTAAAAGTCTGAGGAAGCTACAGACGGCCAAAAATAAACGGTCGGGTAGCTGAAACAATAATGTAAGTCAACAGAAAGATACGGTAATAAAAAATAAAACGTATATATATATATATATATATATATATATATATATATATACACACACACACACACATGATTTAGAATTAATGTTTCCCACATTGTGTTAAATTCTATACTAATAATCTCTACTATTATATAAAAAGAACTTTGCGTGTATATGAGTTTGTTCCCTTTCGACTGATTAAACTTCTAGTAAGACTAAAATCTCTTGATCACCCCCTTACAAATGTGTGTTACAAATTCACAAAAAACAAAGGCATACAAATTTTCATGAAGGATTTTCACCAATTTTTTGCAACTGCCACTTAACTTTTTAATCATTAAATTAAAACATTTTACAGTTCCTGTCCCATCGTGGCCAAGCGGTAAGATGTCAGGTTTTAATCTGGGCTGATTATTACGAAATTTCACACAAAGGTACAATATGTGCCTGGCAGTGTTCTTAGATAGGTTTTGTATTGAAATATCTTTGATAAGCATCAATAATTGATAATCAAAATAATCCAATCAATAAGGGAACAAGCGATTTTGATCTAAGTTAACACCTTACACAGCCTAACATCACAACTGCATTTGAGAAGTTTTATTACAACAGAAGCAGTAAGGCCAGGCATTTAAAATACCCAGAAGGTTCTTTGATATGACAGGGGCATGTTCGAAATGAATTATTTCTGTTTAGAACACAATTGAAGTATGATACTTGACTTTAGCATTTTAAACTTTAATTCAAGCCATGTATAAAAAATAATTTTATAAAATCAACAGTTGATTTTCTGCAGTATGTAAACTACAATATATTTTGAACTAAATCACTGCAATAGGCATGAGACGATTCTTCCAGTGCACCACGATGGGTCCCCAACTAGAGCAGACAATCAATCGATTTGATTGAAAAATGGGTGATTTCACTGATTTCGATAACAATAAAAATATGGGAGTGTGAAACGTTTATTAATCATCATTGAATTCCGGGCAACATTGAGTCACCCTGCTAGTAAATGATATTCTAATTCTATTAGAAATTAAAAGTTTTTCATAACTTTAAAGTTTTGTTGACATCAAACTTCCTTGAACTTTTCAAAGAGTTCAAAGATGTCACGTTATTATAAATCTATTCGTGTATTACAGTATCTAAAACATTTTGGGGTTATTTAATGCTAAAACAATTCCTACTGACAACAATTCATTGTATATATTAATTAAGAGTCCATTAGGAACATGCGCACAGTGTGATGATATATGGCAGGGGAAACCTGGCCAGCACAGATTGAGAAAAATAACATGAGAATGATATGATGTGTAATGTGGGTTTTCAATATAGGCTTAGATCTGATGACCTCAGAGGAGGATTAACTCACGACAGCATAGGGAGATGTGTGCAGAAGTGTAAACTCCAATGATATTTTGAAAGAATGGATGAAAGTTCTTGGCTTAGTAGGTGTACAACTGTTAAGGTAACAGTTTCAATTCACGGGGGAAAAAATGGGAAGAAGTGATAAATATGGATCTGCGGGAAAGAGGGATAAATAAAGACATGGTCAGAGATAGGTTACTTTGAAAGTTAATTTCTCAAAGTCATCCAATGCATTTTAGCACATAAAAACATTATGATGATGACAACTTCAACCCAGTCATAGCTGATGGGACAAGAATAATCTACTCGTGGATTAAATAAATTATTCAGTTCAAAATTCTGTATAGATTCACGGGTTTGGAAAGATGCATCTGAAGAAGGTCAGAGGTTACATTGAGCAAAACGTTGTGAAAATAAAAGTACAGATGAGAATAGTAGTTATGGTCGGAACATAAAGAATCTACGTTTCTGAATATAAAGAATCTACGTTTCTGAATATAAAGAATCTACGTTTCTGAATATAAAGAATCTACGTTTCTGAATATAAAGAATCTACGTTTCTGAATATAAAGAATCTACGTTTCTGAATATAAAGAATCTACGTTTCTGAATATAAAGAATCTACGTTTCTGAATATAAAGAATCTACGTTTCTGAATATAAAGAATCTACGTTTCTGAATATAAAGAATCTACGTTTCTGAATATAAAGAATCTACGTTTCTGAATATAAAGAATCTACGTTTCTGAATATAAAGAATCTACGTTTCTGAATATAAAGAATCTACGTTTCTGAATATAAAGAATCTACGTTTCTGAATATAAAGAATCTACGTTTCTGAATATAAAGAATCTACGTTTCTGAATATAAAGAATCTACGTTTCTGAATATAAAGAATCTACGTTTCTGAATATAAAGAATCTACGTTTCTGAATATAAAGAATCTACGTTTCTGAATTTTTTAGATGAGGATTGGTTATTCGTATTATTTGGATTCTTCAGACTACTGTTCTCATCTTGTGTCATTTTCATAATGTTTCGGTCGATGTAACCTCCGACCTTCTTCAGATGTATCTTGTAAAACTCGTGAATTTGGACGGAATTTCAAATGGAACCCTTTATTTACTTCACATGGTTAGCATGTTCTTGTTCCGTCAGCCATGATTGGATAGAGGTCCTAAGTAATTAGCAATTGTATTTTGCTGTTGCCCGCACTGAGAATTGAACCATGATAAAATCAATTGTAAATGTGATATTCTCCTGAAGGCTGACGGTTCAATCCTCAGTGTGGGTGACTGAAAAATACAATTGTGAATTACTTAGGACCTCTATCCAGTCATGGCTGACAGAACGAGAGCATGCTACTCCCATCAAGTAAATAAAGGGTTTCGTTTGAAATTCTGTCCAAATTCCCAAGTTCGACAAGATGCACCTGAAGAAGGTCGGAGGTTACATCAATTAAAATGTTATGAAAATGATAGTCAAGATGAAAATAGTAGTCCAAAGAATCCAAATAGAAAATTTATTCAACTTTTTTTATAATTAACTTTTGTTGTTGTTAGTGATTCTTAAACAAACAAATAAAAAACATATCAAGTCCGGACAAAAGACTGAAAGCAGAATGATTAAATATCAGCCTGACACTTTCAAAAATGATTATCGCTTCAATATTGATTATGGATTATTAGATAATCTTGTTTGAGGTGTTTCCATGTATGGGCTATCACATTTTGTTACATATTTTTTAAGAGAAATCACTCCAAATAAGGCTTGAAGCTACTTGATGTAAGGAGCTTAAAAAGAAAAAAAAAAAATGATTATCACAATGTGGAATAAATTCCATTTGAAAAACTGTTTTAATGTAAGTTGATTTACCTAAATTATATATAACTTAGGTAAATCAATTTACATTTAAACAATATTTATACAAAGAAGAGTTTTTTGACATTGATATTAAAAACCTACATTTTCTATTTAAAAATTATTAAAACGAACTTCTTAATATACTCAGATATTTGAGAGACTTCATGAAGGTTAACTGATTTGAAAATTCATTTGAAAAACAAACTCTTAATTATTTATTCACTTTTTTTATGGTTCCTTATTGGATGACTAGTTCCATTTAACTATTACACTCAGTTTTATTTTTGCATATTTTCTACATTGTGCATAATTGCATATCATTTAGGATGAAAAAGTTCTAGCACATGCACATGTATATGTGTGTGTGTGTGTGTGCTAGAACAGAGAGACAAGGTCATATATATATATATATATGTTGTGAAGGAACATAACTGGCTATACACCGGTTACAAACTGTATATATATATTGGACTGTTTGGCAGACAGCGGCAGACAAGCAGTCGCAGTAAGACGGATAGTCTTACGTGTTGATTATCAGACTTTCTTCCCCATACTTGTTACTATGTACTTCTATTTACCTTAGGCGAGCAGCCTTACGTTTCTGTATTATAAATAAACCCCATTACACATACCACTCGGTGTAACTCACGTTTGTCTTTATTTCCTAAGTATTTAGGAATATAACAATGGCGACGAAAGGATGTTCTTTCTCTTAACAGAGATAAATTACCGTACCAAGGACTGTGTACAATGCAAGGATTTTTTGTTTTACGAAAAAAACAAACTACACAAGGATTTTTGACCACGTGCGTCAATGAATTTAAAAAATTTTCCTACCTAAAGTAGCGAAAAGTACGGATTTTTCTTCGTAAAGAACTCACAAGAAATTATAGAAA
Source organism: Euprymna scolopes (assembly GCF_053919585.1). Classification (NCBI taxonomy): domain Eukaryota; kingdom Metazoa; phylum Mollusca; class Cephalopoda; order Sepiida; family Sepiolidae; genus Euprymna; species Euprymna scolopes. The sequence continues at coordinate 29,493,972 of NC_136492.1, forward strand.
CATGTTCAAGGTAAAGTGGAATTTATATTTATTTTGACAAGTAAAAAAAAAAAAAAAAAAAAAAAAAAAAAATGGTCGCAAGTTGAATTCGAAACTACACTAAAGGATTACGAGTTTCGAAAGAAAAAATATAAATACAACGACTATTGTACCATTTTATGCCACGTGGGAACGGCAGCCATATATTTTTTTTTTTTTGGAAAATTAATTGTTTGTTATTGCCTTTATATAAATAATTGGAACTATTTGTCGTGGGAAGTAAGAAATATTTTGTGTATGAACTTACGTTGTTGAAAAAAAAAAAAAAAAAAAAAAAAAAGAATTATTTTACAAAGCCTGTTGAATTACTATGGATGAACTTTGTTGAAACGTGTTGTGTCTGCATATTGCTACTAATTTACGATATACGTAAATTTACGATTTTTCTTTGGAATTATTGTGTAGAATTCGAAAAGACATTTTTGTACTAGAAGCTAACATGGAACAATTAGCAGAGTTAACTAAGGCTCTAGCCCTTAGCATCCAGGAACAGACAAAAATGACTCAACAATTTTTAGCGCAACAACAACAACAACAACAAATTCAACAACAACAGCTACAGCAACAGCTGCAACAACAACAAGAAAGAACACAAAAAACTTTAGAGGCACAACAAGAACAAACAAACATACTACAACGACAAATGTCGACACAGCAAAAGAATTTAGAAAAGCTAATTCTAACGTCGACCGGGAAGAAGACTAATTTTTCTGCCGAGGGTATTTCAAATTCACTAACGGAATTTCGTTACTCCCCGGATACTGGTGTTACTTTCCCTGCATACTACAGAAGATACGAAACAATTTTTACGAAAAGATGTTTAGACTGGACCGATGAGGAAAAAGTTACCCTGCTACTACAAAAACTGGGTACTGATGAAAACACCAAGTATGCAAATCTAATTCTACCAAAAAAACCGGAGGAGGTTTCGTTCGAGGAAACAATTAGTACCTTGTCGAAAATATTTGATAAAAGGGATAGCCTATTTCACTCTAGATACAAATGTTTGAACATTCAGAAGGCAGAAGCTGAAGACTATCTAGAATATGCTTGCACTGTGAACTGTTTATGCGAATCATTTAAATTGAATGAAATTTCCGCAGACCAATTTAAATGTTTAATCTTTGTACAAGGTCTCACAGCACCAAGGGACAAAGATATACGTTCACGGATCCTAACAATTATGGAGGCGGATCCTAACATAACATTGCAAAAAGTCACTGAAGAGTGTCAACGTCTGATTAACATAAAGAAAGACAACACTCGCATTGAAGAGAAAAATATTTTTAAGGTGCAGCAAGTAAAAAGGCAAGGGACCACAAGAAAGTCCAGGTTCCAAGAACACAGGATCCTTAAAGGATACAAAGACCCAAAGCTAAAGTGTAAATGTTGTGGTAGTTTAAGACACAACAATAAGACCTGCTGGTTTAGGAACAAAATATGTTATGAATGTGGTCTCAGAGGTCACAAGGGAACATACTGTGCCCAGAAGAAAAGACAAGGGACCGATAATGTAAATACGCTTCGCATGAATAAAGAAAAAAGCTGCGAAAGACGGAAATATGTTGATGTTCGGATAAATGGACATCTGGTTACATTGCTTCTGGATAGCGGTGCAGATATTAGTATTATAAATGAAGATATATGGAAAAGGATAGGTCGACCTGAATTAACGAAAACCAGAAAGACGGCGAGAAGTGTGTGCGGCAAAAGATTAGAGTTCAAGGGAGAATTAAAATGCAAAGTGACATTCGCTAACCAGACTCATAAATCCAAAGTGTACGTCGTACCAGGAAAGAATACATGCCTGTTTGGGGTAGATTGGATTGTCCTGTTTAATTTATGGGAGAAACCCATAAATTCGTTTTGTAACGTTTTAACTGCAGAAAAAGCAAACCAAAGGGAAGACTTCCTGAAGGATTTGAAAACTGAATTTCCCAATGTTTTTGCCGAAGGACTAGGACTCTGTATTAAGACAGAGGCAAAATTTGAATTAAAGAAAAATGCCACTCCAGTATTCAAACCTAAAAGGAATGTGCCTTTTTCAGCGATGGACGCAATCGAAAAAGAGTTGGATAGACTTCAACAACTGGAAGTCATTGAAAAAGTTAACCACACAGATTGGGCAAGTCCAACCGTGTATGTAAAGAAAAAAAATAACAGAATAAGGGTCTGTGGAGATTTTTCAACGGGTTTAAATGACTGTCTATTGGACCATAATTATCCCCTTCCGTCCGCAGAAGATCTGTTCTCTAAGCTTAACGGAGGAAAAATTTTTTCTAAGATAGACCTCTCAGATGCTTACTTGCAAATTAAGATCAGCGATGAATGCTCCAAATACTTAGGCATAAATACTCATAAGGGCATTTTTAAGCTAAAGAGGCTTCCTTTTGGATTAAAGGTTGCTCCTGCTATTTTCCAGCAAATTATGGACACGATGCTGGCAGGGTTGGAATTTTCAATGGCCTACCTTGACGATATCCTAATTAAAAGTGAAAATTTGCAAGATCATAAGAAGCATGTAAAAGAAGTATTCAAAAGAATACAGGAATTTGGTTTTAAATTGAGCCCAGAAAAATGCGATTTTTTTATGAAAAAAATTAAATATCTAGGTCAAATAATCGACAAAGAGGGTCGAAGACCGGATCCACAAAGGACTGAAGCAATTGAAAAGATGCCTGCTCCAGATTCAGTGACAAAATTAAAATCGTTTTTGGGATTAGTTCAATACTATGCAATCCCTAACATACATAATTTAAGAGCTCCTCTTAACGAGTTACTGAAAAAGGGTGTTAAATGGAACTGGAATAAGGAATGTGAATCTGCTTTCCAAAATATCAAAAGATGTCTACTGTCAGACTTAGCATTGGCACATTTCAATCCAGAAAAGGAACTAATACTAGCAACGGACGCCAGTGATTACGGTGTTGGCGCGGTATTACTTCACAAGTATGAGGATGGTAGGACAAAAGCTATCGCCCATGCTTCAAGAACGTTGGTTGCAGCGGAGAAAAATTACAGCCAAATTGAAAAAGAGGCGCTGTCGATAATATTTGGAATTACAAAGTACAATCGATTTCTCCATGGACGATCTTTTATTTTGCAAACCGACCATAAACCCCTACTTACCATATTTGGATCAAAGAAAGGCATTCCCACACATACTGCGAATCGATTACAGCGATGGGCTGTAACCCTCTTAAACTATCAGTTTAAGATGGAACATGTATCCTCAAAAAAGTTAGGACACGCAGATGCATTATCACGGTTGATCCCTAAAAGAAGCGAAAGTTTCGAAGAAACGGTAATTGCTGCGCTTAAAGACGAAAGTGAATGTACAAGTTCAATGTGTAATATGATACGTGAACTTCCGGTAACTTTCGAAAAAATAAAAAAAGAGGCAGTAAATGACATTTTCATTAAGAAAATGAAAAATCAATTGGGATGGATAAAAAAAAATAAAAAGGTAGATCAAACAACGCCTTTTTCCATCTGTGAAGATGTGCTCATGTATGGTGAGAGGATCGTAATTCCACTAACGTTACAGAGGAAAATTCTGAAGGAATTTCATACAGGTCATCCGGGCATTTCGAGAATGAAATCCCTTATGAGAGGATATGTGTACTGGCCTGGTATGGACAAGGAAGTTGAAAAATGTGTCAAGACATGCAGAGGATGTCAATTAGCAGCTCGAGATCCTCCAGTAAAAACGACGCCATGGCCAAAGACGGACCTACCCTGGTCACGTCTGCATATTGATTATGCGGGACCTATAAATGGTTATTTTTACTTGATTATTGTAGATTCTTTTTCAAAATGGCCAGAAATATTTAAGTTTAGACATCCAACAGCAAAAAACACTGTGAGTGCGCTTAATGAAATTTTTAGCCGTTTTGGAGTGCCAAAAACCTTAGTGAGCGATAATGGAACAGCATTTACTGCTCATGAATTCAAAGAATTCTGTGACTCACTAAATATTCTACATATGACAACACCTGTGTACCATCCACGATCGAATGGGTTGGCCGAAAAATTTGTAGATACGTTTAAAAGGGCACTTAAGAAAAATCTTACTACGGACACAGACGAACAATGTATTCAAACATTTTTAGCAATTTACAGGGTGACACCAAATCCTAATAATAATGTCAATTCTTCCCCGGCTGAGCTAATGTTTGCAAGGAAGATAAGATCTGTCTTCGATAGGCTGCTACCAGAGAAAAAGAAAGTTTTCAAAAAAGAAAACTTTAATACCAAGTGCTTCTCCCCAGGTGAAAATGTATATTTCAAAAATTTTCAAAATGGACGAAATCAGTGGGTTGAAGGTATTATCAAAAAAAGGATTGGGAGCATGGTCTATACCATCCAAGGATTAAGTTTTGTCTGCAAAAGACACAGAAATCAAATACGTCCCAGACTGTCTCCAAATGTGGAAGAGACACCAATGGAAACATTGTGCGATATTTTTGATATACCAAAACCAGCGTGTGTACCGCAAACAATGAATATTTCGCCTGAACCGACCATACGGGCTGGACAGAAACCTTTACCCCGGGTAACGCTGACCAGAAGGAAAAGCGCAAGAAAGAGAAAAGTTACCAGGAGATTAAGCCCTGACCCTAAAAGGAAGAGGTATTTAAGCTAAAATCAGGAAGATTTCAGCTTCAGGGGGAGGTGTTGTGAAGGAACATAACTGGCTATACACCGGTTACAAACTGTATATATATATTGGACTGTTTGGCAGACAGCGGCAGACAGCGGCAGACAAGCAGTCGCAGTAAGACGGATAGTCTTACGTGTTGATTATCAGACTTTCTTCCCCATACTTGTTACTATGTACTTCTATTTACCTTAGGCGAGCAGCCTTACGTTTCTGTATTATAAATAAACCCCATTACACATACCACTCGGTGTAACTCACGTTTGTCTTTATTTCCTAATATTTAGGAATATAACAATATATATATATATATATATATATATACACACACACACATACATTAAATTGACCTTGTCTCTTTGCGTGTGCAGAACGGTCTCTACCAAACTACTCTGTCAATCTTGAACCTTAATATGTATGGGATATAGATAAATTCAATTTGATCTTTAGTCGCTGCTAAGCGGTCAAAATTGAAAAAACATAATTGAACTTAGCAGAAATAAGTCGACTTAAAGTGCTCTAACATGTATGTGCAAATATACATTTATACATTAAAGTCGGTTAAATTTTAATGTTTTCTCATCCATTTGTTGATAACTCAAATAGTAACGACTAAGGCTGAAGTGCTAAATGTTTTGATTTCCATTCCAGCTGATGGCACCCAAATCACGTTTTTATTAACTTTTGAAAACACTACTATATATATTGGGTACAATATAATAATCAATAGAGAAATGGCTGCATAATAATAATAATAAATATGAATTCTGCATAAATTAAAACATCATATTTAAGCATATTTTACAACCGGGCAATGCCAGGTGGCCTGCTAGTATGGAATAAACGTTTCTTCGTGTGTCATTTTTGACACATGTCTTATAAAAAATATTTTTTAATGAGCTGTTTTTTGTTTTGTATCTTTTAACATGGATTTGTTTTTACTTTCAAAATAAAATGTTTCATCTGTATTGATAAAAAAAATGAGGATAAGGAAAATAGATGCAACTAAGCCGTATTTACCTGGCCTTGTTCAGGTGGAATAGCTTAGAGAAAATGAATTCAAATTAAAGCCATGTTTACATTAAAGTATTAGTCGGATAAAAGTACAGAACAGTTAACACTTGAGAAGTCATAAAAAGAAAACATACACACACACATAATATAAAACGCATAAGAATGAAATTCGGCGCAAGTCTAGAGTTCAACCTAATTAATAAAAAATACAAAAATACTTTTATAATGTACATACCCATCAAGGAACTAGAATGTCATATTCTGAAAATCATATAAATTGATCAAATATATATATATATAATGTGTGCGAGGTGCCATTTAATAAGTTTCGAGACATTTTCATATGGGCACTTTTATTGATAGTAATCCCCTCCGGCTGCAATGCACTTGTTGTACCATTCCAACAACTTATGGAAGACCCTCATAGAAATCCTCTTGTGTGAGCATGTCAATGACCCTCGTCACAACCTCTTTCATCTGCTTATTTGTCTCATAACAACAGCCTCTATGGTTTTCCTTGAACTTAGAGAATAACCAAAAGTCACAGGGAGCAAGGTCTGGACTATAGGAAAAAAGCGAGGAACTGTCTTGATGTCCACTTTGGTCAAACAGTGTGTGCCAACGATAAAGTTGTGGACTGGTACAGTCACGCAAATCTTTTGCATTTTCAGTTTCTCAGTAAATAATTGTGTGTACAGTTCCCACACTGACATCAAACTGTGCACTTATTGCATGGCAATCCTTATCCATGAAATTCTTTATTTGGCCAATCAACTCTGGTGTTCTGACTTCCTTACTCCTCCCACACCTCTTATCATTCCTCACAGACCTCACTTTCCTTGAACTCTGATGCCACTCAAAAAACTAATGCTCGATTCATGCAAGATGGTCTAAAAGCATTCCATACGTTTCGGTGGCATTTTTTTCCAAGTTTAAAACAGAATTTTATTGCATATCATTCTTCTATAGTGTCCTCATGTCCAGATTGCATTTTTGAAATAAAAAGATGTGGCAATCAGGCTTTAGTAGAGTGTATTCCAATTCCTTTCATAGCTGTTCATTTGAACTTAAAATCATAAAACTTGGTCAGTCATCTCATAAGATGTATAGCAATAACATACTGAATTTTTCAGAGTCTAGGACAATTTTAAATGTCTATACAAAAAAAGTCTGGAAATTTATTTAAGGCACTTCATATATATATATATATATATATATATATATATATATATATATATATATATATTGTTTTTAAATCCCTGAAACAATGCTTCATGGTAAACAACTGATGATCCCTTAAATTAACATTAGGACTTTAGTGAATTCAAGAGAGCAAGTTGATGCATTGATTGCAGCTGATTAAATGACTTACTGACTAAATAATTTTCTAATGAATGATAAAAATATAAAAATTAAATAATTTTTTTTTTATATAGTTTTAAAGGTTAAAAATTTCCAAGACCATATATATATATATATATATATATATATATATATAATGATTTTACGATTGTTTTGTGATTTTAATAGTAAATCGGGGCCATTACAAGACTAAGTTTGATCTTGGTAATTCAAATTGAGTTGTCTCCTTTTATTCATTAAACATGGTGGATGAAGACAACGTTCTCGCTTCCTCATGATATTTTAGGTAATGTTCCTATTTACTTGCCTCCCACAAGGGCAGAATTAGACATAAGGTCGCTTTTTAATGTGGGGAAAATCCAGCTCCCCAAAGAGGGGTACTCTGGATAGGAACAAAAATAAAAATTGTTTCAGGCATGTACTACCTATGGCCACCTATTTGTCACGTGACTTGTGTTTATGTAAAACTTGAACTGACAGACTACAGGAAACTGAAACGAAATAATTCTTTGTTTTTTTTACGGTTTCATTTTTATTAAGTGCGGACAAAGATGTCGACAGATTGCTTTTGTTGTTGTTGTTTAATGTTATCAATAATTCGTTATACATTTTTGTAATGTTTTCATTGTTTTGTTTTTTACATTTATTTAAAAGTGGAGTCTTTATTAAAGCAAACGATAGATTTCTGCAAAACATTTTGATACTTTTTATGTCTTGCTTCAATATTGATTTATTATTTGTTTTTTTATGTTTTTCCTTTGTAATGTTTTGTAAGAAATTATTTCTCACATCCCAAATTTTCCTCCCTGCAGAGGTAAAAGAATCCACAAATACAAAAGTCATACCTTTCAAACTCAAAATTTATTCAAAAGTAACAGCAATGAAAGTTTATTGGTTCTGATAAGTCCATTTGCAAAACGGTGGCCAGTTTTGCCTCCATATGCATGGAGCCAGTAGTATGAATTCCTATTGTTGGAATATTAGTTCGTTGTTCCTCGGAAGGATCCATGTATCTTCATGGAGGACTCGGCGAGAATATTGGCGCCTATAATTAGGCATAATGCGAGTGTCTTTGCATTCTAGTTGAATTGAGATAAGATCCAATATTTGATAAATAAAACATGAAGAAATGTTCATGAATGACATCCTGTAATTAGGATAATTTCAGCAATATAAAATTGTCTCTGTTTGCAGAGATGGAATGCTTCATTCACCAATAGTTTGGTGATACAACATGAAGAAATTGACGTAGCTCCCTGCACCTGTGGGAGCTGCTAGGGTTGAGTCCATCTGTTGCCGAGTTCCTGCCTGGGTTCAAAAATAAAAGCATGATACAAAAAAAAGCGCGCCAGGCAAATCACCTGACTCATTCAAAATTAATCAATGACAGCCGAACACTAAACAGCGTGGGCAGCCTAAACTAAAAGAGATGGCGAATGTGAATGGAATTTCTTACAGTTTTCATTCCGTTTTTAAGTTTAAAAAAAAAAAAACGGAATGGAAACATTACAAAAGAAACTGTGACAAATTATTGATAATATTAAAAAAATAATAATAATTTAACAACGTCGCACTTGATAAGAATGAAACCATAACAAATTATTTATTTCGTTTCAGTTTCCTGTATAGTCCGCCAGACCTAGTTCTATATAAACACGAATCATGTGACAAATTGGTTCTATATCGACACGTGTCAAAAATACCAAATTTTATTTTCTTAGTAAAAAACAAATAATCGGCAAAAAATCGAAAATTAAACAAAATACTGGGAGAAACCCACCCAATAAATGTCACAAATCGTGTGAAAATAATGTTCTACTAGTATTTTGTTTAATTTTCGATTTTTGAGTGATTATCGCGACTATTCAGATGACCGTATTATGTTTAAAACTAAATAAAGGCTTGGTACTTCTACAGTTTGTCGCCGAAAAATGGAAACGCCATTTATTTTCGCGCACCTGTTGTTAAAATCCGAGGACAGAAATCAGTATTTTAAACTATGATCGAAGTTAGAAATAAATAACAAAAAAATTAAGCTATATATTAATTACTTCCGGAAAGAACTATGAAAAAAAGTAAATAAAGTGAAAGAGAACATATATATCCGTAATTGTTTAATTGGAAATGTTTCGATTTAATTAAGGGAAAGTTTTTCATGAAGCATATTATTATTATTATTATTATTATTATTATTATTATTATTATTATTAAAAACAGACAATGAAAATGACATATTCATAATTGTCTAAACTAAGCCATTTGAAAACCAAAACATTTACTGTAAAAATTTATCAAAATATAATTGTAAAAACATTTATTGAAAAGTTTGCGTAAGAAAATATAATTTTAATAAAACAATTTTCTAATGAAAGCAACATTGGATTTTTGTTTGTTTTTTGTTTTTGTTTTTTTTTTTTCGAACAAAGAAATAATTTTAATGAGACAATTTTGGAATTAAAGCAACTTTGAAGAGTCAACAACAAATTAATTTAAATGAAACCGAAAACTCATTATCTAGTTTAATTATATATATATATATATATATATATATATATATATATATATATATATATATATATATATATATATATAACTTCGGTCATAATTTAAAATACTGATTTCTTCCTCAGATTTTAACAACAAGTGCGCGAAAAATAAAATAAAAAAACGGCGTCTCCATTTTCGGAGATAAACTGTCGAAGTACCAAACACTCTACGATAGGTTAAAACATAAATAAAACTTATCTAGGTAGGTAGAAAAGTAACTTATCTTGCCTTTGGTAACATTCATTGGCGCTTTTACACTATGGGGACGAAATTTTGAAAACCGTAAAACTGAATTTCACGTGAAAACAATGGTATATACGTATTCCTCGTATTTTTAAGATGATTATATCCAAAAATTACGAAAATCAATAAGGTAGAAAATTATTTATTAAAGAAAATAAAAAATAGAATTTGATGAAAACGATCGTAAGATACATGAGAGTTCAAAGGGGAGGTAATTTTCCGTTTTGATTTAAACAAAATGGCGGCAATTTTTCGCCTGCTAATACGATTAAAATTTTGTTTAATAATTCAGTAATATTCAGGTAATTTTGACTGAATAATTTGGAAGCTACCATTGTAAATTATTAGAATTGATAAAAAAAAATCGGTAAATTTATACAAACACCGTGACAGCGAATTAACCCTAACCCTAACGCTGTCACGGTGTTTGTATAATAATACCAAAAAATCAGTTGAAACCATTGTTTTTTTTTTTTTTATCTGAAAACTTCATTTATCGACTACAAAATTTCGTTCCAATTCTGTAGAAGCGCCCATTTATTTGTTATATATTTGTTTTTTGACAAATTTTTATTTTGTTGTCAATATAGCTCGACTGTTTTTCTCACCTATACGTAACTTGGATAAATGCACGTTAATTTTTTTTATTATTATTTACTATTAATCGAATATTTATTGAAATAAAAAAATAAGGAAAAACTGAAATGAGTTGTCGTAAAAGTACAGAATAGTTAACACCAAAGAACTCGTAAAAAAGCAAAACAAAAAAAATACGTTAGAATGATATTCGGGCATTTTTCAGTGCTTATTCAAATTGGCACTTAAGGTGGCAATTAAAAGTAAACAAAACACAGAAAAGTTTGCATGATGTATTGTACGTACTCTTTATAGAATGAATACGTCATATTCCAAAAATCACATATTTTGATCAAGTATTTATTTTATTCAAGAAAATCAAATTTTACGACTGAGTGAGTTGTAGTGTTTTCGTCTGACATAATGAAATCCGATGCGACAATTCGAATCGAAGAGTCGAGGTTAAAAATCAGCCTTGTGTTCAATACAGGTCAGTAATAACATCGTTAAAAATCGTAAATTTCAATTTCTTCTTTTTTTTAAGAAAAAGTTACTTAATCATTTACGTAATTATTGGAATATGACGTCTTCGTCCTGTAACGAGTACTACTTTTCTATATTTTCTTTGTCATTATTGTTAAGTGTTATCAAAGGCAAAGTAACTTACTCTTCTACCTAGCTGGATAAGTTTTTAGTGTTTTAACTTATTTTAAGGTGTTTATTTCGTTTGAAAAACAAGTAGTATCGAGTGTTACTGTTACGTTAATTCGTTCACAGCTTAATTTTGATTTTTGCAATTTACGTCAATATATAATTTTTTGTTTTCTTGAATATTTAAGTTGTTTTCCAAAATATGTATTCACTTAAAATAAGTGGTTAGTTTCGCCGAACCTTAAAGTTTTAAATGTCATTTAGAGAGAGAGAGAGAGCGAGAGAGAGACAGAGAGAGACAGAGAGAGAGCTGACATGATTAAAGGGACGTTTATAAAAGTAAGCTTTACTTCCACGTTTTACATGAGGGGGGGGGGGGAATAACGTGTGTTTTAACAGGACTAAACAATAAAGACAGGGAAAAAATGAATTAAAAAAATGAATAAATAAATGTAGGATCAGGTGTCGACATTACCGTTGTCGTGATGTACCAAAAACAAACGGCGGAAGCGACATGGAAGATTTAAAAAAATGTTTCCCGTTTTCAAGTTTCATATTTACTTGTGTAAACTTGTTTCAGCCAATGAGCGAACAGCAATCAAGGGAGATAAATCGGGTTTGTAAGGTAATGGAGTTGTCTCCACTTAATTAAAAAAAAAAAGATTTTTATTCTCAGAAAAAATAAAAGACTTTTGGATTATTAGCCTCCTTCAAATGCCTAACGGACTAACGGAATTGCATCTCGATTTGCATACGTAAAAATAATCATTTTCTTTTGTGCCAGATTACACGTAGGCGTTATCTTGAATATATTTTTAAGATTTTTTAGTTTCATTTATGTAATGTTTTGAAGGGTTTAATATAAGAACAGAACAAAAAGAGAAATATGAAATACGACAGGATTTATTGACTCCTCTTCCAGCCCGCGTGGGCCTCGATTACATTACATTTCTTTGTCTCCCATTCCAAAAGAGTTCAATTAAGAGGAAAGAGGGTTAACAGTCCAAGGGAGATAATTCCGATTATTCCACATCCCCCTTTCAGGTCCCAAATTCATAGTGAAAGTTTCTCTGGTGGTTGAATTTTTCTACCACTCTTTGTATATTTTACTTTGGGACTTTCTGAGTTAAAGGATTGGATATCCTCATGTACAGTTGACTGCACATCTGTTTGGTTAGTTTGTCCCATTAAATTATTGTAGCTGCACTCAGGAATGTCTCTGGATGCATTTGGTAAGACAGATAATTCTGTCGGTGCAGCTATTTGAGGAAAATCGATGTGCTCATTTCTTTTTCGAAGATGGTTTCTGTTTCTACGAAACAATCCTGAGTCCGTTTCAACCAGGACTGATCTTGGAGTAACAGTATCTACCACTTTGGCTGGGCTCGTTTTGGGTGTTTTCACCCAAACTGCCTGTCCTTGGGAAACAGGGGTTTGTTCTCTAGTTCTATGACTTTTATCAAAATACAACTTCTGTTTCATTTTGACCCGAGCGTCTGCTTCTTTGAATTTTTCGACACTTTGTTGATAATTTTCATTTTGATGAGGAAGTGCTGGAATGCGAGTCCTGAGTTTCCTATTCATCAACAATTCTGCAGGGCTTTGGCCATGCTGTAGTGGAGTAGTACGGTAATTAAGTAAAGCAATGTAAGGATCCTTTGACTTTTTAAAAAGATTTTTGACTGTCTGAACAGCACGTTCTGCTTCGCCATTGCCTTGAGGATGGTGTGGACTGCTGGTAAGGTGAATAAAACCATAGATTTTTGCAAACTCCAGGAAATCTTTAGATATAAATTGAGGGCCATTGTCACTTATTATCATTTCAGGTATACCGTACTTAGCAAATATTGATTTGCAGTGGTTTACGATACAACTTGCATTGGTATTTTCAAGATGTGATATTTCTATCCATCTTGAATAATAGTCTATAACTATGAGGTATTTGTGGCCATTAAATTCAAATAAATCCATTGCAACTTTTTGCCAAGGGTAGTCTGGCAACTTGGTTGGTTGTAGGGGTTCTGGCGGATATCTTCTTTCTTTTTCACAAATACTACATTTTTCTATTTTCTCCCCTATTTGCTTTGAAAGTCCTGGCCACCAAACATTACTCCGTGCCAACGCTCTACATTTCACGATACCTTGGTGTCCCTCATGAAGACGATCCAAGATGTCTTTTTGAAGATCCACAGGGATGATTAGTCGGTTCTGATACAGTAAAAGTCCTTGGCAGACTGTAAGGTCCTGCCTTATAAACCAGTAGGGTCTTAGCTGAGGGTCTCGTGTAGCGGCTTCAGGCCAATGGTCCATTTTATAATAGTTCATGACTTGACTGCAGATTTTGTCAGAGTGTTGTTTCACCCTTATTTCTTCCAATCTCCTGTCGGTAACAGAGATGTTTTGTATAATTGAACGGATGAACATGTCTGTCTCTGTCTCCTGCTCAAATTCATGTTTGGTTGGTAGGCTGTTTGGAGCTCTAGATAGAGTGTCTGCTGTAATGAGATTTTTCCCAGCGGTATGCATGATTTCATAAGTGAATCTCATTAAGCGCATACGGAAACGTTGTATTCTTGGGGTTAGTTCATCAAGCCGTTTTGTTTTTAATAATGCCAATAATGGCTTGTGATCCGTTTCAATTATGAACTTATGCAGCCCAATCAAAAAGTCGGCAAATTTTTCGCAACACCAAGTGACTGCAAGGGCTTCTTTCTCAACCTGAGCATATCTCTGTTCCGTTTCAGTAAGTGCTCTCGATGCATAAAATACAGGTCTCCAGTCATTCCCTTGTTTCTGGAGCAGTACTCCTCCCAAGCCATAGGAAGATGCATCAGCCGAAATTTTTGTTGGCTTATCAGCACTATAATGGAGCAGTACCGGTGCAGAACTCAGATTTTTCTTTAGTGTTTTAAATGCAGTTTCCTGAGGCTCATCCCAAATCCATGCATTGTCTTTCCTCAGGAGATCTCTGAGTGGTTTTGTGGTCTCTGCTAAATTTTTAGCAAATTTACCAACATGATTTGCCATACCTAGCAGTCGTCGCAGTTCAGACACGTTTTGTGGTCTGGTCATGTTCATGATTGCGTTAATCTTCTCTGGGTCTATTTGGATACCTTCTTCGGAAATGAGTTGCCCGATAAATTTAATTTTGCTAACAGAGAATACACATTTATCATTTAATGTTATTCCTGCTGCCTCCATTCTCTCTAGCACTATTTTTAAACGACGGTCATGCTCCTGTTGGCTTCTCCCACTGACAAGAACATCATCTATGTCACAGATGACTCCTGGTATTCCTGACAAAATGTGTGTCATTTCGCGGTGAAAAATTTCAGGGCCTGAACTTATTCCAAATGGTAGGCGCTTATAGCAATATCTTCCAAATGGCGTAATAAAAGTGGTAAGCTTCTGAGAATCTTTATGCAACATAATTTGATGGAATCCGCTGTTGCAGTCCAGTTTACTAAATATCTTGGCTCCATCAAGTTGAGCTAATAACTGGTCCGAAGAAGGCAGTGGGAAATGTTCACGCTTCACACTTTCATTAAGTTTAGTGAAGTCAACACAAAGTCTGATTTTACCATCCTTCTTTGGAACTGCTACAATAGGAGCACACCAATCAGTAGGCATTTCGATTGGGCGGATGATATCTTCACTTTCTAATCTTTTAAGCTCCTCCTGGACTTTTTGTTTCATAGGAATGGCTAGTCGTCTGGGAGTTGTAATTGAAAAAGGTTGAGCATTCTTATCCAAATGTATTTTATAAACATGCTTCAGTTTTCCTAGTCCCGTAAATACTTTTGAAAAAATTTTTTTGTACTGGTGATCTCTGCCTTCTATAGAGTTGATCTTGCTCAACAAGTTCAAAGCTTTAATTGCTGGTCCACCCAACAATGGTTCCATCAAGTCCTTAACGATGTACAACTCTTGCAGTGAATTTTTTTCTCTATAACAAAGTGTAGCATCTACTTTTCCAATCACCTTTATCTTGTTCTGACCTGGTCCATATAGTCTTTTATCCGTCTGCTTTATTATAGGAGAATTTTTCCTAAAGAACCGGTCCGGCACTACAGTAACATCAGCGCCTGTGTCCAATCTGAAGTTGACTATTCTGCTGTTCTTCGCGGTGGTGACCTTTATATTGGCTTGCCAGTCAATTTTTCCTTCCTCTTCACCGTTTTTAATGTTTCCCAATGAGATCGACCCTAGGAAGTCATTTTCTTCTTACCGATTTTGTTCTACATTCCGATGCATAATGTCCTAGTTTTTTACATTTATTGCATGTTGCATGCATCGCTGGGCAGTCATCTCTGCCGTGTGAAGTAAAATATCCACATCGTATGCACTTTCTTTTAGTCATTTTATTATTATACTGAAAATTATTTCTTCTAAATACACGGTTTATTTGTGTATCTGGTTCTGCCGAGGATATAGCTTGTGACTGTTGCTTTGAGGTTTCATGTGTTTCATTTGCAGGCATTTATCTAGAGTTAAGGTTTTATCGGCTAAAAATTTTTCCCTTAACATATCATCCTTCACCCCAACAACAACTTGATCCCTAATTAATCTGTTCGTTAATTGTCCAAAATTGCAACTTTTTGCAAGCTGGCGTAGAACCGCTATATAGGTTTCTATATTTTCTTCCGGTTCCTGCTTTCGAAGGTGAAATTTGTATGACTCGTACGCTTCATGCGTTTCTCCAACAAAGAAGTCCTCAAATTTTTGCAAGACTTTTTGAAGATTATTTCGATCCTCCTCCGAATTAAAATGTAACCCTTCAAAAATATCGAAACATTCCTCACCGATTATAGAAAGGAAAACAGAAGTCTGATATACTGAATCAACCTCGTTTGACAATCGACTGGCCACAGAATAATTCAAAAAATTTCGTTTAAATTTCCTCCAATTGTTTGCAACATTTCCTGACAGAGACATTTTTGCCGGGGGCGGTATATTGGCGTTGAAATTTCTTTGAGCCATAATTTTCTTTCTTTCTTTTTTTTTTATTTCTTTATTTCTTTCTTTTTTTTTTGTAAAAATAAAACAAACTTACTAGTTTTCTGACGAAACTCTTTTTTTTTTTTTTTTTTTTTTTGGTAATTTACTTCGGTTGTCCGGGTTTGTTTGCTGTTTTGATGTCTTTCTTTTTTCCTTTTATATATAAAATTCTTCTTTTTCTTTTTTTCGATCCTACTTCTGACTCCATGTAATGTTTTGAAGGGTTTAATATAAGAACAGAACAAAAAGAGAAATATGAAATACGACAGGATTTATTGACTCCTCTTCCAGCCCGCGTGGGCCTCGATTACATTACATTTCTTTGTCTCCCATTCCAAAAGAGTTCAATTAAGAGGAAAGAGGGTTAACAGTCCAAGGGAGATAATTCCGATTATTCCACAATTTATCTCCCTCTCACGGTGACAAGATAAGATTATATATTAGGAAAGCGAGATTTGAAAAAAACAGTGCCCAAAAGGAAAGCACTCTGATTCAAAATTTCCTTGGCCAGTCTCGTCGGCATTCTCCAGTATAGGCACGTCACGTAATCCCTTCTCAGAGGATGAGAAAGGAAAGTGTGTATGAATAAAATAGACTTATTTTCTCTTGCGAATCAATGTCCCAGCTGAGCAATTTGGTCATACACTGACCAATCAGCTTGCAGGGCACATTGATTTCATCTGTCTTCTAAGGAACTACTTTAACCTCTTTAGGATTGACAATTGATCATCAGACAGAACCTGAGAAGCATGGAAGAAAGATATCCCTTCTCTCTCTCCCCCCAATTACTGGACGTTCTAACATTGACAATCTTCACCAGAAGATAACTGCTGATCGACCTTTGACAAGCCATCTGAAAATAGCTTAGACTCTGCTGGTCTGAAAACTATAATTAGTTAAGATGTGTTATAGAAACGGTCTTATCAGTGAGATATTAAGACCAGCTTCTATATTTTATAAACATGTGACACACTTCTATGTATTAGCACATAATTAAAATATGTATATAACGTAGTACATAACGAAAATTGCTTAGCAGGGAAATTTCTCAGCAAGAGAAAATACGTTTTTATTTATGACTACAATGTCTTAAAGAAAATGCTAAAATCTATGTTGACAATTAAATTGTTATAAAAATATTAGAAAATAAAGACGCAGTAAGAAAACATTATTTAAAGGACTCTGGATATTTATATATGTACATATTTAGCTTCAGAGTTTTCCTTCTAGATGAATGACCTAGGAAGATATACAGGTCCATCAGCACTGAGAGGGTTCGCTCCACGCCTGGGTCCTAAACCAGGTATTTCTGCGATCCAGCATGGGTAGTTAATGTTAATCGGTTATTTAGTTGGTTATATATCTGTTATTTAGTAGGTTATATATCTGTTATTTAGTAGGTTATATATCTGTTATTTAGTAGGTTATATATATCTGTTATTTAGTAAGTTATATATCTGTTATTTAGTAAGTTATATATCTACTAAAAAGTTAAACTCCTCGAAGTGATTAAAAAGGACATTATTATGCTTTCTATTTTCATTGTTAATGGAAGAGGGAATAAGTAGAAATTCATGCGGTGGAAGCAACTAAATTTGCAACAGGATTTGAGTGAGAGAGAGAGAGAGAGTAGTTAATGTACGGTTTAGATATAGTTATATGTTAGTTTAGGAGTAAGATAATATGTTAAAGTATGATTGTCTTGATATTAGGAATTAAAATTTGGTACTTAAACTCTTGAGTGTTTTAGATGACAGAAAGGTAAGATGTACGCTCAATATAGATACAAGTAACAACATTTGATTTGGAGTACAGTCTGGTACAAGTATAACTGGAAAATATAAAAGTTATGACATATTCTGTAAGTATAATTAAGCATAAATGGATAGATGTTATGTCTTTAGTAGATGCGAGCATATTGAATTTTAAATGTTAAGTATGTTTGTTGTCTTCAGACTCCTAATGAAAGAAGATAGCTTCGCTTTTCATTTAAATCCGGAAGTTTGTATTTTGTATAATAATAAGTATCAGTTCAGTTTCTATGTATTAATTATTGTAATACTATCTCCTATCAAAGGGAAAGAAATAGAGGGTTGCTATTTATTATAGGTTACTTTTAAATCTATGTATAAGACTACGGCTAGTAAATATCTATTTAAAGCTTAGCTATTGGAGAAGAATATACTATTAAGCATACCTTAGTAGAAATCTTTAGATGTTAATGTGTAACGATTACGAAGAAGGTTTAAGGTTGAGAGCTAAAAACCCCTCTAATATTGGGATTTTCCCAACTACAGACGGTAACAAAAATAATGTGACGTTGACAAGAAGGAATAAACGCAAGTGAAGTTATTATAAGAAAACTTGTATTAATAAGAAAACAGAAGGAAGAAAGAATGTTTCTTTGCAAAAGCAGTCGCTTTGCGGAACTTGTCTATTGTTCGTCCTTTTAACATTGTTTGTTTCCTGTGGAGTGTGGCCAGGTTGAGGTAAAAAAAAAAAAAAAAGAGAAGCCTTGAATTCCTCAGTGCTGTGATTACTATTGAAACTTCTCCCACGTGTCCGGTATGAATGGCAGAGAAGACTGAAAAACATGTGTTGTCTTCTAGGCTTCAACTAGCAAAAGAAGAAGAGAATTCGAAATAAGGAAGGTCTGTGATTGGTTGTTTTTTAATCCAATCACAAGACACCCTGTTAGTGACTCCTTAATAATTCCAATACTAAGTTGCGTGCAATGGATTAAATTTAATGGCAGCTTGAGAAATAGAGCAGTTGATTAGTGATCAGCAGAGAGGGTTTAAATAACAGTACAGTATAATTACACGTTAGGATATAGAGTTTTGGGTAGAGGTTAGAAAAAAAAAAGTTTGGCATGCAAAACAGACAACAGCGGTCGTCTTGGAGGTAAAGTATCTAAAGGATATAATGGATATATGTAGCATACTAGCAGCAGTATTTTTATTGTTTGAGAAATCATAGGAACATAGTGTCATGGTTTATTGTTCTAGTCCGTAATTTAGGCCAGGCACAAAGCATCTCGAGGGAGTCTGATATTGTTACTGTGTCTGTCTAAAAAAAAAAATTGTTTGAAAAGTTAAATGTCCGCGTTTGTAGAATGTTTGAAGTGTGACAAAAGACATGAGTGTGTATATGTGCGCGACGGTGTAAATCTTTGCATGAGTGTGTGTTTCTTTGCATTAAAGCATGTAAGTGTGTGTGTATGGCCTTTTGTCAGAGTATAAGTGTGTGTGTGTGTGTGTGTGTGTGTGTGTGTGTGTGTGTGTGTGTGTGTGTGAGCGGATTGAGAATGGATTAAGTGTTCATTTTTCTTTACAAAGGAATCACCACATCAAGGCCCAGAGGCCACTCGAGTATAAGGGTTAAAGAGTGTACAAAAGGATAGTATCATACTTATCGTTAGAAGTGTAAATTTGGTAAATTGGATTACTTAAGGAGAACAGCTTATCTAGAACTTGTTTACATTGGACTTGAAGACAGCCATATCGTAGTCAGCTGGAAAGCATGTAAACGTTCCTTGACCACTTTGAGACAGTGTAGGCATTTGTATATGTGTTGCTTTCTATCAGGGTGCATAGCATGTATGTGTACGTGCGTGAAATAAAAATGAATAGTAGTTTCCCAAGTCGAGCTCCAAAAGGGGTCAGGAAGGTGAAATGTTATCTAACTTTTAATCATGTGTTGATTTTTTCCAACTGTTTTTTTTATGAAAATCTTAGCTTAAATTACTTTTTATCGGTCCCAGCAGATGGTTTAATTTTAGCACAAAAAATAAAAGGAATTTTAAATTAATGGTGCACGTAGCAAAGAACACACCATTCTTGCTTTTTTGCTGAAAAGGCTGCTGAAAGTCAGTTTTGAAAGAAAAACCTAATTTCTTTTTTTAGATGGTTTTTGTTGGGCATGGTTCGTGTGTTTCAGTCATGCTGCTGGTCAGTTAATATTGTGAGTAGTGTTCAGACAATTAATTCGAATTAGAATTGGGAACTGGAAAAATCGGAACATTTTATGATAATGAAATCAGTATCAAAATTGAAAAAAATGGTGCATTTTTCCGATGTCAAAAACGATTCTTTCAATTGTTCGTTTTGTTGAAAACTTAATTTTCTATTGTTGGTATTAATGATAAAATCATAAAATTTATTAATTTTAACATACCCATAAATCTAAACTCTGTATATCCCCTCACCAGAAGTGTACTTTTACATTTGCAAAAATATATTCACATACTAGTGGGGTGGTGCCCGGCTTTGCCTGGTCATAAAATACGCTTAAATATGATATTTTAATTTATCCAGATTTCGTATATATTATTATAGAGTTGTTATTTCAAAAGTAAAAATAAAGTATTTGGGTGCCATCAGTTAGAATCGAAACTGAAAGCAAAACTGTAGCATCCAAAGCTGGTGACGTTACCACTGTGACATGCATATGAACTGATTAAAAATCAATTAAGATAAATGTACAAAATGTATAACGATTTTTTCAATTTTGACCTCTTTTTGGCCCTTTAAAAACTGTTTTAATCGAATTTAAAAGAATGGTCCATAAAAAATCCAATCATTTGAGGCCCCTAGCATCGCTTTGTGACTTTTAGTTTCTGAGGAGATAGAGTTTGAAAATATGGTGACAGACAGACAGACAGACAGACAGACAGACAGACAGACAGAAATAGTGAGTTGTATAAATTAGATTACATGAGTTTTTAAAGTAATCTGAAAGAAAAAACTACTTTATAACTGAATATTTAGAAATTTAAAAAGAATCGGAATCAGTAATTGTATTGGAATCAGGAAAAATATTAGAATCGTTCCATCACTAATTATGAGGCTTGTGATACAGGTTAATCCTCTCACACACACCCCTCTGAAGTTGAAAATATATTCAAAGTATTTATCGATATTTGATGTTGCAATGAGAAACATATTCTTTGTGTGTTTATTTGTGTTGTTAAAGATAAGAAAAAGTTGAGTACATCATAATTGTTTCTGTATATTTTCAGCAACATTTTTGATTTGATGGTTTGAATTTTGCTGCATGCACGTGAGTTTGAACCGTTGAAAGTGATAAAGTTCACGTGAGTCTGCACCAAGTTTGAGTACATGTGAGTCTATCTTTGGTTTGCTGGTGAAATAATTTTCAAACAATTCCGGTGTATGAAATATGTGAGTCGGTTTGAAGATGAGAAGACAAATATGAGTGAGGCATTACTTTCGTTAGAGTTGAGATTCATAAATAATTTATGTTCCATATTTGTATTTGTGAAAACAAAGTAATATTTTTCACCAAATGATTTGCAAAGTCAGACAACAATTTGATATGCAAAATGGAAAATAAATAAATAAGTAATAAGTAAAAACAGACAAATTAATATTTGCACGAATTTACACTATAGATAAATTTTCATTATTACTACTGCAAAAAACTAGTCAATAAAATTTGACAGTCGTTTTTGGAGCTAACCACTTCAATATATATATATATATATATATATATATATATATATATATATATATATATATATATATATATATATATATATATATGCCAAATTAAAGGTTTTCAAGAGGGAAAGCTTGTGAATGAAAACAAAATTATTAAGAGTGCTCAATAAAAAAGAGCAAAATATATTTTTATTTTTATAGACAAATATTACATAGTGACAACACTGGACATGCTAATGTTTTGGACAATTGGTTGGAAATTACGTTGTCTGCTGAGGACTTTTGTTTCTTGCCAACCAGTTGTCCAAAACATTAGCATGTTCAGTGTAGCGACTATGTAATATTTGTCTATATAAATCTACATTAATGATTCTCTCTCCTCTGATCTTGAGCATGTGGTACAATGGGGAAAGGAATGGTTGGTTACTTTTAATGCATCTAAAACCAAACTTCTCTCTTTACATCATTAACGTTCTGATCCCCATCTGGCATCAGTTGAAATGAATGGCTCTCGTCTTGAGGAGACTTCGTTTTGACAAGCTTCTGGGCTTGACCTTTACTCTTGATCTTAAATGGAACAGGTACATCAAAACAGTTGCCAAGGCTGCTGGAAAAATGGTGGGATACTTCTATCGATCCAGTAGATATCTCACTGCTGATGCAATTCTCTATCTATATAAGAGCCAGGTACGTTCAAGGATGGAGTATTGTTGACACATCTGGGCAGGAGCTGCTAGAAAGGACTTGTCTTGCCTTGATAGAGTTCAAAATAGACTTCATAGTCTCGTAGGAGATATCCTTTTCTCTTCCCTGCAACCTCTATCTCACGGAAGAGATGTTGCGAGTTTGTCCCTGCTGTATCGTTATTTTCATGGAAAGTGTTCGACTGAGCTTCAATCTATGGTCCCCCCTCGCCAAACTTTCACAAAAAACACTCGTCTAGCTGAAAACACTATTAATAATTCCCCCCACTCTTTATCTGTGCATAAACCTAAACATAGATTCCATGAACAAAGCTTCTTTCTTAAAACTGCACGCCTGTGGAATCGTCTTCCGTTTTCCTGCTTTCCAACTGACTACAATATGGTTGTCTTCAAGTCTAACATAAACAAGTTTTTGATGAGTCGTCCACTTGTTAACAAATTAACCAAATTTCCATTAATAACGATTACTATATTGTCCAATTTCTACTGTACACTCTTTAACCCTTATCTTCGAGTGTCCTCTTGGCCTTGATAAGTGGTGATGCCTATGTAAAAAATATATATATATATATAAATAAAAAATATATATATATATATATACAGCTACATGGTAAGCAGCTGATGATCCCCGTTTTCTATTTAAAAAATTTTAGTTATGGTTTTCTCTTTTCATCCTTATGTAATTAAATTCTGTTTTAAAATTGAAGACTTTTGAGAAATCGGCTTATGCAAGTGCTAAGTCTATTTCTATTTAACAATTTTAATTAAAGCTTTTTTTTTTCATCCATATATAAATGAATTCTCTTTGGTCATTATAAACTTTTTAGAAATCGGAGTATGTACGTGCTTATTCTGCGATAGGTGAAAATTATTAATTTTTCCTTCAAGGAATCTAAACTGCATTTTTTATTTTTATTTTTTTCTTCAAAGCTTTTTTAGACTATATATATATATATATATATATATATATATATATATATATATATATATATATACTAGCAGTTTTGCCCGGCTTTGCTCAGGCCCTATGTACCATTCATAACTTTATGCGTATATATTATATATATATATGTGCATATGTATATATTAAAAAGTGTGAATATGTACCGTAATGCCTTTCTATATAATAATCTTCCTTAACTACCATTGTGAAAAGTTGGTAGAGACCGCAGACGTCAAATCTTTTTTTAACTTTGACCCCAATTTTAACTCCTTAACAATTATTGTTTTGGGCTCAAATTAAATTAAAATGTTTGACCCATGTCCAAGTAACCTGCATCTAAAATTTCAAATGTTTAGACCCAAAATTGGCGGAGGAGGTTGGTAAAATCTGCAAAGGTCAACTCTGTAAACTTCGACCTCTTGGCAGCCAAATTTTCGCCCAAAAACTTATTAAAAAGCTTGCTGAAAGTCTGAATATGCATTATGTAAAATTTCAAATGTTTAGACATAAAATTGGCTTAATAGTTTGCTAGAGACTGCAAAGTAAAATCTTTTGAACATTGACCCCTTGGATGCCAAATTTTCAGAAACAAAATGATTAAAAAGCTTGCCCTATGTCTGAATACCCTTTATGTAAAATTTCAAATGTTTAGACCCAAAATTGGCTTAATAGTTTGCTAGAGACCGCAAAGGTAAAATCTTTTGAACATTGACCCCTTGGAGGCCAAATTTTCAGAAACAAAATGATTAAAAAGTTTGCCCTATGTCTGAATACTTTTATGTAAAATTTCAAATGTTTAGACCAAAAGTTGGATGACTTATTTGTTAGAGACCGCAGAGATCAAATTTTTTTAAATTTTGACCCCAATTTTGACCCCTTAAAATTTACTGTTTTGGGCTAAAATCAAATTATAAAGTTAGATCTATGTCGAAGTAACCTCTATATAAAATTTCCAGTGTTTAGACACAAAATTGGCGAAGGAGTTTGGTAGAGTTCTCAAAGATCAAATCGTTGAACTTTGATCCCTTAACAGCAAAATTTCTGGCCGAAACCTGATCAAAAAGATTTTCCCAAATCTCAATACCTCGTATTTCAAATTTCGAGTCTGTAGACCAAAAATTAACAGAGTTATTTGGAAGGGAAATGTACACAGACAGACACATACACACACAAAAACACACACGCGCACACACACACACACACACACATTTTCACTTTACATATATACTAGCATTTTAGCCCGGCGTTGGCTGGGTGTTTGAAAGTGTATGTTGAGCAAAAGAAAAAAAAAATGGTTTAAGGAAGGCAGGCTCGAACTCGTAGCGCAAAGGAGGAAAAGAATGGGGGAAAAAAAACTGATGCCTTTATGACCACCGCCAAACCGGAAATGACTTATGTTTAAATTAAGGCTAGACAATCGAAAAGAGGGGATGACTTTCAAAAATATTGGCGAAAAAGGCGATCTCCCCCCCCCCTATAGAAAAGTGCCCAGTTGAGGGTGAAGAAATTAATGTTTTTAGCCAGTTTTTCGGTATTTGTCGTCTGAAGGGTCGAGCTTCAAAACGACCCTGATCTTGTGAAAATTCGTCGCCTCTGTCAAAATGCAAACATATATACATACATTTTTATATTGGTAGCTCAAATTTTCAACCCAAACCGATTAAAAACTTGCCCTATCTCTGAATATAAATATATACATATGTAAAATTTCAAATGTTTAGACCAGAAATTGTCTGAATAATTTCGTAGAGACTGCAGAGATAAAAAAAATTTTAATTTTGACCCCTATTATGACCCCTTAACATTTATTGTTTTGGGCTCAAATCAAGTTATTAAGTTAGATCCATGTCCAAGGAACCTATATCTAAAATCTCAATTGTTTAGACCCAAAATTGTTGGAGGAGTTTGGTAGAGTTCTCAAAGATCAAATCGTTGAACTTTGACCCCTTAATCACCAAATTTCAGGCCGAAAGCCAATCACATCGATTTTCCCACATCTCAGTACTCTGTATATCAAATTTCGAGTCTTTAGACTTAAAATTGACAGAGTTATTGCGTAGGGAAATGTACACACACAGATAGACAGATACACAGACACACACACATACACACACATACACAGACACGTTTACTTTTATATATATATAGATAGATTGATAGATAGATAGATAGATAGATAGATTAGAATTTTCAGAATGCGAGATGATATAATTATTTCCACTTTCCACAGCCAAACAACGTCACAGCTCACACAAGGCATGAAAGCCAACAAACGGGAAGTCCAAGACTTTCGCCCTCAGTTGGTGGTGGTGGTGGTGGGCTCTTCGTTTCAGCACTTCCGAACTAAAATATCATATTTAAGCGTACGCCCGGGCAATGTCGGGCGCTCTCATCTAGTTAAATAATAAGCGCTTCTGTCATACACTTGTATTAAAGTTAAACATTTTTTGTTTGTTTTATTTGTTAATAATTGAATAAATTGGCAAAAACAATTTTTTAATTTAAAATAAATAAATAAGGCAAAAATAGGATAGGGAATTTTTTTTAGTTAACACCGGTTAGACTTACATGTTTCCGATTTGGCGGCCATGACACAGTGGAAAAAGCAAAATTTAGCAAATCTCATTTTTTTACAGGGGTGGAGAGGGATTAGCTGAGGATTTCATTCATCATCTAAAATTTAAATTAAATGTACAAACTATTTCAATAGTCAAATTATTCAATATTGTAAAAATATATCAAAGAATATAAAAAATGATACAAAAAAAGTTTATAATCACAAAAACGGTAAAATAAGTAATATTGATATGCAATGTTTATATTTCTATTGGATTTTTATTAGCTAAAATTTTTATTTTAGCTAATAAAAATTATACAAGCGAGACTTGTATAATGTTTGTCTATGATACTTTACTGCATGTAACAACAGCATGAAAAAATAAATAAAAAAAAAAACACTAGCGCCACTACACATTTCAATTGCGTTTATCCGGTGAACTAAGGGCAGATAACTCAAAAGAGCCGCCATCTTAGTCCGTGACAAAGCAAATATACACATTGTACGTCTTCCTGAATAAGCCGGTAAAGAAGTGAAAAAATAACTTTTCTTTTTCCACAAAGAGACTATATTTATTTACAATGAGTTCCATAGGAACTGGATATGATCTTTCTGCGTCGCAATTTTCGCCGGATGGCCGAGTTTTCCAAATGGAATACGCTCAAAAGGCAGTGGAGAACAGCGGCACGGCGATCGGTATTCGAGGTAAGGACGGCGTGGTGTTCGGTGTAGAAAAGCTTGTCCGATCGAAACTTTATGAAACCGGGGCCAACAAGCGGATTTTTAATATCGATACGCATATAGGTTCGGCGGTGGCCGGTCTGCTGGCCGATGCCCGACACGTTGTGGACACTGCCCGAGAAGAAGCGGCCAACTATCGTTATAACTACGGCGGGTCGATCCCTCTGAAATACTTAACCAATCGTGTGTCCATGTATGTCCACATCTACACACTGTCCAGTTCGACGCGACCCTTCGGGGTGAGCATGATCCTCGGCTCGTATGAGGAGGGCCTCCCCCAGCTCTACATGATTGATCCGTCCGGCGTGTCTTGGGGTTATTACGGTTGCGCCATCGGTAAAGCCCAACAGACGGCCAAGACCGAGATCGAGAAGCTGAAGACAAAAGAGATGCCCATCACCGAAGTAGTCAAAGAGGTCGCCAAAATAATCCACATCGTACACGACGAGGTGAAGGATAAGTCATTTGAACTGGAACTCAGCTGGGTGGGTGAACATACCCAGGGTAGGCATGTTTTGGTGCCTGACGATATCAAAGAAGAAGCGATTAAATACGCCAATGAAGCCCTAAAGGAACCAGACGATGAAGAAGACCAAGCTATCGGTTAAATTAGAGAGAAAGACTTTGTTTTCCTTCTGTTTTCATTTTAAAGTTAAACTTTGGTTTCATGTTTAAAAAAAAAAAAATGTTCTTTTATATGACAAACGCGCATGCGAAAAGTCATGTTTTCCTATTGGTTTACGAGCATAATTCTCATCTAAAAATAATTTTTTTAATCGACAGTTTAAAGGGGTTCAAAACTATTTTCTAGTTTAGAAATGCAACGATAAATATGAGTCAGCTATAGATCGTAACCCTTGGAAATTTAAAGTAGTTTTGACGCCTTTAAACTGTCTATTACAAAACGATTTTTCATGCCCTGTTGTATGAAAAGAACCCACATTTCCTTTATTTTCAACTAAACAGCATAACATTTAAAATAATTTTACAAATTCAAATGAAAGAAATGGCTCTGCATTATTCACCCTAGACGGGTTAAATCTGCTTCTTTCCAAGAAGGAAATGTCCGGGTAATATTAAAATTTACAGGTGATCTCAGTTGCATTTTTGGTCAGGAAGCCAGTATCTTCAGACAACTTGATCTGGTTGCACCATATATATATATATATATATATATATATATATATATATATATAATACCAAATCATTCTGTATTTCTATGTAAACTATTTACAAAGGTTTTTAAAGTTCACTTATACTTATTTTCCGATAGAAACCGAGTGGTTGTATAGATCAGCCCCCATGGTCTCTGATTTTAGCTTGGGAAAATCCTGTAACAACTTATAACAACCGTAAGTCGACCACAGAAAAGAAAACATTAATTTATATATATATTGTTGATATCTACGTTATATTCTTCCCCCCCCCCCCCGAAAAATAAAGTTTGTTTGAACTTCATAAACAAACCACGTCGAAATCAAAATAATAAAGAAAAAAAAACTTTATACTTATCAATTAAAAACAAATGTTCGCGTGGGTTAAAATAGCTAACAAAACGGTGGGGGGGGGGGGCAAAAATACATAAGTAAATGTTACCAAAGTGAGATAAGTTACTCTTTTATTTTTTTTGTGTTTTAGCTTATTTTAAAGCGTGGTACTCCTGGGACGTTTTTAATAGCCGCTCCCGCGCTCCCCTACGTTGGTTTCTTTTGCAGCATTAAAAAATTTTAATAATAAAATACATTAAAATTAAAATAAATTAAAATGCACAGATTGGGGTCCGAAAATGATAGCCTCGTTCAGAATTAGGGAAAGGTGAGTTACGTGGTATTCTATCACCGGTCTGTTGCCGAGTTGTTAACTTCGAAAAACAGAAAAAGTATGATATACAACAAATAAATGCTACCAAAGGTAAGATGAGTTAAAAGAATAACAAAAAGCATTCAAAGAAGTAAAGAAAGAAACGCTACTTTTGTTTAAAAGTGAATAAACGCTTTAAAATAAGTTTAAACAAAAAATGTCCAGATACGTAAAAAAGTAACTTATCTTGCCTTTGGTAACATTTATTTGTTATATATTTACTTTTTTATCGGTTTTGTTTTGTTTTATTTTGTTGTCTATTGTAAAACATGTCCCAAAAGATAAATAGAATCGATGAAGTACAAAAAAAAAAAAAAAAAACAATGCAATAATCCATATAAATCACGAGTTTTTTTCTTTTATGAACCCTAGTTTCATTTTCTGTGATCGCCTGTCAGCTGTTGTAACTCGTTACAGAATTTTACCAAGCAAATATTGATGGTCATATGGGCTAATCAGTATAAGTCCCCATCCATTTCTCTGAATTAGTTGAAAAATTTTAAACTTGACGTTCATTACACTTATTTAACTAAAAAATATTTTATTTTTTAAGTTTATTTTGCAGATTTAAAAAAATGTAATACTGTTAATATTTATAAGTTTTTTTTTTGTTTTTTTTTTTAAATATGAAACGTTTAAAAGAGTAACTTTATCATAAATTTCCTTTTTTTTAATTTTTTTGTTATTTTTTTACTTCAATTCATTTTCTCGGCTTTTTATTTACTTTTCAAAATGTTTACTTGTTGAAGGGAAATTAAATTGCTCAATGTAATTTCAAACCAACATTAAAGGAAACTCACTTTTGACTCTAGTGTAATTAATATATATATATATATATATATATATATATATATAAAATGTTGGGACAAAAATTAAACTTTGAGATGCATTGTTAATGAGGATTTTTTTTTCGCACTTGATGACAATAGTAAACATGTCAGTTGTGACATAGCTTTAAAAATTGTCATCATCAACTTTTCAAATTTTGATAAATAAAAAGTAAAATTCCTGTCAAGAAATGAAACATTAACAAATAACTTGTTTTTTTATTTGGACTTACAAAAAAAATTTATGTGCAAAATTCTTTCCCATGAAAAAACACAAATAAAGAAAACTCTGTATGATGTATGTACCAGTAAAAGAAAAAAATACATCACGTAAATTGATCTAGTAGCTTTTTTTCTAAATAAGAAACTCAAACTTATGGCTAAATCTCACACCACCATCTTGAAAATAGGAAGAAGGGAGATAACTCCACATCTGGATATTAGAACCTGGGCAGGAGAGTGTCTTGGAAAACCTCAAATTCACTTCAAAAATAATTATCTTTATAAAAATAAAACTACTTGGTAAATTTACATGATTTTTGTTGTACAGTATTTTCTTTCATCAGGGGTGTGAATATTACAGATTTTTCCTTATTTTTGTTTTTTCATTCATCAGGAGTAGTCTTTTGTGTTCCTATTTACAATCATAAATTTCATCAATTTTACTTTTCAGAAAATTATTTACAAGTTTGTAAGTACAAGCTGATATAGAATTTGGTCTGAAAGTTTTGTTGTTCTACTCAAAAAGTACCAGTACAACGAATAACATGGCAGTACAAAACCCTAACCATGAATTTCGTTAATTTTATTGATATTTGCACTTTGAAATTTTATCACAAAATAATCTGCCACCAGGACTTGTACGATATGTTGTAAAGCTGTTGCTTTTATATATATATATACATATACACACAGAGGTAACATTACTTCTTTCAGATCTCCAAAATCCAACATTTGAACAAATGAATCTGAGAATAAGTAGACAAACACATGCTTACATTTTATAACAACACTTTCGGATCATGTATTTCGTTTAGACCGGGGTTTCCCAAACTTTTTTTTAGGCTGACGTCCTCTTGGCTTCTAGAATAGACTCCTAGCACCCACTACGCCATAAATACAGGTGAGCTTTTTTGTCGAAGTGAAACCAACAATATTTAAAAAACAATGATATAGTACACGAGCTTGACTTTGTCGGCTTGTAAACATTTTATTTGATCTTCATAATTAGCCTTAATAATCACATGCAAGCATTTTTTGTTCCAAATAAAAAAAAATATTAAACAAAATTTGCTTTCCAAAAATGATCAAATCACCATTTTTTTTTTGTCTTCCCAATTAACTTTCATTTACGCATGCAACTTTTTTGAAATTGAAAGCAACAATATTAAACACAAAATATATTTTTCAAAAAAAGCAATTTCTTTTAATAAACAATTTTATTTGGTTTACAAAGTTCCATTCAATAAACACAGAAGAGCATATATATATATATATATATATATATATATATATGCATATATATATATATATGCATATATATATATATATGCATATATATATATATATATATGCATATATATATATATATATATATATATGCATATATATATATATATATATATACACACATATATATATGCATATATATATTTTAAAATTGAAAACAACAATATTAAACACAAAATATATTTTTCAAAAACAAATAAACCATTTTATTTCGTCTCTACAATTACCTCCGATACAAACATGCAAGCATTTTTTTAGATTGAAAACAACATTAAATACAACATGTTTTCCATAAATAATATTTAATTTAATGAATAATTTTATTTAATTACCCAAATATACAATTTCACAATTGCTTCTAATGGGATTAGTGTACTTGATATAGGGATATTAGTTTCTCCGCATTTGGTTGGAACTCACTAAGAAGACATAGATCCCCACGTTCAGTAATTCTAAGTCGGTTCCTTTGCTTGGAAAGAAGAAAGGCAACTGCACTGAAGCCCCGTTCTACCAAATATGATGTCGGAAAAGCAATAAAATATATCTTCACCTTGTTTCATAATACTTGATAGAAGTCAGAGATTTTTTTTGTAGCTAAAATCTTGATACGATTTCTTAAACTTCGGACTTGGCTTAATGTCGTTTTGGATTGCAAGTTATTCTTCCTCTGCCTTTCCTGTTTCCTCACTGCTGACATCTAAGAATGGATTGATTACCCATTCTGGTATTTTTACCAATAAAAGATCCTGAAATCTTTCAGACATGCCTTTTTGCAACTCTTCTAGGTGAGCGCAATACACTTGATGGTCATCATCTAATATGCTCCATTCTTTATCCAATTGACAGACGCTTGGAAACCGACAGAGTTGATTACGGCTTGTTTCATTTAAATAATTTACACTAAGACAGGAAGGTGCAGATAGCAGATTTGATTTTGATAAAGTTGACATCATTTCCTTATTAACTTCATTGAATTTTGTAAATATATCTGAAAAATAAGTGTCATTCTTGATGTTTTTTTAGATCACAGAGCCCAATATTAGACTCTTGGAAAAATTCTACAATTGAATCAAACAATCAAAACGTTTCAGGCAGTTTCCCTTTGACAGCCATTTAACTTCTGTGTGTAGCAATAAACATTCAAACTCTTCATTATTATATCAATGCAAAGCTGTTGAAACAGTCTGGAATTGAGAGAATGTGCCTTATCTTATTTACTGTTGTGATAACAATATTCATTGATTTGTGAAGTTGATCATTTAGGTTTTTTGTTGCTAGATGTTGCCTATGGATTACACAGTGCACCGTAAGTACAGCAGATACAGCTTTTTTCAAGAAACTGATGAAGCCACGATGACGACCTATCATGGATGGTGCTCTATCTGTTGCACACGTAAGAATGTTAGAAAATATGATGTTTTTCGCTTTGAAAAAATTCTCAACAACATGAAATGCTGGCTCTCCTGTAGTGTCTGTTTTAAGTTATCTTGCAAATAGCAGTTCTGGAACTAACTTTTATCTTTGATAAAATGAACATATGCGAGATGCAAAGATTAATTTCCTGGTAGAGTGAACTCATCTAACTGAAAACTAAATTCTACTATGTCAAGAATGTTGCACAATGCTTTTTCAATGTTTTCAGCCATTTTATCTACTCTTCTTTGAACCGAGTTATCACTGAGAGGTATGGCTTTTATAATTTGATTACTCCAGGCAGAATAAGTTTCTCCACAATCATATGAGGCTTGCCAAATCTAGCAATCAACAAAGATATGGTGTATGAAGCACGCAATCCGTCAGTGGAGTGTTGTGAAGTACTAGAAAACATATTTCCAACAGTTTTTCGTTTCTGGAACTTTTCTTGAAGTGACTGAAAATATGCTATATTTTTGTCTGTTTTTATTAGAGTGTATTTTTGTGAAATGTTCCAAAAGTCTCGAAGGTTTTATGGCTTCGTTTGAAAACACTTTCTTGCACAGCAGACACATAGGTTGCTGTTGGTTCTGTGGTGCCGATACAAATCCATATTTCAGATATTCCACACTATACTGTCTACACTTCTTTTTTGCTTACTGTTGGATTGCCATCCTTTATTCTGGGAGAAAACATTTAAGATATATATATATAGAGTACATATGTGATATATAAAGTTAAAGCTTATGTGTGTGTAGGTAGGGTATGTCTGTGTGTGTGTATATATTTGCATGTGGGTGGAGGAGTTTGAGTGAATGGATGAGTGTGCATACATGGTGTGTTCATGAAATAGTATGAACATGTATAAACATTTTGCTAAAAATGGAAAGATATGCCAAAAAGCCTATCAGAACTAACTTAATATTTTAGGTTCAGCTTTTTTAGAGAAAGAAAAATAAAATAAATCTCAAGTTTGTTGCCTGCCGAGGTTATGAATGCTTCGTTTAATATACACTGCACAGTAACCCTTTGCAACCATTTGGTAGTGTTCTTACATTAATAGACTCCTATTCTGTCACATCTTTAGTATATTTAAAAATCCTGAATATTACAGAATTGAAATTAAAGTGAAATTTTCACATATCTGAGATGAACTTTGGAAACGAAACATGTAGCCTAGCTGTTTGTTGACTGTGAGATTGATCAGTTTGACAAGCACTATTTATACAGAAACATGACAGAACTATATACTGAAAGTAAGTTCTATGAGGAGTAAGAATTGCAGGATTAATGAATGAAGTCTTTAACCGTGAGTCACCTAATACAAAGAAACGTCGACAATCGCTTTTATCGAAACCAGGTCAGTTCCGGTTGGCTATGAGTAAAAGATGAAATTTATAAGATTAAAACAGGTGTAACGGGATCCCGGGCGACGCCAGGGACCCTGCTAAGATAGATGAGGATGAGGTATGGTCGGGGGGGGGGGCGATCTGCTAACACTTGGTCAAGAAAAACAGATGTCCATGGAAATCTGTCCATCAGAAAAATAATATCTGTTTCAATGAAAGGAAAATATAAATCTGATAATAGGATTTCCTTGGGGCAAGGGAGCTGGGGAGAGAGAGTGTTTTTCTAGTTGGGTTTGGTAAAAATGAATTTTAGATAACTAATGAAGTCAGACAAGTACAATAACTGAGATTCAGAAAGACCAGACTTTTGTCGTCAAGCGTATAGAAAAAAACTATAAATCAAGAGAGGGGTGACCTCAGTCTCCCAGCTGTTGCACGTCTGGCCAGTTGGCCACCCAGATAGTTGTGGATGGTGATGGGCCCCAATCGGTGAAGAATCAGTATTCATTTCACAAAGAACCTTTAGAATATATGGGAAGGTGGGTGGACAGATAAATAAATTGACTTAGTATATATTTGGAGAGAAAAGGGGGGAGGTAGAAAGGTACAGGTTGAAAGAGAGGGAGAGAATAGAGAGAGAAAGAAGATGATCTCAAAAAGATTGGAGGAGAGGGAACCAATTTCATAAAAAAACATGCTCTGGCCAAATCAGAGTCTTTTTCCTCTAGCCAGCTGAGATACAGGTCCTCAGTTAACTTTGAAAGAAAAAGCCCTGAGAACTAGACCGAAATTGCCAAGTGAAAGAAAGCTATTGGAAAAAGAAACTAATTAAGATTTTGTTTAACCTTCTTAAAGGTAAAGCACCTGTAAGCAGAAACGTAATTGCTTAAAACTAGAGACAGACCCAATGATCTAAACTTTTCCTTTGTACGAGGTATATATTGAATTCTTTTTGTTTTGTCAAATAATTAACCTTGTTATCTGAAAATCATCCCTAGCGTTGTTCATTATTAATACCTGTGCTTGTGAAGAAGGACCAATTGATTTTCAGCTCTGCCCTGAACACTGATATTCCAGCTGCAACTGTGAGGAGCACCTATCTGCTGACACCAGTACACCTGCAGAAGAAATTCAATCACAGAGGCTGATATAGACGACTACCCAACAGTACCACAGGTGTTGCTCCCCCACCCCCCAGACTTGGGGTTGTGTGTGTTGTATTCTCTGAGCATCAGAGTGCTATTTTCTAGGGGTCAGAGAATGCCTGGTTGCATTTTAAGGGTCCAGCATTTGATGGAGTAAAAGTATTGCCACAAGGACTTAGGGTTAGCGCATGTTTTCCTGCCCGTGTGTGCGACCTGACCCCTGCTGGGTAACACAGGTGTGGGAACCCAATATTTAAAAGAGCCGCAGTAGGAGTTTTTATTCCTTTGAAGTTCACCGACACGATGCGGACATAAATTTTGTGTAATTATTGTATATAGATATAAACATGCATGTATATATACAGACTCAATTGTATCGTTGCATTTTTACAAAACACACACACACACACACACACACATATATGTATATATATGTATATAACCTACATACACACATTTTCATATATGTGTATTCTTCAGCATAAAATGTTTTCCTATTTTCTCTCTCTTTATATATGTGTGTGTATAAATATATAATATATATAAACCTGTATATATATGGTGCACTTAGCATGCAGTCAACAGCCACAAACTATCTTTACAGAATTGAGATTGCGGTCTACTATTTATATAGGTAACTATCATTTTATTCTTCTTATCTTGACCCAAAACTCATTTACTTCCGATTAAGGCTGACCTCTTAATCCTTAGGTAGAAGAGCAGCATATCTTTTTATTTGCTTTATTTTGACTGAAAACTATATTTTACTTTCAACCAAGGCTGACCCCTTAATCCTCAGGTAAAAGAGCTGCATATCTTTTCAAATTTGATATTCATAATTTTTATTAATTGTGTGATGGTTACCGCAAACAGTTTGGGACGACAGTGTAAGTACTATAGCTGCTATACTGTCACTCTAACTACCTATTTTTTGGTTACTCCCTCAACTTCCTATTTTTTTCGTTGCCTTCACCCCCCCTCCGACCGCCCCTTTTTGTAATCCCCCACCCCCACCCCCCGATATCAAAGCACCGCCCACTTTAGGAAACACTGTAATTATCATCTTAGGCTATTCATCAATTGATGATGACTGGCTTTTCTCTTTCTATCTGTACATAAAACTAAACAAAAATTCAGTGAGCAATGTTTCTTTCTTAGAATGGGAGCCAATATCACAGGGTTGCTTCTCAACTGAATATGTCATTTTCAAGTCCAATGTAAATAAGTTCTTATTGAGCTGTATTCCTAAATAATAAAATCCACCATTACCAATCATCACCTGACACGCATTAACCCTTATCCTCTAGCCGCCTTTGGACTTTATAAATGGTGACGACATTGTAAAGAAAAAAAAACATATTTGTGCACCATGATGCTTACTCATTCACTGCGGTCAATGCCCTCCAGAAAGATCTTGATTGTATAATGAGGCCTCCCAGCTTGTCGTCTGATTTCTGGGGATCAGAGAAGCTCTTTTCCAGTAGATTCATCGTGTCAAAATACATGTCTAGGCAGCACCAGACGTCGGCAAAGAACAACTGCAAATATGCGTGGAAGGCAAATATACAGCATTTGCTTGTTACATCATCTTGCTGCGATATGCTGTAGATGATGCGTGGCATCTTGGTGCATGATCCACTAGGTTTCTTGGATCAAGCAACCTTTAATATCAAAAAGGTTGATCCATAGAGTAGAATGGATCTGACTGATGCTTTGATACTAGAGAGCAACCTTTCAGATTTTGTTGAGATTGGTGCCTGGCCAATATATATTGTCATATAATCAGAATCAGTGAATTCTCTTAAAAATTTAAAATGTTGAAAAAGCTTCATTGTATACTATCTGAGAAGAAAAAGATTAAAAGTACTGCCTATGGATTTAAAACAAAGATATTTGTCGCAAATAAAATTTTTCATGAATGTCAGTAAGTTTGTTATCTTAGAGCCTTTTGGGAGGATAAAAATCCAAAGTTTCAAAGCATTGTGACTAAGTGATTAATCTCTAGAAAATTTAAATCCTTGGACATTCTCTCTTCACTTTTTATTCCCACCGTCATACAAATTCTTGGGTTTCTGGTCATGTGATCCCACTCAAAAAAAACATTTAGAGTAATTTTTTAAAAATCAGTTTTCACATTGTTTTTGAATAGTGAAGATGAAAATATATCAACCAGGCTGGTGTAAAGCTGGTGTCTTTATAATTCCATGCAGATAAATATCCCTTTTTTCATTCCATTTTTAAGAGACATGGTACTTGTTCAGTGTAATGAAGACATTTAAAAATGAAAATATAAAAAAAAATAAAAAGTTATATTGTACATATACGTTATGGAATGAAGTTCTCCAAAAAAGAAATTTCACTTCATTTGATCAAGTAGTTTTTTTTTTACAACTAAAAAACATTTATGAAGGTAGCCATGTTTCGATTTTTAGGAAGAACAGCTTTTATTTACATGGCGTTTTAAACTGAATTATCTCCCCGTGGCATGTTCTAAAAATCCAAATACCTTCAGCGCGCTGTCATAAAAACGTGTTTTTCCACTATAAAAAAAAAATCTACTGGATCAAATTAAGTGAAATTTTTTTTTTTTTTTGAGAACTTCATTCCATAACGGATACGTACAATAAACTTTTTGACAATATTTTCATTTTTTAATGTCTTGATTAAACTGTATAAGTAGCAGAGATATTTTATTCCAGGATTCTTTTTTTATTGTTATTTGACCAAATTGGAATCTGCTCATCATGTCTGATACCTTCTACACATTTTTGGTAACATTTTTATGCATATATATATATATATATATATATATATATATATATATATATATATATATATATATATATAAGAGCAAATAGTTAATAAAACATGTTAAAAAAACTCTTTGAAAAAGAGTTAAAAACATATTTAATCTGAAAAGGAAACACTTAATAAGTGGATAGTCCTTAATCCATGGAATTTTGAAGAAATACTTTCCTTCTCATCAGAGGGTAAGAATTAACAAAATGTGGGATCGGATTTTGCATACAAAAGTATTTGATGAAACTGCAAGTAAGTCAAAGATCTTACTTGATAACAAAAAGTGAAGCAGAGGGAATATGGTGAAGAAAAAGGTGATTTCACGTGAATGGATAGTCTGGTGAAAGGTAAATTATCCAATGACGGTTTGGATTTTACCATCATTGGATAATTTACCTTTTTTTTCTCCCCTAAATTGAATAAAACACAATTTGAATCGCTTTTTCATTCTTTGTTTTAAAAATTCCCTTGATACAGCTTTGAGAAGCGAGGACGAAACCAGTCAGCTGGCTTCCAATTTATCTTTCCTTCCTCTCCTGTTCCCCTTTTTCCCCCTTTTTGGAGAGAAGATTAAAGGAATATATATATATATATATATATATATATATATATATATATATATATATATATATATATATATATATATATATATATATACAAATTTACTTTTAATCATGAATTATAAAAGTCTTCCCTTCCTAATTGATATATATATATATATCTATATATATATATATATATATATATATATATATATATATATATATATATATATATATATATATATATAGTAGACTACTCGTGACCTGTTGGGTCAGTATGTTATATTAGCTATGGAATTAATGTATGAGTGTGACACTTGTGACGTAAAGAAAATAGTTTTTTGTGACATAACAGAAACATTTCTATAAAAGTATATTAAAATGAAAAAAGAATATAGGTAGATTTCTATGAGTCGTTCTGTTTATAATTGTTCAGTTTAAAAAAAAATTACAACCATTGAATTATAAGTGGTTTGCCATACTTATAGGTAAATGTGCACTGAACAGATACCATAATACTTAAACTTAAATTCAAATTTTGATATATCTTTCTTAAATGAAATTGTTAGTTGAAAGTACAGAATAGTTAAAAACGCTTTCCCCATGTTAAGAATGGCTTTTTAAATAGAAAATGAAAATAAAATGTAACTTTTTTTTTCATTTATTTTAAAGAAACATTCATGACCCATTGGTTCAAATATTTAATTTATATGTTAATAATAAGGTCAATAACACTAATTAAGACAATGCAGAAATGAATGACGTAAAAAAAAAAGCGGAAAGCATTAACAATTGTTTATTTGGATAATTTAAATGCAAAAAAATCAATTGGGACACTGAAAACGTACACAGTAAAACAATACATTTTATTGTCAGATTGATTATTTATTTGTAACGCAAATTAAAAAAAGCATATTTTCGGGGTTATTTATTTATGTTGGTAGTGTAGAAGAAAATGTATGAATGTTTTTTAAGAAAGGTGTATTAAAAGATGGAGAATAAATTAAAAAAAAGGAAGGCGGCAGGTAAATCGCCGTTGTAAAATGCTCTTATGGTTGTCAACGGGTTAAAGTAGATTTATTTGTAAGAAAATTGCGTTAAAATAACTTAAACGTAATACAGAAATGAACGATGTAAAAAAAAAATGCAGAAAGTATTAAGAATTGTTTATTTGGATAATTTAAACAGGGGAAAAAAATTGGGATGTTGAAAACGTACACAGTAAAACATTACATTTTATTGTTGCATTGATTATTTGTAATGCAAATTAAAAAATATTTGGGGGGGTATTTATATTAGTAGTGTAGAAGAAAATGTATTGATGTTTTTAAGAAAGGTGTATTAAGAAATGGAGAATAAATTTTAAAAAAAAAGGAAGGTGGTGAGAAAATCGCCATTGTAAATTGTTCTTATGTTTGTCAATGGGTCAAAGTTGATTTTATTTGTAAGAAAATTGCAACAGTATAGTTGTAATACAGAATAGTTGCA
The DNA here is from genome assembly GCF_053919585.1 of Euprymna scolopes. Classification (NCBI taxonomy): domain Eukaryota; kingdom Metazoa; phylum Mollusca; class Cephalopoda; order Sepiida; family Sepiolidae; genus Euprymna; species Euprymna scolopes. The sequence goes on from NC_136492.1 coordinate 29,533,401, forward strand.
AAACATCCTCACCCTTCCCATGTTAAATAATAATTTCTAAATAATAACGTTAATATTTCAGTGCACAGGTCAAATTCTGCAAAAGTAGTGATTTGTGTTTATTTGTTTACGCTGTTATGGGTTTAATTTTATGTACACATGCGCAACCAGAAGTCGTAAACTGGATGTTGGGTTACAACACCCGTTACAAGGTCATTTGAGTTTTATAATTATAATTATATATATATATATATATATATATATATATATATATATGCCTTTCACGTGCAAAGAATAATGACTATTTTGCATTTCATTGACTTTCCTAAGACTTTGAAAATATAAACGTTCTTCATTACATTTTTTAATTCTTTCTTTTTTCATCATTAATCACTTTGTTATCATCCCACAAACAGGGTTCATTTCATCTGGAAATTTTTGCATAAATTGACACCTATCCTTAGCATCACAATACCAATTAGAAGTATTGTTGGAAATTGTGCAACCCTTGCTTCATTATTCATCACTGCAAGTAACTTTTCAAACATAAAGAATCTATATTATTTATTTAATTGGAATTCTTATTGAGATGAGTCAGTTGTATTATTTATCTATTTATTGCAGACTATTATCCTCATCTTTTAGTTGTTGTTTTATGACGTTTCGGCCAACTATTCCTCTGGCCTTTCTCAGGTGGTTAACTGCTGAAACTGCTAACTGTATCCTCAGCAATTACTGCCTTCCATAGTTGTTGTTGTTTGTCTCACCACATTTTGACCAACTAACCCTCTGGCCGACTTTAGGTAAGATTGAAACCGGTATCTTCAGACAATGCTCACCTGGAACTGTAGAGATTCAACATCTCTATCCACTGTGCCATGGGCCCTGTTGTGGTTAACCACCTGATGAAGGCCAGAGGAAGAGTTGGCCGAAATGTTATGAAACAACAACTAGAAGATGAGGATAATCGTCCGCAATAAATAAATGAATAAATAAATAATTAAATTGCAATAAATAAATGAATAAATAAATTGCAATAAATAAATACATAATTAAATTGCAATAAATAAATGAATAAATAAATTGCAATAAATAAATAAATAATTAAATTGCAATAAATAAATGAATAAATAAATTGCAATTAATAAATAAATAATAAAATTGCAATAAATAAATGAATAAATAAATAAATAAATTGCAATAAATAAATGAATAAATAAATGAATAAATAATTAAATTGCAATAAATAAATAAATAAATAATTAAATTGCAATAAATAAATAAATAAATAAATTGCAATAAATAAATGAATAAATAAATAATTAATTAAATTGCAATAAATAAATGAATAAATAAATAATTAAATTGCAATAAATAAATAAATAAATTATTAAATTACAATAAATAAATAAATTGCAATAAATGAATGAATAAATAAATTATTAAATTGCAATAAATAAATAAATAAATTGCTATAAATAAATGAATAAATAAATTGCAATAAATAAATGAATAATTAAATTGCAATAAATAAATGAATAAATAAATAATTAATTAAATTGCAATAAATAAATGAATAAATAAATAAATTACAATAAATAAATAAATAAATGAATAAATAATTAAATTGCAATAAATAAATAATTAAATTGCAATAAATAAATAAATAAATAATTTAATTGCAATAAATAAATAAATAAATAATTAAATTGCAATAAATAAATGAATAAATAAATAATTAATTAAATTGCAATAAATAAATGAATAAATAAATAATTAAATTGCAATAAATAAATAAATAAATTATTAAATTGCAATAAATAAATAAATTGCAATAAATAAATGAATAAATTATTAAATTGCAATAAATAAATAAATAAATTGCTATAAATAAATGAATAAATAAATTGCAATAAATAAATGAATAAATAAATTGCAATAAATAAATGAATAAATAAATAATTAATTAAATTGCAATAAATAAATGAATAAATAAATAATTAATTAAATTGCAATAAATAAATGAATAAATAAATAATTAATTAAATTGCAATAAATAAATGAATAAATAAACAATTAAATTGCAATAAATAAATAAATTGCTATAAATAAATGAATAAATAAATAATTAAATTGCAATAAATAAAGAAATAAATAATTTTTTATGACTAATGAAGTAAAAATGCAGATCATCGAAGGGAAACAATGTTGAGCTTGGTATGTATGAAATATGTGATTATTTCAAAATATCAGTCCCTGAAAAAGAAGCTGCAAAAATTAATATTGTGAAAATCATCTCACTTGATTGGGATATTCATGTGACTGAAAACTACTTTTGAATTCCATATTCCCTAGAAACTGCCTCCTTCAAAGAGAAATCCAGATCAATTGACTCAAGATGCACTAGAACATGAGATATGGTGTTTACACTTGGTTAACCTATACAGCATAATCACGGTGATACACCAGTTCCTGTTAGATCACCAAAGTTAAGCGACATTAAACCATGTCAATACTAAAATGGGTGAACATTTTGGAAATACCGGATATTCTATATGCTTTCCGTTTATCCCTGCATTGTTTCCAGTCATTCTGGACTTCTTTTTATCACCAGAATCAAGCAGTACCAACTTAGGAGAGGTTAGGTTTAGAGATTGTGCAACCTTTGTTTCACAATTACATACACAGCCACTCTTGCAAGATGTATCTATTGCCAACATATAAAGAAGAATCTTAAGTGCTACCTAACTAATATTCCTGGTGAACCAAATGCAAAAGAGATCCAGACAATTGCACTTAAGGGAACAGCAAGGATACTAAAAGGAGCTCTCGGTTGGTTTCAATAAAAGCAGGAAAATGTTGGTAGCTGGCTGCCCCATACCCAGCATTACAATCTTCAAAGAAAGAAAATGCAAAAAAAGTGGTCAATCTTTATAGAAAAGAGGAAAGATTTTTATACTGAGTAAGAGATAAAGATGGTCACTTCGATTTGTTCGGTTTGTTTTATGGCATATCAACCATCTATGGTTTATTTAATGTTGAATAAAATTGTCAAAAAGAATCCTATAGGTAGAATAATTATTTTATATTCTTAGAAAACATTCCTTTTTGGATTATGAAGACTAAAGACAACAAACGAAAATTGGAGAATTATGCAATAGTGATTTTGATATCAGAAACTCATATTAAAACATGAAAAGACAAACAATTCTTTTTATGAGTGACAAGTATATAATCTAGCTTTAGCACATAAAGTAATCTCATCAAATTCTTCTAGCATGTAATTGGAAGGAATTTCATTTTCAGACCAAATTAACGATTGAAAATAATTGGAAAAACAGGTGCACCTGTTTTTAGACGGTGGTGAGTACCCATCTGCATGGGGTTACAGTTGGCAAATTCGTGACCCTGCTGAGAGGGTGACATTACTCTTAGAAGAAAATTTTACTGTGAAAGTGGTACATTACTCTCAGAAAACATTACTCCTCGAAAACTGGTACATAAAACCATCTCATCAGTCTCATCATCAGCATTACACATGCTTCCAGACACTGTATGAAGCCACTTCAAATATGGACCTAAAAAATATATACGAGGTGCCTTCAATAAGTTTCCAGACTTTTTTTTGCCCAGGAATTTAAAATTATCATAGAGTTTTGAAAATTCAGTATGTTATTGCTATACATCTTATGAGATGGCTGATCAAGTTTTATGATTTCAGGTTCAAATGAACAGCTACAGTAGGAATTGAAATACATATTGATTCTCACAGCTGGTAAATTTCAAAAATGCAATCTGGACATTGAGACATTTTAGAAGAACGGTATGCAATAAAATTCTGTTTTAAACTTAGAAAAATTGCAAGAGAAACGTATGGAATGTTTCAGACTGCTTTTGGACCATCTTGCAGAAATCGAGCATCAATTTTTGAATGGCATAAGAGATTCAAGGAAAGCAGGGATTCTGTGAGCAATTATGAGAGGTGTGGGAGGAGTAAGAAAAGTCAAAACAGAGTTGATTGCCCAAATAAAGAATTTCATGGACCGTGTGTCTTTAGAGAAAATAAGTGCATAGTTTGATGTCAGTGTGGGAACTGTACACACAATTATCCACAAGAAACTGAAGATATGGAAAAATTGCATAAAATTTGTCCCAAGGGAGCTCAGGGATCAGAAAGAAAGATTTTATGACAGCAGGCAGATGTTCAAGCTGATTAATTTGTATATTATGTCAAGTTTAACAACTAGTCAACAATAAGCATTTGATAAATTCCAACCTAGAAAACAGCAATGGAATGTGAGGATTAGAGGACATAATAAGGGATGCGAGAGTAACAAGACTGATGGAAATAAACTTAAGGTCCATTTTTTACTCCTTAAATTAGATTGGAATAATTTCATCCTCAAACTAAATTTACAATTGAACAAAATTAATTAAAAAAAAAAAAAATATTCTCAGACCAAATCAAAAGTTGAAAATAATTGGAAAACAGGTGTCTTCGTTTTCAGTGTATGGGATTACAACCAATGAATTTGTGGCTCCGCCAATAAAGTATTCACTATTAAAAGTCCATATTTTTTACTGTTAAATTGATGGTGCATATTTACTAGTAAATATAATAGGTAGTATATATTGTCGAGATATATATGGGGATTATTATGGAGAGCATGAAAGATTTCAGGCAGGAATTACAGAAGAGGTTAAGAGATTGACTATGAAGAATCATGATAACTGGAAGCCGATGAAGCAGACAGACATATCTCAGGAAGAAGATAACAAGTATTAATGGAAATGTCCATGAAACACGACATGTTTAGAATGGTCTAACAAAACGTTAATAATTAAACAATGTGCTTAAAACATCTTTCTTTGATATGAAAATCTAATTATTTGTACTTTGAGTTCTCATTGCCATTCTGTTCATTTTCTCTTTCTCCTTGTGTTTATCTACTGAATTGTTGACTCTATGCTCTTTTATTTTCGCCATGTTTCCATAAACATTTGCATGGAGGATTACAAGGAATACAAGCCTAACACCCTATTTACCTAGACCCAATTGAAATCAGCTAAATCTATCGTATTTAGTCATGATGTTGTCTCCCTATACACATCCGTACCAGCACAACCAGCTGTGGACCCCATCACGAACTGTATCTCCAACAGCAACCTCTCGCACTTCAGCCTCATTGTTATCTATTTTGCATAATAGTTGAACATAAACTTTTCAAATGTAACAACAAACCTACAAACAAATATCAGGCTTACCCATGGGATCTAACCTCTCTGGGATACTAGCCATTACATATATGAGCAAGCTATTAGGTTGAGAAAAAAGTTATTGTGGAATTTTTTATTTTGATTTTAAATAAGTTTTCGTTATAATACCTTTACTTCACATATCATTTTAAAAAGCGTTTTTCGTTCTATCTAATCATTTAAATTACACACGTTTTAAAGCAATTATGTCTACTTTGCATAACGTTGAATACAAGTTGGAAAAAAAGCAAATTTGCACAACTTTCTTATTTCAATTCAAGCTAGGCCGAAAAGCTGCTGAGACAGCTCGCAATATCAATAAAGTGTTTGGTTCAGGAGCCACTACTGAATGCACAGCACAATGGTGGTTTAAGAAATTTTGTGGCGGTGATGAGAGTCTTGAAGGGGATGAGCATAGTGGTCGGCCATTGAAGATCAATTAAGAGCTTTAGTTAAAGCCAAATCATGCACAACTAACTGTTCGAGAAAGTTATACATTTGGATTTTACCATCCCTGGATTATTTATCTTCCACCAGACTATCCATTCATGTGTAATCACCTTTTTCTTCACCATATTCCCTCTGCTTCACTTTTTGTTTTCAAGTAAGATCTTTGACTTACTTGTTGTTTCATCAAATACTTTTGCATGCAAAATCCGATCCTGCATTTTGCTAATTCCTACCCTCTGATGAGAAGGAAAGTATTTCTTCAAAACTCCGTGGATTAAGGACTATCCACTTATCTAGTGTTTCCTTTTCAGATTAAATATGTTTTTAACTCATTTCAAAGTGTTTTTTAACATGTTTTATTAACTGTTTACTCGTATATATACAGGGTGGGCCAAAATAAGGGTCCTATATATATATGATTATATTTAAAGATAGGACCCTTATTTTGGCCCACCCTGTATATATATAATTAAAATTCAAGTCTGATTTTGTCAGAATCCAACATGGAGTCTTTTGGCAAAAATAACACTGATAAAACAGGATTCTTGATTAGTTGATGTTATAACTTCCACATCGTACCTTTAAGGAGTTAGTGCTTTTCGGGCACTCCCTAATAAAATAAATAATTTGATACAAGCTACTGAATAAATGAACAAACAACTTCGTAAAACTTAACAAGGAAAAGGTTTATTGAAGCGAGCCAAGATAAGATGCCCAAAAGATATAACTAGATATAGTGGGAATCGTCGATACCGGTGTAGGCAGAGAGAGGGAGAGTGAGGAAACAGGTCTGCTCCCTTTGGCGTCTGGCTTGAAAAAGAGGAATTTTTCTCGTCCGGAACGGAAGCAGTTAGAGTTCCTTAGGGGGTAAGGAAGGTCCCTGTGCTATGCCTCTGATTGGTCAGTATGTGCCATATTGCACAGTCAGGGGAGGCACTGGCGAACAAGAAAAAGAGTTCTATTTGTTTCTGCTACATACCTTTTTTTTTATTAAATTGTTAGGTGAAATTACAGAATAATTACAAAACACCCTCCCCTCTCCATGTTAAGAATAGCTTTCTAAATAACAAGCCATGACTAATGAATGGATGAACGATTTGGAGGCAATTTTACCCTTATAATGCCCCCTAGGCGGGCAACCAAAGTTATCCTGGAAAATCCATCCTGGCAAAAATTAGCTTTTACCATGACTAATGTTTGTGCAAAATTTCCAAAAATTCCAAGGAGTAGTTACTGAGAAAAGTGCAAACAAACAAATCGGACAAATGGGAGTGGATTACCAGTTCCAATCTCTCCTTTGTCAGGGGACCAATAAAGTTATTATTTCAGCACGGTAACATAAGTGCATAAATAAGTACTTTTTACTATAGATAACAAAACGAAAAAGTGGCCTAAAATAAGCATATAACAAATAAATGTTATCAAAGCCAAGATAAGTTACTCTTCTACCTACATGGATAAGTTTTTATTGTTTTTAGTTATTTTAAAGTGTTTATTCAGTTTGAAAAACAAGTAGTGCCAAGTGTTATGCGAGAACAAGAAAATGATGGACATGATAGGATCACATCTTATGAGTCTTGATAATCACTCCAAAATAAAAAATTAAAAATACTGGTAGAACCCAGCTAAATAAATGTCACAGTAACATTTATTGGATGATTTATTTACTAGTAATATGTTTAATTTTCTATTTCCGAGAAATTATCAAGACTCCAAATATATGACCCTCTCATGTCAGCCATTTTTTCTTCTTTAATCGAAAACTAAGAAAATAAAATTCTGAAATAGGTGAAAATTATTTGACAATGTGGTTTTCTTTGTTTATTTTTTGTTTGTTTTTACGAAGAATTTTCTAGATAAATTAAGATGACTAACTAATTTAAAAAACACTCAATAGTGGAAAAATGTGATTTTTTTAAATTTTATTTCTGGGGAAAAAAATAGTTTCCATAAAATTTCGACATAAATTAAAACTACGAACAGTCTGCAAATCTGAATTCGACAGTTTATTTACCCAATTTACATTATGTCCATTTGCGATTGCTAGAATTATGTTTTAAATGAAAATTAAATATCAAGTAAAAATTGAATTTTTATTTGATTACTAAAAACTATACAATAATTCAAATTGAAAAGAAAAACTATTTTTTTATTCAATCATATATTATACTAGCATTGGTGTTTGGAGGTGTGTTGAGAAAAAAAAAAAAAAGTAGTAGTAGGTAGGCAGGCTTGAACACGTGACACGAAGGCGGAAAAGAAAGTGAAAGAAAACCTGACGTCTTACTCCAACTCCATAACGCGACCGGAAGTCCGGAACATTGAAATTAATATTCCAAATGATACGATGACTTGCAAAAATAGCGACGCAAAAGAAAAACGACCCTCCTTGTAGAAATCTGCCGAGTTGAGAGTGAAGAAATAACTGTTTTTAGTCAATTTTTCGATATTTGTCGTCCAAAGGCTCGAGCTTCAAAACGATACTGATCTCATGAAAATCCATCACCTCTGTCGAAAGTTTTAGGCAGATATACAAGCATACATACATACATACATTTAAGCAGACAGGTGAGATTTATATATAATAGATATCAGTTTGAAACCGTTTAAATGAAACTTAGAGCTGTTTCGTAAAAGAAAAAGTCTGCTGATAGTGACTCACAACCATTCGGAATAATGGCGTGCACACAGGAAAATTGAATTTATTCAAGCAACGAAGTGTGAGAAATTACGTGACTTGAATCGTGTCACTTGATTGATTAATTGGTTTAACACATTGTTTTAATTACAGCCTTTCTCATTCGTTGATTTGCAGTTTTAACCCACAAGTGTGGGCATGTTTAAATTGAAAACTTTAGTCCGAGCAAATCTTTTATGCATGACAGGCTCATTTTTAATATTCTTTTAAGTGCTTTCGTGCCCAGTATTGTCCTGGTACCTTTGAGACAAGATGTTCTTTCCTTGACGTAATATTGTTTTTCTAATCAGCAAAATATGTTGATTTTGGTTTTACCTCTTCGACGGAATTATCAGCCTTTTTTTATTGAAACATTGTTTAAATGGACCTAAAGCCATGAAATAATGATAATTTTCTCAGAAAATTTTTTCCCAACCACTTCTTACGAAGTCTTAACTACCAGGCTCGGCTGAGCAGCAAAATGATGCAACATAATTTTGCAATTGAGAAGATGAAACGAGCTGCCTTAATCAACTAGGTAAGTGCACTTTCTGATGGCGTGTCTATTTTTCGCTCTGCCAGAGTTCTAAACTATCTGGGAATTTTATTCTCACAGTAGATGAAAAAAAAACCCAAAAAACAAACATACTTCTGCAGTTTATCGACTGTGCTTTTTTTCTAGATAAGATTTCCAAGTTAAATTTAATTTTTACGGTATCTTTTGTTTATTAAATCGGAACATGAAAGTTACAGAATGATTAAGAAAGTCCCTACTCACCATGTTAAGAATGGCTTTCTAAATAATGTTAATATTTTAGCACAGTCATTAAATTGCAGAAGGTGCTTGTATAGATTAGTGATGCTTTGAACCAAAGTATTTTAGGTGAAAACACTACATACTTACATGCTATGTTGAAATTAGTATAAATTCTAAAACTTATGAAAAATGATCCAGTAAATGTGCTAGATGTGGCGGACGTGTATAATGCGCACCCGACTTAGAATATTTTCTTTTTGTGCTTTTTGCAATTTTTTCATTTGATTATTATTGATTGGCCACTAATCTACCAGATTATCAAAAAAAAAAAGTCAATATTTAGACATTTGAAAGGGAGTGCTCAGTTTTTAATTACAACGTTCTAGTAAATTGATCCCTCATATTGGAAACACTCGACAAGAACACGTGGGCAAGTTTTATTTTTATTTAATTTACTGGAAGTTAATGAAAATTATTTTTTAAAATAACAAGTGTTTTTTTGGGGGTGGGGGGATCGCCATTGGAGAATCTTGTCTGCACAAGGAAAGATTTTTGTGGGAGTGGAGGACGCATTTCCATCACCATGCCCCCTTACCCCTACAAAAAATTAAATTATGAATGAGAGCAAAAATGGCATTAAAAAAAATATATTGCAAAAAACTAATTAGAAAAAAAATTTATAAGATGGGTGCACATTATACACGTTTGCCCAACATGCATTTTCAACAACAACAACAAAAAATATCCACAATTATGTTATGGCATTTTGTGTTTAAAAATAGCGGACCCTTAATTTAATTCAAAGGAGATAAGTACGTTTGTCATACAGAATTGGTCGCACGACTAAGCTTGATAATTCGATAAATTCTACTTTTACATGTAATTATTTTTCTACGTAATAATGTTTTCACTTGAAATGTGCTGATTTAAAAGATTGGTGTTTGTTAAAAGAGTCGGCGGATCGTTTTTTTTGTTTTTTTTTTTCAGTATGTCGTTTTAAGCAAAAACAATATTAATTGTCATGTCGAAAATCGTAATATATCCCAAAATTACGAAAATTCATTGAGTAAAACTGCTATTGTGTTTTTAGTTTTAAAAAAGTCTATCGCTATGGTCTACATGTCGATGTAATGTAAATTTTGCGTCCTGAGTTATGTCACCTCTGTGTGAACTCTCACTGTCTACTTTATAACATTTAAGAAAAATGCAATTTTACACAGATCGATTTTTCAAAAATGTCGTTTTAGGCAAAAACAATTGCCATGTCGAAAATAGTAATATATCCAAAAATTAAAAAAATTCATTGCATTTACATGCAAGTGCTATTGTGTTTTTAGTAAAAAAAAAAGTCTATCACTATAGACAAATATTGCATGCCAAGAGCATGTAATCTAAAATATTCGTTCCGAGTTATGTCCCCTGTGTATGAATTCTTACCCTCTTCTTTATAGCATCTAAGAAAAATGCAATTTTCCATAAAAATTACTTTTAACTATAAATAACTTTCTGCTCAATAAATTTTCGTAATTTTTAGATTTATACTCCCATAAATTTTTTTCTTTTTCGTGAGTATTGATATTCATATTAAAAACCCTTTTTACTATTGATATTTATTTGCTTCCCCACGAAAACAAAATGTGACACAAGGTCGTTTTTAATGCCGGGAGGAGGGGGGGGGGCGGTGAAACCAGCTCTCCAAAAGAAGGGCAAAAAGGGGCACTCTGGTAGGGACCAAAAATAATAATTGTCTCAGTATAGAGGGTTTCCCCTCCATTGACCAAGAACAAATTAACTTAAGTGCAGTATCAGAACAGATACTACACTTTGATCCCGGCTCAAGGCCGAGGACTTTTTTCTATTGTGTAAAAAGGTTATAGTAAACACAAACCTCTTTCTATATATATATATTTATGTATGCGTATATATCTTTGTTTAAAAAATTTTGCCTACCAAACTCCTCTGTCAGTTTTTGGTCTACAGACATGAAACTTAATATATAGAGTATTCGAACCCATGCGAAGCTTTATATTTGGCTTTTAGCCGGGGAAAATCGGTACAAAAAAAAAAAAAAAAAATGGAATTCGCCAGGTGAAGGTCGAACGACAGCATTAGGAATATGCATGCGTAACGTAATAGCTATTGTTTTAATTTTTAGCTTTGCAGCAAGCATGTCTCCATAGCTCAGTTAAAGGAAAAAGAAAATCGTGAGCTAAATGTTTTGGTTTCGATTCTTGTGATCACGCACAAGTCATTTTTTTTTTTTTTTTAACTTTTTGAATCATTACTATATATTGGATCGAATATAATATCGTAATAATTACAAATCTGCATTAATCAAAATATATTTACGACTGAGCAATGCCGGGCGGCCTGCTAGTATATTACTATTTTCCACATGACAATTAAGTATGTAATATTGTTTTTCTGACATGTTTTTTTTTAATTCGATCTGTTGACTATCTAAACTAGTACCAAAAGAACACTAATCTACACAAATACCTTTCAGAAGTTCCGAAAAGACAAAAAGAAAATAAGATAAAAGCAGAAAGATTTATAAAAACGGAATATTTGGTGTTTCTAAATAATAATAATGAAAAAATATTTAATTTCAAGTAAAACAAATGATACCTATATAATTGTCACGTCGCAAATAGTAACATATCCAAAAATTACGAAAAACGATGAGGTAGGAAACTAATTATTCATGAAAAGCAGTTTTCGATAAAGTTCAAACGAGGAATAAAATTTGTCCGACATTTTGAATTACGTTCATTACTTGACGTAAACAGAACTTAATTATCTCCCCTGTCAATTTATCTTTCTCTCTCTCTCTCTCTCTCTCTCTCTCTTTCTTAGCAAGCGTAAGAGTGATTTCGCTTCATTTTACAAATTTATTTTTTCATTAATAATTTCCACCTTAGCGTTTTTCGTAATTTTTTGGATATGTTACTATTTGAGACCTGATAAATTACGCAAATACCATTTGTTTCACTTGATATTCAATATTGCTTTCGTTATTAAAACATAGAAGCGCCGAATATTTTTTAATAAAATATATCAAATAAGGGCATAATTATACTGGGTACATTTCTGCAATTTGGTGAATGATGGTTATTAGTAGGTTTTTGGCGAATTTTTGTCGCCACATGAATTCTGCCAAAGAGTCAATTATTTGCCTGTTCGGCCAACAGTCTAGCTTGTTCCATTTCTTTGTTTCGTGCCATGTTATCTCTGTGGAGGTTGTACTGGCACCTGTCGTTTCGTCTACAAAATTATATTTGTGGCTATCGCGCAAATAATCGAACCCTTCAGTTCCTTGTTCATAATATGCAGGCCAGCAATCAAAAATAACTGTAGTCCCCGGACGCACAAATCTTTGAATCAATTGGAGGAGTGTGTCAGTATCTTTTGTAGGCATTATGACCAAAAATCCAGATTTGGTCGCCTGCTCGTATCCACCCAAAACCCAAAATTCCAGCTCAGTGTCATCTTCCTTGTGTGAAACTAAACTTTCGTCTATTTCTACGCTGCAACCATCTCCACCAATTACTTGTGGATGGCAGAGAAAATGACGCATGCAAACATCCCGGAAGAAGATACGCCAATCGCATACAATGTCTAGCCTATCTGAGAGCGCCCTAATGTCTTTTCCGATATATTTGTTACTTGCCATTTCGAATGTCCACAAGTATATGAATTGGACGGTGTCATTTATCGATAATTCAGAGCCGTAAAAGACACTCCCTTTTCGAATTGACAATGTAGCTTTACAGTTATCATTTCCACACATCCACGTGTATCTGTCATCTATATTTGCCGGTTTCATCTTCATTTCTCTGCCACATTCACAAGTCTCTGAGGCAGACAGTAATTTCACAGCTTGTAAGAAGTTAATAAAGCTATTCCAATCGTTTATTAAAGAAAACAATGATTCTAAATTTACCTCACTGAGATTAATTTTCGGAGCAAGAGTCATTTTTGAATGAGTATTTATCAAAAGCGCCATTTTCGGTGAAAACAAGAAAAAAAAATCCAGAGAATTAACTCCCCTTGTTTGAATAAAATTGACACCAGTTGTCGCTGGTATCAATACTTCCGATTGCTAAATTTATACCTTTCTAGTGTTTCTTTTTTTTTTCTGTTAATTATGGCAACTACATCGCATAAAGTTTGTATCATATTCGGACTAATTGCGCTCGCACATGCTGCTTATTCGGCTGCACAACGTAAGTAAAATATACACAGAAATTCTTAATGTTTTATTTTTATTTAAAAACGGTAATGTTAGCAAAAAAGATGGCTGAACATGCGGTTGTGTGTCGAAGGGGGATAACTCGATTTCAAAATAAGCATAAATAGGAATTAGAGAAATTTGGTAGAAAATTAATTATTAATGAAAACAATTTTCGAAAATAATAACGAAAATTAAGTTTAAGTTTGCCAAAGATTTTCAGTTTTCAGAAAAAGAAATTGGTATACCAAGAAATTTTTTTATCTCCTATTAGAACGCTCTGGTTTCCTTTTTTTTTTTTTTTTTTTGCAAAACAATTTTCGCCAATTGTCTTCGAAAACTATTTTCATTAATTTTCTTTTATCATTTCTCGTAAATTTTGGATATGTTTATTACAATGACACTACAATGCAATAGATACCGTTGGTTACACTTCAAATTCAGTATTTCCTTTTTCGAATTTCGCTACAATAACGAAGAAGAACCGATAATTTAGGACGCTGAAAACGTATGTAATTTTTATTACACGAGTAAATTAGTGTTTTCGTCGACTATGATTAATCCGATGAAAAAAAAAAAAAAATGGAGAGGAAACTCAAATCGAAGTGCCGAAGTGAAAAATCAGTTTTGTATTCAATGCAGTTTAGCAGTAAAATCGCTAAAATCGTGCATTTTGATATTCTTAGTTTTAAATAAAACTACTTAATCGATTTATGTGGTTTTTGGAATATGATATCTTCGTTCTTTAAAGAGTACGAACATCATACAGACATATTTTCTTTACTTTTAATTGCCACCGATCTGAATAAGCACTCTAACAAGTAATAAACTGTATATAGGCTATATACACTAAAAACTGTATTATAAACTATATAGCATAATATAAAAAAAACAGGCTCTTATGTAAAACTATGTTGAAATAAGTTATTATTTGGAAACTCATTCTTAACATGGGGGAGTGGAGAGCGATTTGTAACTATTCTGTACTTTCAACTAACAAGTCAATAAACAAAGAATACCCTAAAACTTGGATTTAACTTAAAAAAAATATGAATTAATAAGTAGCACAGTCCATATTCCACATAAGTACTAAATAATTGAAAAAAATCATTAGCGTCGCATTGTGTATCTTTTTTGTAATGTTAAATGTTTTAGCATCCGAAATTCTCCTTTGAAAAGAATGAACGAATCTTTTAGTAAAATAGAGTTACCTCCCTCCGCACAATGACAGATTGTAAGAGTGACTTTTTTGGATTGTTCGGACTACTGTTCTCATCTTGGATGTTATTCTCACAACGTTTCCTCCGATGTAACCTCCGATGTTCTTCAGGAGAGGAAAAAAAATTCTTTCCATCATTCAGTAATAAGACATTGTCAATACACTTGAAGAATGTCGAAGGCTATATCGGCTGAAACGTTGAGAATAACAGCCAAGATATATTTGAAACTAATTACGTTTTCTTGTGTGTCAGAGCAATTATTTGTTAACTATATATAAAAATGTGTTTGGTGCTTATGTTTTTGCAAACCGCTCGTGAAAGCTATATTTTTTTATCAATTAAAAAAGCATTAAAAACTACGTAAGACGAAAAAAAAAAAAAAAAAAAATGAACCACATTTTTTTAAAACTTTTTTATTTGAAAGATTCCTACACGATATGATAAGACACTTCACTACGCCCGTTCGCACGCGAACGTATCATGTAAGAAGAACACTACCGAAGGCGGTGAAATGGCACAAAATAGTCCCAAGGTCTAGAGGTTCATACCATGCAAACGATAAATTTGCGGCGAGTTTAATTATCAGATTCGTTGTCAGTGACCTCGAATACTCTTAAAAACATAAATTAGAGTCGTCGGTGTTCTGTTGTAGCGCAAGGAAACATTTACCCTTTTTTTTTGTAAAATTTTTACTTTGTTGTCATTTTGAGCACTTTAAAAATAATGGCTGCCATTTTTTAACGTTATGTGATCTTTGGTTACTGACCTTTGATTTGAAGCCACATTGAAAAGAAATATGTATGAGAAAATAGGGTTTTTTTTTCTAAACTTTTAGGAAATGTGTTCATTTTTTAACTTAAGTTCAAACCGGAAATTACTTTCTATTCGCCAGTTTAAAATCTTTAAAATTACTTTCCAATTTTAAGTAAATACATACATACAGGTATTTTTTTTAATCTGTTTAAAAATGGCGAGTTTGTATTTGTGAAATTTTATGATTTGAAGATAATTTCGAAACCTTTAACTGGCAAATAGAAAATGATTTCTGTCATAAATTAGTTTAAAACAATTGTTGATTCTAAACAAAACGAAAACATTTTCTCATGCTCTTGTTAAATAAAACCCAACTAAATTTAACCTATCGCAGACTTAGCACTTGCATAAGCCGACTTCTAAAAATGTCTACAATTACAAAAGAGAATTCAATTATAGTGATACCTCGGTTGTCGACGTTTTGGTGTTTGAACCAAAAGTTAGAGATTTTCTTGCCTTGGTAGTCGAACAAAATTTCAGAGTTTGAACTGCCGGCTTCACTTTAAATATAAACAAGCAGTGGTGTTCCTCAATGGAACGTTGTAATTCATACTGGTTGTGATACTTTTGAAGTGTAGTGTGATCACCCAATCCAACTCTGATGACGTCATCACGCGAGTCTGAACTTTGCGACAAGTTATACTTATAACAGCGTCATTGCAACTTTGACAGTGTCTGAGTTATTTTTAGTACATCAGTGTGGCACCACAACCATGCAATTCAATTTGTTGATCACGTTTTTACGTGGGACTACAAAAGGACCTTGAATGGCTCTCATCTTCAGGAGGCCTCAAGTTTTGACAAGCTTCTGGGCTTGACCATTACTCCTGATCTTAAATGGAACACGTACATCAAATCTGTTGCCAAGGCCGCTGGAAAAATGGTGGGATCTTTCTATCGATCCGGTAGATATCTCACTGCTGATGCTATTCTCTATCTATATAAGAGCCAGGTACGTCCAAGGATGGAATACTGTTGCCACATCTGGGCAGGAGCTGCTAGAAAGGACTTGTCCTGCCTTAATAGAGTTCAAAATAGACTTCGTAGCCTCGTAGGAGATGTCTTTTTCTCTTCCTTGCAACCTCTATCTCACAGAAGAGATGTTGTGAGTTTGTCTCTGATGTATCGTTATTTTCATGGAAAGTGTTCGACTGAGCTTCACAATCTATGGTCCCCCCTCGCCAAACTTTCACAAGAAACACTCGTCTAGCTGTAAACACTATCAATAATTCCCCCCACTCTTTATCTATGCCTAAACCTAAACGTAGATTCCATGAACAAAGCTTCTTTCTTAGAACTGCACGCCTGTGGAATTGTCTTCCGTTTTCCTGCTTTCCGGCTGACTACAATGTGGTTGTCTTCAAGTCTAACGTAAATAAGTTCTTGATGAGCCATTCCATATAAGTTATCAAATTTACCAAATTTTCATTACTAATGATTACTATATTGTCCAATTTCTACTGTACACTCTTTAACCCTTATCCTTGAATGGCCTCTTGGCCTTGATAATGTGGTGATGCCTATGTAAAAAAAAAAAAAAAAAAAAAGTGTCCAAAAAGTTTTTTTAAAAGTCAGACCTCAATACGATGAACGAAGTGGACGTATCTCAGAAGGACAGTAGTTAATTGCACAAAAAAAAAAAAACTTTGTTCAAATAATCAGTTTAGCATCATGTAAAGACTTTAGGATGCTAGTGCAGAGAGTGATCCGCGCTATTTTTTAAATCGTATTTCCAAGTTTAATTAAAGTTTTGATGTTTTTTTTATTCAGTTGTAAGGTTGAAGTATAGAATAGATACAAAACACCCTCCCCTCCCCATGTTAAGAATGGCTTTTTAAATAATAGCGTTATTATTTACGTCCGGATCACTCTCTGCACTAGTACCAACTTTAGAAACAAAGACAAAATGGACATTCTTTTAGCTTTGGATAAAAAGAAAAAGGAATAAAGAGCAGTAAAGCGAGTGCAAAACGGAAAACTGTGCAAACAACAATCGAATTTAAAAAGGAAACGAAAGAGGAATACGTGTGCCAGCGCTTGTAAAAGAATATGAAATGGCAGTGCAATTAAATGTATAAAATCCTCAAAGTTTACAGATAAAACGAGACTTTTAAACTCTAGAACCAATTCTATTTCGGTTTATTTAAATTAAAGGGGGAAAAACATCAAACGAATTATGGTTGAATACTGAGGTACCTCTGTATCTAAAGATGATAAAAAGAAAACCTTAACTAAAATTGTTAAATAGAAAACGGGGATCATCAGCTGCTTACCATGTAGCTGTTTTGGAGATTTAAAAAAGGATAACTGTAAAATCTAGTTCTCCAGTGGAAAATTACCACTTTCCCAATAACAAAATGTAGATACAATACAGTTACTATATAAAAAAAAAAATGAAATCTATAACATAAAGCTGAATGTCTGTGTGTGTGTGTCTGGTCACGAATAGGCTCCTATATCGTTGACTATTTTAAAAAACTGATCACATATAATGATAGATGTATCGAGACACAGGAATGGGTACGTTTGATCTGACAGAATGGGGGTTCATTAAAATTGTGGGGTCTGCATACGCGCCTGGTCCACAAAGTATGGAAATAAAAAATGTAAAACTGAAAAAAAAAACGTTTACAAGTGTTTTTGATATGGACATACATAATAATACTTTGATAAGTATGTTTTAACTTAAATAGGGATGGTATAATAAAATTGTGTGGTCTGTGTTCGCGCCTGGCCTCCATAGAATGGAAATAGGCACAAACTTTAATAAAGACTTTTCATATCTATCTGCGTAAGTATACTTTGATAATTATGCTTTAGTTTGAAGAAATATAGTATAATAAAATTATGGGGTATACGTTCGCACCTGACCTCCATAGAATGGAAATATGTCACAAAGTTTAACAAGGTTTTTTTTAATATAGATCCACAGAATATTGTGATAAGTGTTTCAGTGTGAACAGGTATGGTATGAATTATGGGGGTTATCTATTTTATTTTTACTTTCATCATATTTTGCTTTGGTTTTGTTTTGATAACCCCAAATTCGAAGCTATCTCTTTACAACCCTTCCTTTTCATAAGCTATCATACTTTCATAAATCAGAGTCCATTTTCTGTAGGCTGTTTTTGAACCCAGTCAACGACGGGTACTTTTGCTAGTAATATATATAAGTAAATTTAATAAGATTATAAGATCTATTCTGCGATATGTTAATTAGCATATACATTTTATGAGAATAAAAATGCATAAAAGTTAAGTACTTTTGGTACCAGACAGGCAAATAGATAAGAGGAAGGAATATATAAATATTTCCCCAAACCTCTTGCCTATAATCTCTTTATATCTTGGAAACTACTTGTTTTCTGGAATTTTAAACGTTATTTTCGTTTTCAGCACCCTCAAACTTATAATAGTGGTAATTTGCTCCATCTTTACCAATGTTTCAATCATATTCATTTGTTTTCCTAGTTTTGCATATGAATTAAAAATATCTGATATTTCTGCAAAACCTCTGACTTTGATAGAGAGGAGACTAAAACTTGCTGCTATGGTTCCAAATGATCTGAAATAACAGCAAGGGGAGACTTGATTCTAAATATTTCTCATGTTATATCTCTCCTCTTTGGTTTTCATACATAAAGTAAATTTCACAGTGTATAAGGATTATTCGATACTGGAGACATTCATAATCGTACCCTATTTCCAAAAGAGGGGAGATATAACATACGAGAAATATTTGGAATCAAGTTTCCTCTTGCTGTTATTTCAGATCATTTGAAACTATACTAGCAAGTTTTAGTCTCCCCTCCATCAAGGCCAGAAATTTTGGAGATATATATATATATATTATATATTTGTAGCCAAATTGAATATTGAAATGCTCATATATTTGGTTCTATGGGACAAAGCTACATGAAAATTTGCAGGCTTTTTGTGGTAAATATTTTATCACAAAAAAGAATTTATTTTCAAACCAATAAAATATGCCCAAATTTACCTACATTTATATATATAGTGTTCTGGCAGGCCAGCTTCAGTTTTGCTGCTTTGGGATAAATTTTGCTAAGGGTTTTTTTTTTTTTTTTTGCTTGATTGTCTCCCCTGTGGCCTTGTTAGGCCACTAATATATATATATATATACCAGGTTAAAGGTATTCAAGAATGATTTTTATTAATATAAAGAAATTTACATGGTTGCAAAACTGGACATGCTAATATTTCAGACAAAGGTCTTCTGTGAAAAGCAACCATTTATTAGGTCACCTGATGAGCACTTCTAGTTTTGACTATTTGTCCAAAACATTAGCATGTTCAGTGTTTCAGCCATGTAAATTTGTTTATATTAATAGAAATATATATTTTATTCTAGAAGAATGGTAGCTTCCTTTAGTCTTGACAGACTATAGATACCCACTGTGCGTGAAATTTTTGTGGCAATAGTTGTGTAATCTCCAACCACACCTCTACTGAATCGGTATTATTAAATACCAATGATAAGTGGAGGTTCAAGACAACTGAAAACAATACCGAGATAAGCAGAAAGCACATACAGCATCTAGAATTCCCTAATGGCTCAACATTTCTTAACTTCAGTGATCTGACAAAAACTGGTGTGTCAACGTGATTATGCCATGAATAATAGAAGAATACCCTTTTTTAAGATTAATTTTTTGAATTTTTTTCATTTTTCTTCCTTTGAAGATTGTAATGCTGGGTATGGGGCAGCCAAACCAGCTGCCAACATTGCCCCGCTTTTTATTGAAACCAACCGAGTTATTTAAAGTATCCTCACTGTTCCCTTAAGTGCAATTGTCTGGATCTCTTTTGCACTTGGTTCACCAGGAATATTAGTTAGGTAGGACTTCAGGTTCTTCTTCATAAGTCCTGTAGCACCTATGATAACTGGTGTGATTGATATCTCCCTAAGATTCCAGTTTCTTTTCATATCGTACATGAGACCTTGGTATTTGGTCTGTTTCTCTCTTTCAGCTCTGTTCAGACTGCCATCAAGATTGCAACTCTCTCTGACTTATTCCATATAACTATGTCAGGTTTCACAGAAGCATTTTCAAGGTCATGTCCTTTGATGAAAATTAAACTTAAGATATAATACTAACCTTTTACTTACTAGAATCCTTATTCCAATTTTGATCAAACTCCATTACATGATTTTAATTCTAAAACATATTTAAAGTTTAAAAGGTCTTAAGAAATTCAAATTTAGTGATTTTTTTTTTCTTAATTGGCATGACTAATGATTAGGGCTATGACAACAGCATATTCTTTTCATTATTTTCACTCTTGAGTGTGTATCCGTTGATATTTTATATGCTTTTATATAGTGATGTAGTTCTCTGTTGATTAACTGTGTCAGATATATACTTGAGAGTCAAAACAATGAAAAGAATATTCTGTTGTCACAGCCCTACTATGGATCAAATTCAATTTATATGCCCAAATAGGAAATTTTTGCAATATCATGCCTCATCCCCCCAAAAACCTTAAAATACTATAAAGAAACAAACGTTTGATTAATATTTATTAATTGATGTTTAATAGCTATTAAGATTTTTAAAAAAATTGGACGTATTTGAATTTTCACAAAGGGTTTCCACTTCCTCTTCACCCACTCCTTAAACAAAATATAACCCACATTCCTTACTCTTATGTCTAGCAGTTGTGTTCCAAAATTATAATGATCAGTTAATTAGTTCAGGAGTGAATCTTGTACCTAGAAATATATAAACATATGCATAGAACTAACTTTATATCGATAGAAATAACCCTGGATCTTAAACAAGTCGGATTCAGAAGAATTAATCTGATTATGTTTGCATTTAGAATAATCTACTTTTATTATTCAAATTATTTAAATCAGTGGTTCTCAACACTGGTCCCCGGCCCCCTTGTAAGCTTGAGGAATTTTAAAATGGGGCTGGAGTGGAAAATATAGGTGGTGGGGTGAAATTCGATTGTTTTTCTGCTGATGCAGAGTTATTAAATTGTAGTAAAGCTTCATTGACCTTAAAATTCAAGAGAACACAATATTGAATTTCTGCTATTCAAAAACTTCTACATTACAAAATATTTGCTTAATTTTTGCTTGTATTATTTTCAAATTGATTTAAAACTTTTAGTTTAATTATATTGTTGCATTCAAATTTGAATGTTTTAATATGAAACATACACAAACTAGTAAGTTACATCATGCTTATCGTGTTTCATTGTCAAGCTGACAAATGCATTTTTTTTTTTTTAAACATCAATTACTAGCAACCCGTCTGGCATTGGCCGGTCTTAAAATATGCATAAATATATTTTAATGTAGATTTCTTATTATAAACAAAAATACTGTAGGTATTAAATTTAACATTAAATTTCTTTAAAAAAAAAATGAACTAAAAAAAAAAAAATAACGGACATAAATTGAGACATGTGCATGTGAGTATTGTTTTTTTCTAAAAAAAGTTCACTTCTTGTAAGTAAAAAAAAAAATACTTGAGCTGAGATTCAAACCAAAACCTAAAGGCAGTGAGTCAAGTACAATAACCATTAGGCCAGCTTGACACAATCTTTAAAAAGTGTTTTCAAACCTACTTATTCTTAACATATAGAATCTGTCATGCGCATTTGTGAAACAGTTGACAAGCAGATAAAAATCTGATTACCCCCCCTCCTCATGTACCAACATTTCAATTTTGAACTCTAAGCAACCCTTTTTTCAGGATGAAAACCAATTAAAAGTATTCCACATGTCTGAATATCCTCTAGACCAAATTTCAAGCCTGTATATTAAAAATTTGTTGAGTATATAGGTTGAGGATTTGTCCTCGTACACACACACACATTCTCACTTTTATAAAATGTATAGATTTACATCTTTTTTTATGTAAGTTTGAGATTTCTTTTGATGCTGACAATGGCCACAAGGGGAAATAATTGAGAAGCATTGGTTTAAATTCATGTCTGCTTTAAATCACACATCTCCATTCTTTTTCTTATGTGTAAATCCCAAGCTAAAACGCTATCCACAATAATGGATTCTGGTCTCCACTTGACACGGCCACAGGTATGATCCGGGTGAAGGCCAGTTTTAGAGATCTTTGTGCAGGGCATCTGCTCATATTCTCAGCCTATTCCTTGATCATTTTCTTGTGACTTCCAGTACAAAGGCAAGATTTGCAACCATGTCATTGTTGGCCGTCAGTACACATTCAAATCATTTAAGTCGCCATTATCTCATCTTGTCTTTGATTGGTGTAATGCCGTAATGCTTTCAGATGTTCGCATTGCAGATGTGGTTGAACAGTATAATTCTGGACATCTAGCGGACCATTCTGATTTCCAGAATGGTGAATCTGTGTTTCATCTTCCTTGTTATCCAGAAGCACTCAAAGTTGTGCAAAGTGACAGATCTCACAAAAGTCCGGTAGATGTTTGATTTTAGACTGTCGGTGATCTTGCAATCAGAGAGGATGCTGGTAGAGGTGTGGCACTTGAGTCACGCCGTATTGATGTGTGCAGCAATTTTGCTGAGGATGTTGCTGTTATCATTGAGTGTCAATCGAGATATTTGTGGAAAGGTTCCTGAGTCCAACATAAAGATTTCCAAGTTCAAAAAGTTGCACCCAATAAGGTTAGAAATTACATCAGTTGAAATATTGTGAAAAATGATCCAAATGATCAATCCTCATCTCAAAAAGTTTGAAAGAAGTTTAAATTGCTTCATATTTTTTCCAGATCGAGCATATTTACGGTTGATTGAGAGTGACTTCACCAGATTGCCTCTTGATGTAAGTACCACAATGTAAAAAATAATTTGAGACATTTAACATTCCATTACTGTTTAAATAACTTAGTATTCCTCTTTACTCTTTGTTCTTTCAAGATATATATATGACTAATTTTCGACACCCATAATAAAAAATACAAATATGAAAAAAATTTAAATTATGAATTTACGGAATATATAGTTACTATTGTCAAAAGAAAACCGCATAATGTAGAGTGACCCCCCCCCCCTCTCCTTGAATTTTATTTTCAATATCTATCAGTCGGACACCTTACCCCACCCCACCCCACCCCATTGCTATTGAGATGTTCGGCAACAAAATATCCATGCATGAATCCATGAAAGGAAGCAAATCAAACACCTCCATTCTCCATGCCCTTCAAAGTATTCAACAAGATGCGTGTCAAGATATGACCGGAAACCAAACAGACATCTCGCCGCCCCGTTTAGACGTACAGCATGCGAGAAAAAGAAAAACAAGCCGCGCGTGCATGGTCCCCCTCTGGTGCTGCATGTGAGATGACGCCACAAAAAATAGTGAAGAAATGAATGTGAGATGTGTGGAGAACCAACATTGCCTTCACATTTTCGCTAAGTTTCAGAAAAATCTAATGGGTGGGGCAAACATTATGGGGTAGAAAGTGCCATTTTTTGCAATTTTGGGACATTTGTGACCCCTTTTGAGCTACTGGGAACGCTGAATCCCAGCGAAAATGAACAAACAGTGCAATTTCATGTCTTAAGACATGTATATTTGAATTCAGCACCATGGAAAATCACTATATAGACATACATATCTAGTTCTTGAGTAATATGAAAAAAGAGTTCCAAAAAGGCATGTTTTTTAGACCTAAAAGTCCCAGAGGCATGTGAACCAGAATTTTGCCAGGGTCACCCATACTGAATTCATATTAAGAACAATAGTCTCCACATTTTGGCTAAGTTTCAGGAAAATCTAATTGATGGATCAAATGCTATGGGACAAAAAAGCGTCATTTTTGATCATTTTGTGGCATTTTTTAGCTCTTTTGAGCCTCTGGGGTTGCTGAATCCCAGTATAAATGGATAACAGTACAGTTTCAGGCCTTAACGCATGTACAGTGATGATCATATTTATTGGCACGGTAAAATAAAAGTTAAATTTTGTCTAATAAATTCTAAAAAAGGGATTAAATTAAAGAAAATAACAAAGTATATTATGTATTTTTAACTGGCCTTTCCGATGCAGCAATCGGATTTTAGAAAAAATAAATAACAAAGGAACAACAAACATAATTGCAAAAAACCCTTGTTCAAAATTATTGGCACGATTTATTTAATAATCAATTGTATAGCCTTTGGCCTTGATTACCTCCCTCAGTCGCTTTTCATAGTTTACAACCAAGTTGTTGCACTCTTCAGTAGTAATTTTAGCCCACTCTTCCTGACAATAATCCTCCAATTGAATAAGATTCTTAGGCTTCCTTTGCATTACCCTCAATTTTAATGTTCTCCATAAATTTTCAATTGAATTAAGGTCTGGGCTTTGTGATGGCCACTCCAAAACATTAATATGATTGTCCTCAAGCCATTTCTTAGTCAGTTTAGCCGAATGCTTTGGGTCATTATCTTGCATGAACCACCAACGACGACCAAGTGAGAGCTCTTTAGCAGAGTCTTTCAGGTTTTCATCCAATATTTTAACATAATCTTCCTTTTTTATGCTACCTGTGACCTTAACAAGTCGCCCTGGTCCAGAGGCAGCAAAGGATCCCCAAAACATCAAACTGCCTCCACCGTGCTTCACTGTGGGTATGGTGTTCTTAGGCAGGAAAGCTTCGCCAGATTTTCTGTAAATATAAGACACTTTATTATGGCCAAATAACTCTATTTTCATTTCGTCAGTCCATAGAACACGTTTCCAGAATGCAACATCTTTATCAATATGACGTTTTGCAAAGGCTAGCCTTGCTTTCAGGTGCATAGGCTTCAATAAGGGAGTCTTTCTCGGACGACATGCTTTTAAACCAGCTCTCTTCAAAACTCTACCAACTGTATGTAGAGGTAGGGAGTACTGGGTCGAAAAAAGGTCACATCTTCAAAATCTGGTGGGGACCCCCTCAAATCAAAATATAAGGTGTATCTAGGTCAAAATCGAAAACAAATTTGAAAAAAAAAATTTTTTCATCTGTTGGCGGCATTTTTTAGATCTGGGGCTGGTTTTTCAAGAAATATGTCCGAAATGTGAATATGAGTGATTTCAAGGCATAATTTTGCTTCTTGTATATCTCCAATGCCCATTAATGGATATAAATAGTTTCAAATGACACAGGGTCATGTATTTAAACAGGTTTTGTGGTATTCTTGGTCAATTTCGGTCAAAAAATGGCCAAAATTGGCCGAAAAACAGGCAAAAATCACAAAAACCATCTTGGGTCACATAAATTATCCTCGTCCACCTTTATAAAGGTATATATTGCTGTAGATACCTAAAATAGACATTGGAGTACGATTATATACAGGTCTCAGATCTTTTTGGGCCTTTTTTGAAGAGAAATAGACCAAATTTTGACCCAAAATTGCCAAAAATAGGACGAAATTGCCAAAATCCTGTTCTCGGTCACTTAATCGATCCTTGTTCATTCCCAATGGATATGAATGACTTCAGACACACATATAAGGCAGAGAACCATGATTATTGACAGGTCTTGGGGTCTTTTAGGGCAATTTTAGTGGTGAATTTGGCCAAATTGGACCTAAAATTGCTGAAAATAGGCCGAAATCGACATAATCCCGTCCTTTTATGATTTCCAAGTGCTTAACAGACTTAACAAAAGTGACTCAGATATACACTACAAGCACTACAATAATCCATCAAACTTGGCTGCAATCTCTTTGTGGTTGTGCAGTGTGAATTGCATGTTTCGGTCCGAAAGAACATCCCAGTCTCCGTTGATTTCGCATTCGACAATTTGATCTGCATCGATAGTTTGCTTATCATCTGGGTTTGGGTACCTCCATTTTAAGTTCTTCCTTTCATAAACACGCTCCAAATGTTCAATTTCGTATTTCTGGTTGTCTAGGATTTTAGTACAGTACCCCAGAAACCATGTTGGCACCCCCTTTACTGTCCACAACACCACACACATCTGATTCACATTCAGGATTAAAGGTAACTCAACCATTTCCTTTGCAACTCGTGGAATGCAAGTGATGGCTTTTAGGGCATCATCATTAGTGGGCAGAGGAATTCTTGTGGATACCGGTCTGTTTGTGACGCAGCGTCAGCGCAATCTACAAGAACTCGAACCAGACCTGAACGAGTCATGCTAACTCCTTCTTGACTGTTCTTTTCACTACCTACTGTAGTACTGTTGAGTGTGTCAACCACCTCATTCATGATGTATGAAAGTTCATCCTCCATCATTTCTACCTCAGCTGCTTCTTTTTGTCGCATGTCCTCCATCTCTTTTTCAAACTCCTCGTCTACTTGTGTCAAGTCGATTCCCCAATTTCGATTCATTTTCAACTGATCATAGTAGAATGTCTTTTCCGCTGGAGCAAACTTCTCAGGATCTACCGCCATGCCTTTGATGTTGAAGAGTTCGGAATGTTCCTTCTTAAACCCCATCTCTGCACGTCTTTTCTTCTTCTTGCTGGTTGTAACAGCATTGTAGTATGACTACAAAGATTTGTGAATCTTCTTCTTCACCGATTTCGCAGACAGAACATTAGATGCGGAGAACGCCTTCGACCAGGTTATCATTAATCCCTTGGCGCAATCTGACACAGCTTGTTTTCTGAGTCTAGTCTCTTTCTCTTCAGTTGGTTGTCCAGATGGTGCGACTTCAAGAATTTTAGCAATGACTTCATATTCTGAAGGAAGAACATCACCAAAAGAGAAAGTTGTTAACTGCTCTGTAACACTACTCATTCTACCAGCTGACTCTTCAATACAATCCTGAAAGAGAAATATAACTGTGTCAGGATATTCAAAATGGACCCAAATAAAAATATGAATGGACCCAAGGAGAAGGAGATTTCAACTGTGTGCTATGATTATGATAAAAATAACATAGTAAGGAGACTCTACATTTCAGAGTCTCATTTTGAACTGACCAAATAAACAAAACAACTCCTTTCTCAGATAACACTGCAATGTTATCAATCATTCGATTCTACTAGTACTAGTCCCCAAGCCCCTTGGGAAACTAGTTAAATAACACTTACAATTTTTGTATGAAGCTTTGTAAGAAACATTCTTATGTTAAATTTACTAGATTTGGAACACTGGACGATTAAGGGTATTTCTTTCCGCAAAATGAATGACATCTAGGGTGTAAATCACCGTGAAAATTGTGCTAAAATCCCGATTTTGTACTAAAAAATGACTTTTATATGCTAAAATAAAACTCAATTTAGCTATACATTGTGTCATTCCTATCCTAATTCATTGACCAAGTCAAAAGAAGTGAAAATACCTAAGTTTCAACTGCTATTTCTTATCCTTTCTTTTGCAAAGATGGGTAAATGGGCGTTTTTGGGCCCCCGGAGCCTAAAAATCTAAAAAATGGCGCCAACAGATGAATTTTGATTTTTTTTTCAAAATTTTTTCGATTCTTACCTAGGTTTATTGCATATTTTGATCTGAGGGGGTCTCCACCAAAATCTGAAGACCCGACCCAGTACTCCCTACCTCTACTGTATGTCGAGATACATTCACTCCAGAGGTGCTCTGTTCATCAACAATCTCCCCAACAGAGATCCTTGGGTTTTGTTTTACTTGTCGAACAATTTTCCGTTCATCTCTTGGGGAAAGAATCCTTTTTCTCCCTCTACCCTCTAAACTCATAACGTAGCCTTGCGATTTGAACTTGTTTATTATGGCTCTAACAGTGGATTTGGGAAGGTTTAGCTTCTTTGAAATCTTATCATAGCCCTCCCCATTGGTATGGCATGCTACAACAAGCTTCCTGACGTCTTCGCTGTGTTCCTTAGTTTTAACCATGGCGATTGAAAATTATAATTTAGTCACTTATAATAGTTTAAATAAATCGCTATCTAAAAATTATCTGAAAAAAATTATTCACTGAATTAGCGTTAAACAAGCATAATATGGCTATAAAAAAGTTCAGAAAGCACGTAAACCGGAAATTGATTGATATTATACTGATACTAAAAGAAAAACAAAGCCGTGCCAATAATTTTGAACAAGGGTTTTTTGCAATTATGTTTGTTGTTCCTTTGTTATTTATTTTTTCTAAAATCCGATTGCTGCATCGGAAAGGCCAGTTAAAAATACATAATATACTTTGTTATTTTCTTTAATTTAATCCCTTTTTTAGAATTTATTAGACAAAATTTAACTTTTATTTTACCGTGCCAATAAATATGATCATCACTGTATATTTGAGTTGACTACTGTGAAAAACCACTGTACAATCAGACATATCAAGTTTTTGTTGAGAAATATGAAAAAATAGCCACAAAAGGGGTATTTTTAGCACTAAAAGTCTTCGGGGACACGAATCAAAATGTTGCCAGGGTCGCCCATACTGGATTTATATTAAGAATAATGGGCTCCACGTTTTGGCCAAGTTTCAGAAATATTTAATTGATAGATCAAAAGTTAGGGAACAAAACTTGTCATTTTTGGCCATTTTGAAGCATTTTTGACCTCTTTTAAGCCCCTGGGTATGCAACAGTAATTTTTGCAAAAAAATTTTTTTTTACTGTGCACATCTATTTAATGAAATACAATTTGTGGCAAAATTTCAGGAAAGACTAATGGACAGTTAACTTACAATCGTCCAGACTAATGGACGCCACTGAAAACATAGGTCCCTTTCTGTTAACTGGTGCTACCAGATCAGGCTGTCTTTTGGCTTCTTGAGACGAAATGCACCTACATTAAGTTTCCATTTTTGTTTTCTATCCTCTTTTGTAAAACTTAAATATGTTCTACAAAAACAACAACCCCCTCTCTCCCTTCCTTCCCCCACATTTCTTTTTTTTTCTCTTTTATTTTTGTCATTCGGCCCCTACTTCCCTACTGATCCCCTAACTTAAAAATACCAACCAAAATAATAAAAACAATTAAACTAAAGTCCATAAATAAATATTTAAATAAAACAACTGGAAATGAAAAATTTTTCAAATCGATCAAGATTCCACTAGACCTTGTCGGCAGGGCATCAGAATATGCCGACTGCCCCCCTGCAGAGAGTAGAAGTACCTCAATGGGGCTACCTGTTGGCCGTGAGTAGCGACCCGTAATGCCATTAGGACAGGATCCTGGTGGTTGAGAGACTTGGAGGTCAGATTTTAGTACCCCCACTTCCCAACACACCACTTTGGCCCTTACTGGGCTAGATGGGCGGTCGGATGATCCGATCAATCGGCTGGTCACGTCTAGCGCATCACTTATACACATATAACCTACACAAAACCTAAATACTACACAACATTCTCCCATCAACACAGATCCATAAATAAGTGATGAAAGCGATGGCTAAGGGTCAATTGTATATAATGAATAAAAACTAGACATGGCTGTTTTCCTCTAATATATCCCATTTTCTACTTGGATGAGAAAAATTAAGAAACACAAATGCTCGAAGTCTACATTATATGCAAGTATACCATTCCTGTAACCCTGTTGTAGCCAGGGAGAATGGGTCCCCCCCTGTGCGCATCCCAAATAGGGCTCCGAGGTGGGTGGGGAGCAGGAATGATGAACCCACAAACAATCCTAATGTTACAAAACACCAAGTAAAAAAAGACTGCTAAACACTTCGGATAGTGACTCGACTGAGGAACAGGATATATTTCCAAATTTTATAATAATGGAATCCACTGAAGAAACACCATTAACCAAACTTTCCCCCTTTAAGATAGAGAAAATATTATCTAAAAATATAAAACCCAAAATGGTTAAAAAATTAAGAAATGGCACTCTGCTAATAGAAATCCTCACAAAACAACAAGCGGATGAACTCCTAAAATGGAAACATTTCGATAATATAAAAATAAAAACATACCCCCCACAAAACACTAAACAATGCAAAGGAGTGGTAAAAAGCTGTGAACTTTCACTTTGTCCCATTGACGAAATACGTTCATATCTGAAAGAACAGAACGTAACAGACATTAGACGAATTCAAGTTAAAAAAATGGAGAAATGATAAACATACACGTACATACTAACCTTTTACCAACAAAAAATCCCACCAGAAATAAAAATAGCCTATGAGAAACTGAAAGTCGAAACTTACATCCCCAACCTACTGCGTTGCTTCAAATGTCAAAAATTTGGCCACCATCAGAATCAATGCACACGCCACCCAGTGTGTGGAAGGTGATGAGAAAATGACAATCATACCAACTGTCAAAAAACTCCCAAATATACCAACTGTAAAGAAAATCACAGTGCCTACTCTACAGATTGTGAAATTCGGAAAAAAGAAAAAGAAATTACCAAAATTAAACACAGGCTAAACATCACCTACCCAGAAGCAAGGAAAAAGTTGAAACCATCAAATATTCAGAAATAACAAAAAAGAATACTCCTAATACTAATAAGCACAACAATTATCACACAACAAACTTAGACATTAAAATCCAAGACCTCACCGACCAAATCAAAATATTAAACACAATTGAAGAAATGAAAAACATAAATATAAACAAAACCTCACTGGAACCAAAAACCCAAACACCACACCCAATAGAAACAACCCCTTTAGCCGATAAAGAAAACAAAAAAAAGCAAACACCAAAAAACATACCAGAGGAAAAAAGAACCAAAATAACAGAAAAAAAAAATTCAACGGATAGGTCACGTTCACTCTCCAGGCCAAAAGACACTCCCCTGAGTGTTCAGAAAGGGGTAGACATGCCGAAGGATCCCCCGGAAAGAAGGGGCCGGCGGAACATCGAAAAACCTCTGCGGCGCATGAACCTAAACTCCCCAACACACCACAACCACGACCACGCTCACAATCCAAAAGTAGAGATAAACAAAAAAACACTATGCCTCTAGGACTCGAAAACCAAGAAGTCATGGAGACTGAGGAATCAAAAGATATCCCTCTTACCCCATGAACCTATAAATGACGATAAATAAGGAAAAAAATAAATAAATAAAAACAATACCCATGCAAAACCTTACAAATCATAACAAAACAACATTCCTACAATGGAACTGCAGAGAACTAAAACCTAATCATGAAGAAATACTAGAAATCATCAACAAACAATATGTCTACAAGAAACACTACTCAAAGAAAATCACAACTACAAATTCAAAGAATATAACATGTATACCAAAACCCATATATCTACAACAAATAGAGCAATCTGAGGAGTGTCCATACTAATCAAAAACACTATACATCACACAATCCTCCAATTAAACACTGAACTACAAGCAATAGCACTAACGGCTAACCTACACCACAAAATCACAATCTGCTCCATATACATTCCACCAAATCAGCCAATAAAAAAAAATGAAATAGACATGCTAATTAACCAACTCCCACCCCCATTTATAATAATGGGAGATTTTAATGCACACAGTGACCATTGGGGAAGTAATCAAAACAACAACAAAGGCAATATAATAAATGAAATTTTAAATACAATAAACCTATGTATACTAAACAATGGTAAAAATACCTACATGCACCCAGCCAATGAATCCATGTCTGCAATAGACTTAACAATATGCACTCCATCCATTTATATGGACTTCCATTGGGATGTACTAGAAGATCAACACGGAAGTGATCACTATCCCACCATACTTAAGAGTAATCAAAAAATATCGGAAGAAAAAGTCCCAAAATGGAAATTACATAAAGCCAACCGGGAAACATTTACCAATCTTTGCAGAACAGAATTAGACACGAACATTCTAAATAAAGAAGAACCACTAAAACATTTCACACAAACCTTAAACAATATTGCCACCAAAACAATACCCAAAACTTCAACAAACCCCACAAAAAAAACCAAACTCTTGGTTTAATGAAACCTGCAAAAATGCTGTCAAAGAAAGAAAAAAAAAAACACTTAAAAAATTCAAACAAAACCCTACAACAATTAACTTACAAAAATATAGAGAGATGCGTGCCAAAGCACGATACACCATAAAACAAAGCAAAAAAACATCCTGGAAAAATTATATTTCACAGCTAAACAACCAAACACCAACTAAAAAAAATATGGAATATAATAAAGAAAATAGCTGGAAAAGAAACACAAAATACCATAAATCATTTAATTAAAACTGATGGAACAAAATGCATAAACAACAAAGAAATAACTAATTTACTAGCTGAAGAATTCTACAAAAATTCATCAAACAAACAGTACTCAATATCATTCCAAATTCGTAAAGAAACAGCAGAAAGAGAAAAACTTGATTTTACAACTAATAACAAAGAAACATACAGCATACCATTCAACATAAAAACTTTTCTACCAGCAAACCAAAAAACCAAAAAACATACCTTCTTTCGGATATCGCATCAAAGAAATATTAACTCAAATTAACGAAAACCCTAATAACATAGTCACACACAGTAAGCAACAAACCACCATGGACTTTGAAAGATCCAAGCACTGATCTGACTCTTACTACATACCAAAAAAACAATACCAACAACTTAATAAATAAAAGCCACTTCGGCGAACTCAGAGAAAAGTACCTACAACACAAAGAAATATACACTGATGGAACCAAAACAAAAAAAGGAACAGGTGCGGCATGTACAGATGGACAGAACCATCTCCAAATAAGACTTCCCATCGACGCATCAATATACACAGCAGAACTACAAGCAATCAAAATGGCACGTGAATTAAGAACGGCAATAAGAAAAAATTTATTATATATACTGATTCTTTGTCATGCATCTTAGCTCTAAGAGAAGAACTAAAGCGTCCTTATATATTAGATATAATGAACAAATACAATGAAATTATTGAAAAAGGTAAAGAAATAATCTTAGCCTGGATACCAAGTCATGTTGGTATTCCAGGCAATGAAGAACTTGACAAATTAGCCAAAGAAGCCATTATCAAAAATATAACAAACATCAAAATACCATACACAGATTTCAGCAGAAAAATAAGGGAATATAACAAAAATAAATGGCAAACAGGATGGGACACATATACCCAAAACAAACTACACAAGCACCAACCCATAATAAAACACAAAAACAAAACAACGATAAAAGGACGAAGAGAAAATATTGTTCTAAACAGAATCAGAATCAGACATACCAAATTAACACACTCGCACCTAATCGAAGCAACAGAAAAACCAAAATGCACTTTCTGCGACAAACAGATGACAATAAAACATATATTAACAGAATGTCAAAAATATGAAACTATCAGAAATAAATATTATACAGTAAACGAAATCAAAGAATTGTTTCACAAGGTAACACCATACCAAATCATCAAATACTTAAAAAAAAAAAAAAAAAAAAAAAATACAACTCTTCAAATCACTTTAAACTGTAAAAACTCAAAAAATTTTAAAATACATAACTCAGAAAAAAAAAAAAACAAACAACAAAAACTATTTCAACTAAAAACATAGCTTGGCATTAAAAGACCCACAGTGGTTGATATGCCGTGAAGCCCCAATAAACCAACCAACCAACCTTTCTGTTAAATTGGAGGACCAATAATCGCAATATATAGCAGATTGTTGTACAAAAAAAATAATGAATGCATATTGTTGCAATATTTTAAGATTAATGGGGTATGATCCCACACAGTCGGAAGATTCTATTTATAAACGATGCTGCTAAGAACTGACGAATCAAATTAATTCACGTTCTGCTACCAACCAATCAGAAACCAGAATTGCTTCATAAATATTAAACCTTTTCTGGAGCAATTTCACATGTTCTTTCCCAGGTTTCGACATGGTAAGAATAGTTTGTTCTGTGGAACTGTCTACTACAAACAAGTCACCTCCCAGGACTTGTGTGTAACAGCGAACCATCTGAAACTGTTCTGAAAGTCAAAATGGCTTACACTTCTACAATAGTTTAAGGATTGGGATCACTTCCTGATTACTTCTTCTAAAATGAGTTGCATATTTGAAAGGTTGGGAAGCACTGGTATATAGTTTTTTTTTTTAGTAAGCTTTTGTAAGTAGTTTGCATAATAGAAAGTATAGGGCACCAATTAAGGGTGAATCTCTGACCAGTTGCAACCAAGGGGTGACTCCATTCTTGCAAAAGCCCTCAAATTAAGACTTCAACACTAAATACAGTTTTGTGTCATACCCATTCCATTCCCTGCAGTCATTTATATTTGAAGGCCTGGTGCATTATCTGCCGGTGTTGAAACTTTCCTCTCTTGGTGTGGAACATCTTTCTGCAGGTAGCACATGCGAAGCAGCCAGAATTGTATCTGAAGTGCCTAACCCAGGATTGTACCTTCTGAAGTGCCTAACCCAGGATTGTACCTTCTGAAGTGTCTAACCTAGGATGGTTAGTTGGAAAGCTTGAGTGATCGGTGAAGTTTTTGAATTTTTGAGGATTGATAATTTGTATTTGAACTACTGTTCTCCTCTTGAGTGTTATTTTCACATTTCGACCGATATAACCTCCGACCTTCTTCACGTGTGAACCTTCAACCTCTAGCAGAGTTTCACTTAGAACTGAATTTCACTTAGTACTTTATTCGTTAAGTCTTGTGGGACCATGGATTAAATAAAGAGTTCTGTTTTAATTGATAAGCTACATCTGAAAAAGGTTGGTGGTTTACATCAGCTGAAACATGAAAATAGCACTCAAAATGAGAACAGTAGTCCAAAAAATTTAAAACAATACAAATTATCAATCCTCATCTCAGAAATTAAGGAATATGTCTGTTATTGGTTTTGTAAGTGCTGTAGTCATGGTAACAACATAGGAACCGATCAGCACAAGTTGAAAAAAAAAATATTAAAAGTATCTAAATTTTAAGATGCATCAATGAAATAATATAACAGCTAACAAATTCATCTCTTTTTCTGATTTTAGTGCAATCCTTGAAATAGGTAATTAAAGGAGTTCTATAATTATTTACCTTTCTACATCTTAATGTTTCATTTGTTTTATTTTCTCCAGATACTCCTGCAGTGTTTGTTGGGACTTTTAGTCATTTGTTATGGAGTTGTACATATTGCAGGTGCATTTAAAGAGATTAAATCTAGTGCTGAACTCGAAAACAAGTAAGTCACTAAATGTATTTAAAGTTTTTATTCATTGTAATCTCTTACGCTTGGTTTAGATCTCACCCCCACCCTCTCTTTATCTTTCTCTTTATCTATCACTTAGAACACATATCCATGCATTTATTAATGAAATTTTTTAGATTATAATTATTCTCATTTGTCCATACTCATGCAGAATATAGACTGCTCAAATAATATTTTAAAAGCTATTTTTTTTACATGGGAGAGGGGGCCCTTTTCAATTATTCTGTACTTTCACCTAACAATTTAATAAACAAAAGATATTGTAAAAATTAAATTCAACTTGAAAATCCTATCTAAAAAAAAATAGCATGCTTCATATTCTGCACAAGTACTCATTTTTTGTCTTATCTCATGCAAAGATTAAACATTTCATGACTGATTTCCAACTTCTCTTGTATGTTGTCTTTGCCGTCACTCGGAGTACCATCAACTCATCCCCTTTATGTCTTAATCAGTCTATTACATGGTTTTAGAGCATTTTGACTAACAGTGAGTGATGTGACCCTACCAATTAAAGTATTCCTAAGCTGTGGCACAATTTCTCTTGAAATCCAGTGAGATCGGTAATTTTCTCCATCCCGTGCACTGAAACCAAAATCATGCCATTCTCATGTTTTATTGTCAATCATGTCTAACAGTCATACAAGAATACAGGAGTCATAATTGCAGATAAATTTTCGTCATCTTTCCTAAACAGTAGCCCAGTCTGAAGTACACGATGAATATATAAGCATTCACAGTAAACATGCATATTAACCTAGTTGAGCGTGGCCTACGTAAACAAAAAGGCCATTCCACTAATGTCACATGACTTGCTGATGTCGTAAAGTACAATGGCCACGGTTAGGCAATAGACGACTATGAGTATAGTTATTTTCTGTTTTAATTCTCAAAAGAAATTGCCACGGATTTATAAAACTGGTTCAAAAGTGACAGTATTTTCTTTTCCGAACGATAAAGAATTATTTTACATTTGGACACGTGCAATTAA
The DNA here is from genome assembly GCF_053919585.1 of Euprymna scolopes. Lineage (NCBI taxonomy): Eukaryota > Metazoa > Mollusca > Cephalopoda > Sepiida > Sepiolidae > Euprymna > Euprymna scolopes. The sequence goes on from NC_136492.1 coordinate 29,569,823, forward strand.
AAGGGAGAATTTTTTGTCAGAAAAATATTATAGTGAAATTTTGTTGTTTAAAATTGTATTTAATTCTTATGCCTGAAAGTATCCTGTACCTCTGAGGCCACCATTCGCCCATGTATGGAGTATTGTTGTCACATTTGGGCTGGTGCATCTGCTACTTGTCTCTCACTCCTCATAGGGTTCAAAAGAGTCACCAACCTGATAGGTCCTGAACTGTCATCTAAGCTTCAGCCTCTGTCCCATCGACGAAATGTTGCATCCGTCTGCCTGTTCTACAAGCACTTTAATGGTGAATGCTCTGACGAACTACAAGCTAAGAGTAAATTTACTGAAACTATCAAAAAACGCATCGAAGCACAGAAATTAGGAACCCGTGACTTCTGGAAAATCTACAATAGTGTTAGTAAATAATGGGCAATCAACTATTCCCCCACTATCGAACAATCATGAGGTTGCTTGCTCAGCAACAAAGAAGGCTAACATGTTTGCCAGTCAGTTTGCCTCAAACTCCACACTGGACCCTGCTAATCACACCCTCCCTAACTTTCCTTTGCGGACAGATGCCACACTAGACGATCTGAAAATCACCCCTTCTCAGGTGCATGCTATCATAAAAAATCTTGACACTTCAAAAGCATGTGGACCTGATCTCATCCTGGCTGTGCTATTAAAAAATGCTCTGCCGAAGTAGCTCCAGTTCTCTCCAAACTTTACAACAAATGCCTTAATGAATCTTGCTTTCCTGCCTGCTGTAAAACTGCTTCTGTCGTGCCAGTTTTCAAGAATTCTGGGAAAGAACTGACCCAGTAAATTATCACCCCATTAGCCTCCTCCCACTTTTTGCCAAAATATTTGAGTCCATAATTAACCAAGCTCTAGTCCATCACCTTACAGATGCTAAACTTCTGACCGACCAACAATATGGATTTAGGCAGGCCTGTTCCACAGCAGACATCCTAACTGTAATCTCTGAATGTATATACCATTCACTGGACAAAGCAGCAGAGGGTAGAGCAGTAGCTCTAAATATATCTAAGACTTTTGACAGGGTATGGCATCAAGGTCTTCTCAGGAAAATCAGATCATGCGGTATCACTGAAAAAATACCTAACATAATTAAATCCTTCTTAGATAAGAGAAAAATCCAGGTTATCCTCGACGGTTGTACATCTAAGCAATATGATATAAATGCAGGAGTGCCTCAATGGTCTATCCTTGGACCTCTATTAGTCCTAATATTCATAAATGACCTCCCTGACAAAATTGTTTGTGAGATGGGTATATATGCTGATGACACCACGTTCTATAACAGACACAACAGGAAAACAAATGAACATGTATCTAAAGAAATGGCAAAAACACTAGAGGATGATCTTCGATCTGTAGTGGAATGGGGACAAAAATGGATGGTCACATTCAATGCTGCTAAGACTAAACTTGTTTCCTTCAATAATTACAAGAAACCTTCTCTACCACCAACAGCAATGACCAAAGACTCTTTATCTGAAAATACATCTTTTAAACTCCTCGGCTTAACGTTCACAGGAAACAAAGTTGGAACAATTACATTGAGAGCATTGCCAGGACCGCTGCGAAGAAGGTAGCCTCTCTCTACCGTGCTAGAAAGCTATTAATGCCCGAAAGTATCCTGTATCTCTATAAGTCCACCATTCGCCCATGTATGGAGTAGTGTTGTCATATTTGGGCTGGTGCATCTGCTGTTGTGTAGGTATCTCCCTTAGGCTTGGAATTTTTCTCAAAGGGAGATAACTCTATCATATTTATATCAGATATAAACAATGGGTTCTTATTTAGAATTCCATCTAAGTAAAAAAACCAAAACTGCACAAAAAATCTGTATCATATATGTACACGTCATGGAACGAAAGTGTCATGTTCCAAAGTCATGTCACGAGAACATTTATTGTTTGGGTTTCTAACAGTATTTTGTATATTTTTAAGTCATTGTCGAGATTTCAAAGACATGAGATATCACGTGGTTAGTTTTCTTGCGCTTGTGTAACACTAATTGTCGAAATAAACAAACATTTTACATTAAATAAATACACTAAAAACTTATCCAACTAGGTAGAAGAGTAACTTATCTTGCCTTTGGTAATATTTATTTAGGTGCTTATGCACTTATGTTACCGTGCTAATTTTTCAAATAGTATTTTCAAGTTAAATTCAAGTTTCACAATATCTTTTCTTTTATTTAATTGTTAGGTGAAAGTACATAATAGTTAACAAAACACCCTTCCCTCCCCATGTTAAAAATGGGTTTCTAAATAACCTTATTTCAGCATGGTAGCATAAGTGCACAAGTACCATTTATTTATTTATTTTTACCACTAAAAAACACAATTCTACAAGTAATAAATACAATGATAACAGAAACGCATGTACTTAGTACATTTTGTTGTTTTTTTTACGTTTTTAGTACATGTGTACTAAAAACGTTAAAAACAACAAAATAGTATTGTTTGGAAATAAAATTTGAAAAACTTGAAAATAATTTTTTTAAATTGACGGACTCAACATAAAAAATGAAACATTTTTCTGCTTTCGTTTTGAAAGCAGAAAAAACAGTTTTCTATTTTTAAGCGAATAGAAATGTTAATAAGCTGACTGTAGTTAGCGCGTAGCAAGTCGTTTTACATTACAGGGATACAGCCAATACACTACTGATTATTATATTGTACCCAATATCTAGTAGTGATTTCAAAAGTAAAACATATATGTCTATATATATGGATGTATGACTTGGGTGCCATCAGCTAGAATGGAAACTAAAACATAATCGTCTCCAGCCTCATCATCCATTACCTGTTGACTTAGTTCCATATGTATACAAAAACTGCAAAAAAGTTTGATCCCTTAGCAACTATTTTTACCAGCTAAAAATCAAATCGAATTTGTTCCACAACTCCAAATTTCCTATATATTAAGTTTCACATCTGTAAATCCAAAATTGATGAAGGCATTTGGTGGAGATCATTTCTCAAGCAGACAATGTCACTCTCTCTCTTTCTCTCTCTAATATATATATATATACTAGCAAAAGTACCCGTCGTTAACTGGGTTCAAAAATAGCCTACCGAAAATGGACTGATTTATGAAAGTATGATAGTTTATGAAAACGAAGGGTTGTAAATTTGGGTTGAATTTGGGGATATCAAAACCAAAGCAAAATATGATGAAAGTAAAAATAAAATAGATAAACTCCATAATTTATTATACCATACCTGTTCACACTGAAACACTTATCACAATATTCTGTGGATCTATATTAAAAAACCTTGTTAAACTTTGTGACATATTTTCATTCTATGGAGATCAGGTGCGAACGAACACCCCATAATTTTATTATACCATATTTCTTCAAACTGAAACATAACTATCAAAGTATACTTATGCAGATAGATATGTAAAGTCTTTATTAAAGTTTGTGCCTATTTCCATTCCATGGAGGCCAGGCGTGAACGTAGACACCGCAATTTTATTATACCATCCCTATTTAAGTAAAAACATATTTATCAAAGTATTCTTATGTATATCTATATCAGAAACACTTGTAAACGTTTTTCTTTATTTTTAAATTTTTTATTTCCATACTTTGTGAACCAGGCGCAAACGCAGACCCCACAATTTTAATGAACCACCGTTCTGCCAGATCAAACCTACCCATTCCTGTGTCTCGATACATCTATCATTATATTCAATCCTTTTTTTTAAAATAGTCAACGATATAGGAGCCTATTCGTGATCAGACACACACACACACATACATTCAGCTTTATATTATATATATGAGAGAGAGAGCTAGACTTTTTTCCTTTACAAATAATAGCATGTGGAGGCAATTAATCTAATATCCTTTCCAACTTTCATTTTTCCTTTGTCTCAAACTTTTGTATTTTTGATGATTTAAATTAATTTCCCCAAAGGTGTTGAAAGAGCTGGTTAAAACGTTTTTCTTCTTTTTTTTTTTCACTTTTTCCTTTTCTTTTTTCTTCCTCTTTCATTTTTTTAACACTAGAAAATATATATTCCTTTTTGCTTGTATATTTTTGCTGGTTTGGGAAGATTATATAATTATGAAAGAACTACATTAAATGTATATATTATTCCTTAATTGGAATACATTTTTGAGATGAGCATTATATATATTAATTTATTTTTATTTCGGACTATTATTCTCATTTTTATCAGTTGTTGTTTTTCATATTTTATTGGTTTGTTTATTCACAACGTTTCGGCCAACTAATTCCTCTGTGCCAGAGGTTTACTTGGCCAAAAATGTGGTGAGGTGACAACAACTATGGATGGCAGTGATGGCTGAGAATACAGTTGGGAGATTCACAGTTCCTATCCATGGAAGATCAGATAATAAATAAACGTGGATTTATAAGATCAAAGAATCCAACCTTGATCGCCCTTTGGGGCCCGTGGCGCAGTTGATAGAGACGTTGAATCTCTATAGTTCCAGATGAACATTGTCTGAAGATAGCGGTTTCAATCCCACCCAAAGTGTGCCAGAGGTTTACTTGGCCAAAAATGTGGTGAGACAACAACAACTACGGATGGCAGTGATGGCTGAGAATACAGTTGGGAGATTCGAAGTTCCTATCCATCACGGTTACCACCTGACGAAGGCCAGAGGAATTAGTTGGCCGAAACATTGTGAATAAACAAACCAATAAAATATGAAAAACAATAACTAATAAAGATGAGAATAGTAGTCTGAAATAAAAATAAATTAATATACATTAAATGTGTTAAAACAATTGTTTTGAACTATTAAAATAATTTCCATATGTATACAAAAACTGAAAAAAAATAGCATTATTTAAGCTATAAATGTCTTGTGCATACGTACAAGAGCACTTTAACTTGATTTACAATAATATTTATGCATATTTTTTATTATCACTTATGTTTGAATTCATATTTTGAAACATGACATAAACCAAATCTGTGATGTCTCACCAAACTTATTTTATTGCAATGTTTTAAGCTTTATTTATTAGAAATAGGAGTAGGCTATAGAAACAAAATTTTTCAAATAAATGCCAAAAGTGGCTTATTACCTTCATTTATATGTAAATAGATGGGAACAAGTGATTTTTTTCAAAACTGGTAAAAATTGGAGGGTCGCTGGCCCCAAACGTGATTTGACCGCGTCAACGCGTGAAAATGGCCCAAATTTCGCCCCCGAACATACTTAATCATTTATTGAAAGCCACAGGGTGCATTTTTTGACTATAAATGCATTTGTATCATTAAATCTAACATTCCCATTGGCTATCCCACAAGTATAGGGCTTTTTAGGGTATCTCAGAGTCCAAAATGGGTCAAAATTACCCCAAAATTAGCCAAAAATGGTCGGAAATCACGGATTTTCCAAAATGCACCTCCCAAGCCACACAGGGTGCAATTTTTGACCATAAATGGCTCTATAGCATTAAATCTAACATTCTCACTGGCTATCCCACCTATATAGGGCTTTTCAAGGTATCTTAAGGGTCCAAAATGGGTCAAATTTACCCAAAGATTAGCCAAAAATCAATGAAAATCATGGATAATCCCCAAAATGCAGGTATTATATCTCATCGGGCTCCTATAAACACTCCTGTATGGCTTTTTACAGTTGGAAGACTGAAATAACCACCCTGTTATCTTATCCATTTGTATTTAGGGTATTTAGAGATCTTTGGGGGATGTAAAAAGGGTCAAAACAATCCAAAAATGACAAAATTACGCTTTACGGTACATAACATATGAATCATTAGTTCATTCATCAGTGATACTTTTTAGAAACATTGTAACTTTACTACATCAACTTCTCAGAAAGTAATTAATTGAACATTGAATGTCAATAAAATGCTGTCCAAGAAGAGTCTGAATTCATATTGTTCTCATAGTTACCCCAAAATTGATGAAAATGGCCCTCGATTTGCTATTTCTCGATTTGTAACCAATATATTGAATAACTTGATAAAAGGTATGAGTAATTAGCAAAGGAATTATTTTGTTATTTCAAGACACAGCTTCACTTCACATTACGATTGTGCAGTTCTTGCTCTGCCAGAAACCGTTCATGTTCCATATCGACGTGGAAAGTGTCAATGAGCCATTTGCGAGAGAGAGACTTTTGATTGACAAAGAATCTTCGTTCATGTACATCAAATTTATCAGGATTCACATCTTTTGAAAGTATATTGAAAAGGACATGGTGCTCTCGTTTCCATTTAATCATATTCACACGTCTGGAACCCTTTGCTTTGTAGACATCTTTGTCGTAAATTTTTAGCGATCAATCAAGCTTGTGTTTTATCCCAGGTATTGTAACATAACGAACATCACTTCCAAAGGCTTTCTGCCACAATTGTAGTAATCGCAAGAACTGGTGAATATGATTTTTCTGTGTCGTGGTACCATATTTGGCAGCATGATGTTGCACAGCTTGAACACATTCAGCCTCAGTTGGAAGAGAATCAAGCAGAAAATAAGTCCAATCGTCGTAATTATAATCTTCGTCAATCTGCCCTGCTATACCAGCCATGTTCATTGCATTTTACTAACTGAAAAAGAAAGCAAAGTTCAATCAAATTCACAATTAATGCAATGCAATGTTATTGTGTCTATTTAAAGATGCCATTGCATTGTTACAGAAAGAAAACGTTTCCTTATTTGGTAATTTTCCATCTATAACTCAAATTAAGTCTCTTTTTGACAACCTATGTTGATTCTTAGGGACTTTTTGACTCTCTTTGGCTAAATCGGCCATATTTAGCCCCTTTTAAAGGTCCTTATACCCCTCATTAACAGTGCAAAAGTTAGGAGAGTGCCTGCTTCAAGCATTTCCCAACAGTTTCTGCCATGTAGAGGTGTCTTTGGGCCCATGGGAGGTGCATTTTGGAAAATCCGTGATTTCCGACCATTTTTGGCTAATTTTGGGGTAATTTTGACCCATTTTGGACTCTGAGATACCCTAAAAAACCCTATACTTGTGGGATAGCCAATGGGAATGTTAGATTTAATGATACAAATGCATTTATAGTCAAAAAATGCACCCTGTGGCTTTCAATAAGTGATTAAGTGTGTTCGGGAGCGAAATTTGGGCCATTTTCACGCGTCGACGTGGTCAAATCACGTTTGGGGCCAGCAACCCTCCAATTTTGACCCGTTTTGAACAAAATCACTTGTTCCCATATATTTACATATAAATGAAGGTAATAAGCCACTTTTGGCATTTATTTGAAACATTTTGTTTCTATTAGAAAGCCCAAATAAGATGGTAGAATCTCAGACCATGTATCTTATCATTTTGGTTTGCTGTCATAGCATTAACTTTATTTGTTGCAAATTTATTATTTACTATTGATGCAATATTTTCCATTTGTAAAGATAGTTTAGATTTCTAACATTTCAAAATGAGAGAATTCTCACAATGTATTTGATTAAATTTTAAAAGATTTCTGCAATGTATTATGGTTTTAAAAAATGTGATGGACAGATGGACAGGCAAAATCTCTATTAATATAAGATTGTCAAAAATATTAAAAAGTATTTTTGTCATAAGTAAAATTAATTCCATGAACAGAACAGTTTTGCACCACTGAGTAGAAAAGCATCAGTCAAGAATCCGTTCTTGGCAATCAGCCCGACAAGTACCAGGCCAAGAACTGGTTCAGTACCTGTTTGGGTATCACCCACAATCCACATATGGTGTAATCGTCCTAGACTTAAGGAAGTACTTCTTATCAAAATGCTCCAATGGTTTAGGCACACTCTTCGTCTGTCACCAACTGACCTGATTAACAAAGCAATAGCACCAACATCACTTCCAGGATCGTGCAAGAAAAGTGGTGGTCAACTCAGGATGTGGCTGGTGCATAAAACTGACTCAGAAGCTATGGTCGATCTTCAGTATGTGACAATGGAATCACAAATGGCTGAAGTACACTGAAGAGTCAGCAGTAGAAAAAGCTGGATGGACTGCATTGAATTATGATGCAGTGAATTCACTTGGAGTCAGCTCAACCCTAACACCGGATGAATGCCATCACAAGTAATGAAAAGCATGTGTTTTTGTTTATTGTTCCTTTTTTTTTTTATGAACTTATCAGAATATTTTTATTTATTTACAGAAATTGGGAGATGTTGAGCAACCGCCAATCATTTTGCAGTTTTAACCACAGAGGCAAAGCCTTATTCGGATGAAGTAGAATATAATGTTCATTTATATTTTTCGTTTCTTGTGTTGTCATTTTTTTGTAAATAAATATTGTAAAACCATTATTCTATGCACATTTGTTTTTATATTTACAATTGAAAAAGCATAGTGATGTTAAATCACTTGCACTGAGTTTTTTGGGGGGGGTTTTTATTTACAATTTCGAGTCTATCTTCATTTGCTTGTGTTTGGCCTAAATATGTAGCTTTCTGAGTCGCTATGATAAAAAAGTACCTGAATTCAACAATTAGAGTAATGCGTCACTGACCATTTCTGTGGATGCATCTATAAATTATTTTCCAATTTTGATGGCAGGTTGATTTTAACAAGGATTCAACATTTTTTTTTTTTTTTTTAATTTTATTTTATTTATTTTTTTTTTTTAATGTCATCATGAAAAATGTCCTGAACCAAAAATTCGAAAATCTTTGTAGTAATTTTCCTAACAAAATGTTTTGTAAAAAAAAAACTTTAAGGCATTTTTAATTAACTAAAAAATTAAGTTTACTAATTGTGACTAACTATGAATCTTAAAACATAGAATTCAAGTTGGACAAAAATTTAACAAAAAATAAAAATGCAAACAGGAAAAATTGAATACAATGGAACCTCAGTTTTTGAATATCATTCTTTCTGAAAAGCTGTTCTAAAATAGAATTGTTTGAAAACTGAATCATATTTTCCTATTAAAAATAATGTAAAAGACAAACTAATTTTCATTTATTAATCTTGTACCATGTTATTAGCAATATAATAATAAAAAAAAAAACACAAATAAACCTAGAACCCCATCCTCCTACGCAGACCTCTACAACCATGTCTCCTTCTCCAAGATCAGGGGTCTACGTTCCAACCTTCCAGAAGTTGAAACTCAGTTACAGGAGACGAAACTGGACATATTCTTTCTAAGCAAAACTGGAATAGGGCCGACCACCTCCCTAGATGAGTTCATAATTAAAGGATATTCTAACTTAACATCTAAATCTGACCTCCAACATCGCCATGGGCATGGAATATGTGCCTACATTAAACATGGCTTCCCGTGTGGCAGAGATATCTCCAGAGAAGACCGTAATTTACCTTATACGTGCTTCCGGGTTGCACTTGCTTACACCACTTCATTTATATTTGCCCTCTATCGCCTCCATAACAGCGGAGTTACTATCTTTAAGAGCATATCTGAGAAAATTGACCACATCCTGTCTGCTCATCCCTCGGTTAACATTCACATTTGTGGTGACTTCAGTGTCCATAACGTGGAATGGCTAACCCACTCAAATAAGACAGATGATGAGGGGAGGTTCTGTCATGATTTTGCCATTGCCTATGACCTCACTCAGATTGTTCGCGAGCCCAGCCGTGTGCCCGATACTACCGGTCAGTATGCAAGCCTTCTAGACCTTTTTCTCTCAACTTCCCCTGAGCTATATTCATGTTCCATTCTATCTCCTCTGGGATCCTCCAACCACTCCGTTGTATCAGATAAAAATGAAATGTAATAAGTCTTCAGACATACCTCTCCACCGTACTGTATACCGATACTCTATGGCTGACTGGGATAGCTTCCTGATCTACCTCTCCATTCCATGTTTAAAAAAGATGTGCCCTCTATAGTATCAGACCTGACCAAACGGTGTAATTGTAGGCATCCAAAAAATTTCAACAAAAACCTAACAGCCAGCCATGGTTCTCCCCAGAATGTGCTGCTGCTATCGCGCACAGAAATCACTTTTTCCATAGCTACCAACGTAATAGATGCACTGAGACTAAAGCTGCTTTCAGGACTGCCAACAACCACTGTAAAAGAGTAATAAAAAAAAATGCAAGAGAGCTATATGCTCAGTCCGTTAAATCCAAAGTAGCTGAGCAGCGGCTTGGTTCCCACCAGTTTTGGCAAATAAATAGGATCCTGAACAGAAGCGTGTGTTCTATCCCAACCATTATCAATGGACTAGAGGTCATCTCGTCAGCATCAGAGAAGGCCAAACTATTTGCCAAGAACTTTGCAGCAAATTCTACCCTATGCGACGAAGGCCATCAACTCCTCATATTTCCTCCACACAACACGCTATGCAACATACAAATATCTGTACATGAGCTCGCCAAGCTAATCAACAACCTTGATTCCAGTAAAGCAACTGGCTCTGACGGTATTCCAATTATAGTGTTAAAAAAGCTTCAACCAGAACTTGCCCCCATACTTACAAAATCATTTCTATCTGATAGGCTCATAAGAGTAGTGGTTAATGGGCAGAAATCAGAGGCCCGAAGTGTTAATGCTGGAGTTCCTCAAGGGTCCATCCTGAGCCCAACTCTCTTCCTGACCTACATCAATGATCTGCCAAAACACATACTTAAATCATTCATTGACATATATGCTGATGACACAACCATCTATAGCAACACATCAAATGCCGTAAATCTGATCTTGAGCGCATGGTACTGTGGGGGAAGAGGTAGCTGGTTACCTTTAATGCATCTAAAACCAACATCATCCCCATCTGGCATCAATTGAAATGGATGGCTCTCGTCTAGGGGAGGCCCCATGTTTTGATAAGCTTCTGGGTTTGACCTTTACTCATGATCTGAAATGGAACATGTACATCAAGTCTGTTGCCAAGGTTGCTGGGAAAATGGTGGGATCCTTCTACAACTCCAGAAGATATCTCACTAATGATGCAATTCTCTATCTATATAGAAGCCAAGTACGTCCAAGGATGGAGTACTGCTGCCACATCTGGGCTGGAGCTGCTAAAAACAGCCTATCCTGCCTTGACAGAGTACAAAATAGACTTTGTGGCTTAGTAGGGGATGCCCTTTTCTCTTCCCTGCAACCTCTCTCCCACAGAAGAGACGTTGCGAGCCTATCTTTGATTTATCGTTATTTCCATGGAAAGTGAGCTCCAATCTCTGGTCCCCCCTCGCCAATCTTTCATGAAAAACACCAGTCTAGCTGAAACCACTGTCAATAATTTTTATCCACTCTTTATCTATGCCTAAATCAAAACGTAGATTCCATGAACAAAGCTTCTTTCTTAGAACTGCATGCCTGTGGAACTCTCTGCCGCTTTTTCTGTTTTCCTCCTGACTTCAACTTGGATGTCTTCAAGTCCAACATAAACAAATTCCTGATGAACCGCCCCCTTAAGTAATGACACTTTATCAAATCTCCAATACTAACGAACAATATAAGACTACCCCATTAATTACTGTACACACAATAACCTTTATCCCCGAGTGGCTTCTGGACCTTGATAAGTGGTGACCTCCATGTGAAAAAAAACTAATAAATAATAATAACTTAATTAGCTTTGATTTATTTTTTAAACTTGCTTAGACTGGCCCCAAAAAACCTCAGGTGAAACATTTTTTTTTTTTTTTTTTTTTTTGGAATAATTCGAAATAATGTGTCTTGGAAATTGTACAACCTTTAAAACTATATGAACGAAAGAACATTTAGTTCAAAGTCCTTCATTGGAAAATTCTGTTGCGTGTAAGTCAATTAACATTTTGCAATTACTGTATTTGTTTGCTTACAAGACTTTGAGTCATAATATTATTGTAGGGATTATCTGTTGTTTACCATGAAAAACTCTTTTGGGGATTTAAAAATAAAACCGTACTTTATCGCATGACTCCTCAGCAGTGTTGATCAAAACACCACCGTCCTTGAAAAAACAAGAACAAAAAAACTTTCTGGGTATCGGTTCTAGTAATATTATTATATTATAAACTGATCCACCTGTGAAATAAACAGATTGGTTTAAAAACAGACTCAAATTAATTCTTACATATAAACTAGTTTTTGGATATTTAATAAGTTAATATACAAAATTATTAACCATAATTTATATTTTTACCTTCAATACTAACTATAATGTATGATATAAGGCCTTATTTTGTAATATATATGGTGAATGAATGACAGAAGTCTATATTCCAAAGTTCATGATGTTGACCATCTTATAATTTATTGCTTTAATTCAGTTGACATTTACAATTCTTGACAGTATGTTTCGTAGTACAAAATCAATCACTTAATTATTATATCAATCAGTGAATCTACTTTTCCCTTAACTCATGAGAAGAAATAGCAACAATCAATTCATCAAAAGGAAATAAAGTGCGTTTGGACATGATTTGACATTTGACAAGAATTGTAAATATCAGCTGAATTAAAGGAATAAATTATAAAATGATCAACATCGTGAACTTTGGAATATAGACTTTTGTCATTCATTCACTATATTGTTCTGCTTAAATAAGGATTGGTATATATTTTAAAGAAATAAAGTATATTTCCACAGAAATATATATATTCTTGGAATTTTTTATCAATTAAGACTATTTTCAGTGTATATTTTTACCATTTTACTACACATTTTTAATAATTTCTAAGAAAAACTCAGATCTGTATTAAAAAAAAAAAAAAAATGGAAATGCTGCACAAAAAGTAAGTGTTAATGTTTCACCAGTCAGTATCCTTTGGTTGCTGTCCATGGTTTTGGAATCAATTTTGTTAGAACACTGAGATATTTTCACTTTGAAATTTTGGTCCTTATTTATACTAACTATAATGTATAATATAAAGCCTTATACACTAAACTGAAATGTAGCAGTTTAAAATAAAATAATGGGAAAATTCATGGATAGCACTGAAAAATAGTGTACACTAAAAATTATGGAGAATAAACAAGTAGAATTTGAATAATAAATAAAATTAATTTACTATTTTTTTTACGTAGGAGTCCACTCGATAAGGGTTATTGAGTGTACAGTAGTCAATAGGATAATATCGTAGTAATCGTGGAAATTTGGTAAATTGGATTACTTAAGGGAACAGTTCATCAAGAATTTGTTAACGTTGGGCTTGAAAACTACCAAATTGTCAGCTGGGAAACAAGCAAACGGAATAGATATCCACAGGCATACACTTCTAAGAAAGAAGCTTCGTTTATGGAATCCACATTTAGATTGGAAGAATACACAATATAATTAAATCCTTAAGTAAGAGAACAATCCAAGTTGTCCTCGACAGCCGTACATCTAAATAATGATATAAATGCGGGAGTACCCCAGGGATCTATCCTTGGACCTTTATTGTTCCTGATATTCATAAATGACCTCACTGATAAAATTGTTTCAGAGATTGATATATTTGCTGATGACACCACCCTCTATAACGGGCATGAGGGGAAAACAAATGAACAGGTATCTAAGGAAATGGCAGAATCACTAGAGGATGACCTCCAATCTGTAATGGAATGGGGACAAAAATGGATGGTCACATTCAATGCTGCCAAGACTAAGCTTGTTTCCTTCAATAACTACAATAAACCTTTTCTATCACCAATAGCAATGGCTAAGAATACACTGCCTGGAAGTACTTCCTTTAAATTCATCGGCCTAATGTTTACAGGGAACATGAACTGGAATATATACATTGAGAGCATTGCCAAGGCTGCTGCAAAGAAGGTGGGCTCTCTCTACTGTACCAGAAAATTACTTACGCCTGAAAGTATCCTGTACCTCTATAAGGCCACCATTCGCCCATGTATGGAGTAATGTTGTCACATTTGGGCTGGTGCATCTGCTGCTTGTCTCTCACTCCTGGACAGAGTTCAAAAGAGAGTCCTGAACTGTCATCTAAGCTTCAGTCTCTGTCCCATCGACGAAATGTTGTATCCCTCTGCCTGTTCTACAAATACTTTAATGGTGGCTGCTCTGACGAACTCCAAGCACTTGTACCTCCTCGACATGACTACCCCCGACGGACCCGACAAGCAGCTAAGTCCCACCCCTTTAGAGTAGAGATCCCTAGGTGTAAGAAAGCTTTTTACTCCAATAGTTTCTTCCCCAGAACTGCATCTCCCTTCATAATGCCCCCACAAATTGTCCCCGATAGTAGCCCCTACTTCAAAGTGACACTTGCCTTGTTTGGGGTGAAGAGTGAATAAAAAAAAACTCAGATAAAGAGTGGAAGAAATCATTGAGAGTGGTTTCTACTAGACGAGTGTTTTTCATGATAGTTTGGCGAGGGGAGGGGCATAGTTTGGAGCTAAGATGAGCACTTACCATGAAATTAACGATAAAGCAGAGACAGGCTCACAACGCCTCTTCTGTGGGAGAGAGGTTGCAGGGAAGAGAAAAGGACCCCCCCCCACTAGGCTACAAAGTCTATTTTGAACTCGGTCAAAGCAGGATAAATCTTTCTAGCAGTTGTTGCCCAGATGTAGCGACAGTATTCCATCTTTAGATATACTTGACTTTTATATAGATAGAGAATTGCTTCAACAATGAGATATCTAATGGAGCGGTAGAACGATCCCACCATTTTTCACGTGATCTTGGCAACAGATTTGATGTACGTCTTCCATTTCAGATCAGGAGTAAAGGTCAATCCCAGAAGCTTGTCAAAACATGGAGCCTCCTCAAGATGAGAGCCATTCATTTCAATTGATGCCAGATGGGGATCAGAGCGTTGATGATGTAAAGATAGAAGCTTGGTTTTAGATGCATTAAAAGTAATTAGCCACCGCTTTCCCCATCGTACCATGTGCTCAAGATCAGAGGAGAGAGAATCAGTTACGGCCTTTGGTGTGTTGCCATAGATGATAGTGTTGTCAGCATAAATATCTACAAATGATCTAAGGATGTGTTTTGGGAGATCATTGATGAAGATCAGGAAGAGAGTTGGGCTCAGGATGGACCCTTGAGAGACTCTAGCATTAATACTGTGAGCTTCTGATTTCTGCCCATCAACCACTACTCTTATGAACCAATCAGAGAGAAATGAGTTAATAATTGAGCTATACCGCAGCTGGAAATCTTATGAAGTAGGCCTTTATGCTATACCCTATCAAAGGCCTTTGATATGTCAAGAGCAATTGCCCTAGAAATGAAGCCTTTGTCGAGAGATTCGCTAATCCTATGAGATAACCATAATCACATCTGCTGTAGATCTAGCAGAACGGAAACCGTATTGCATATCATTAAGAAGGCTATTTCTGCTGAGTTGGTTGACTACTTCTTTATTGAACACAGATTCCAGCAACTTACTCATGACTAGGGCTATGACAACAGCATATTTTTTCATTGTTTTGACTCTCTATTATATATCCAACGCAGTTAATCAACAGAGAACCACATCACTCTATATAAAAGCATATAAGAAATAAACGGATACACACTCGAGAGTCAAAACAATGAAAAGAATATGCTGTTGTCCTAGCCCTACTCATGATGCATAGGAGACTTATTGATGTGTACTGAGAGGGAGATGACCAATCACCTGAATTCTTAAATACAGGGCATACTAATGAGGTTTTCCAGAGTGTTGGGAAGCAATTCTCTTTAAGACAATGTTCTGTCTACACTGTATTTTCATATCGCAGGCATAGTATGCTTCTGCGATTGGTTGAATTTGAGGTCAATAGAAGTAAGTATATGGAAAATACAGGCTGGCCCACTTAAAAATAGCCCAATATATCTAATCTTTCTCTTAACAACCAACTGACACCACAAGACAAAATGAAATTCTTTTTTCAACAAGATGGCACTACATGCCACACGTCTCACAAATCACTGACATGAGTTTATGACATGTTTATGGAAGAGAGAACAATAATCAAAGGGTTATGGCCACCACGTTCCCCGGACTTGTCATCATGTGATTTTTATCTTTGGGGGACTTTAAAACAAAAAGTTTATGTAAATATTCCTTTCAATCTAAACCAACTAAAGGAGAACATTGTCAACGTTATCAGAAGAATCACCAGAGAAGATCTACAGGCCGTATCTGCAAACTTTGTTAAACGTTCCCAGAAATGCATAAATGTCAATAGGGAGCACTTCCAGCATCTTGTATTCTAACACTACAGGTAATTCAAGCAATAAAAGAATGTTCTTCCTCTCTACTACATTTTCTGGGTTACTTTTAAGTGGGCCACTCTGTATCTGTCCTTTTGCTTCCTATCAAATTAACATTATTATTAGAATCACCGTCAAGGATAATTATTACTCTATCTTTCAGTTTTCATGCTAAGGAATTGTACAGTAAATTGCGACCATATGCAAATTGGAAATAAAGCATTCTTCATCATTTCTGGACCCGTGCTACCATTAGATATATATTTAAAAAAAAATTTTTTAGTTTAGATAATGTATATTTTATTGAGATAAATTACTAATTAGATATCAAACATAAGTAAGTTAAATACATAAAAAATTGATTAAATATTAACGACAACCATCAGCCATTATGACAAGTAGTTTCTGCTAGAAATATTTTGATATCAAATCCAAGAATACATCTGTCTGCAAATTATGTCAAGCCATCATATCAAGGAATGGCAAGTCAACAAAATTCATCTCTTGATGAAATTATCAGCATTTCTTTGACTACAGACATTTGAACAGTGACAACAGATAATGCTCCCTTTTTGAGTTTGACAGGTTGTTGGCTTTTAAATGACTTTGAACAGTGCAGAGCTGTGCTTAGAGTTGTTCTATTCCATGGTGCACACATAGGTGCAAGAATAAGTGAAGAATTTCACTATGTTCTGGATGGGTATAAAATCTCCAATAAAGTTTTCTTAGTCTTGCAGTATTCAGGCGCAAATATGGTTGCGAGTGTCAGGGAATGTGGTTTAGAATCATTATCATACTTCATACATACATTGCAACTCTAGATAAACGACTCACTATTTTCCCAGCAGGCTGTGAAGACAATAATTGCAACTAATAAAAATAGTCTCTCACTTTAATTGCCTCTCTGTTATCAATTAGCTAATTAACTGAAATACAGGATCAGCTTAATTTGGAAAAACATAAACTCATTCAACATGTGACCGCAAGGTGGAATTCAGCATATTATTTGCTGAAAATGAATTTAGAACAACAAAAAGCTCTTGTAATAGATGCTGCTAAAAATAAGGTTCCTACCTTAACAACTTATCAATAGGGACATGTTCAAATCCTTATGATTCTAGCTCTGAGGTTATTTCTGTCAAAAGCTGTCCAATCTAATTCAGATATTTCTGACTTTAGTGGAATCTTTCTTACTACGGTTGAACAATTTAGTAAATCAATGGAAACAAGATTCTCATCCGATCTAAATGATAAAAACTTGTGTGTGTTTACTTTCTTAGATTTAAGATAAAAATTAAAAAAACAAAAACGACATCATCAAGAATTGGATTCTTCTACTTTCGATTGATGTCAATGAAGTAGAATCAGAACGCACCTTTTCAAGTTCTGCTGAGGGCGAAGAAGATCAAAGTAAAAGTAAACCTGTTTGATGAATTATCTTCAGTAACAAATCAAAACTTAGGACAGGTAGAGGCTGAGTTCAACCTCGAAATCGCAACTGCAAGTTAGAAGAATAATCTAAACTAAAAAGGAGTAAATCCCTTATTCATTGCACAAAAGAACTTGATCATTATGCAGCTTTACCACTGCTCGCAAAAAGTGATGATCTATTTTAGTGTTGGAAAAAGACATAGGAAACATTGCCACTGTTGAGTAAACTGGTTTCAAAATATTTAAGCACACCAATTTCAGATTTGGAGAGTAAGAGGTTCTTTAGTACAGGTGGTAATGTGTATGAACTTATGAGGAACAAGCTGTGCCATGAGAATAGAGAAACTCTAATGTTTCTACATGACAACTGAAAAGTATTCAACTTTAAATACTATGAAATTAGACTGTGATGAGACTATGAAACCAGAGGAGGCAGGCAGCAAGAACAGAAGAGGATGTAGAGCAGCAGCCTGTGCTGAGCAGAGGCAGCCACCACAGTATACTCCAGTGGAAGCAGAATTTCAGCATATACTTATTCACTTGAGAATTGAAGTTTGTACTTTATAGTTTGTAAGTTCATTTAATAAAGAAAAAAACAAAAAAACAAAAAACAAAAACAAAACAAAAACAAACAAACAAACAAAAAAAAAAAAAAGAAAAAAAAAAAGAAAAACTCTATAATAGCTGCCAGACAATAAACGTTAAGTTAAATTCGTAGTTACCGTGTTAATCTGTCAAAGCTATCTGATGAGTCACTTGACGTTGATGAAATGGTTTAAATTTAATAGGAAAAAGAAACGTGATTAATCGGCAAAGTGGCCGATTAATCACGTTATCAATTAATCGATGTGTCCCTAGTTTCACAACAGCAATATTAGATAAAAATTTAAAAATTACTTTTTTGCATTACATATTTAGTGATCAGTAGAAATAGTTTCTGTAGAGAGAGAATTTATAGGCAGAATTCAGCCTATGAACTCTGTTTGAGATTCCTGTTTTAAGTGATTAAAGAGAAAGTAATTTCCTAGTTTCAAGTTTAAAGGTCAAATATCATGGTTTAGTTTGTGCTCCCAAATCGAAAACAGTCATGTTTATATGTACATCCGTTGTATGAAATTAACATTAAGTAGGTAGCAGTCCATTTTTAGCAATAATAAACGTTCTCATTTCACACTTATTTAACTTGCGTACGTGATTTAATTTCAAAGAAAAAATGTTCTTATCAATTGAGATTCATTCAGAGTCAACACTGATTATGGTTGATTTTCAACTACGGTATGCCCCCCCCTCCCCCCAAAAAAACCCATTGTGCTAATAAATAAAAATGTATCACACAAGGGGCTTTATTGCTGAGTGCATAAAAAAAACAATGAAATATAAAATATGGTTGAATCAGCATTTAATAAGGGCAAATAACTCAGTCATATTTAAAATTATTTTCCTTGACTGATAATTCTATGCTCATAACCTAACACGGGTGTGATGCCTTTTTTTTTTCTTTTTTCATTTTTTCTTAAGATAAGGGTTAACGGGGTGAGGCATAATGGAACCAAAAGTCTGTGAGATAGTTTGATTTTGCTCTACATCTAGGATGATGAGCATGCCTATATGTACTGGCTTTCTTTATTCTGTGAATGACGTCAACTGTAGCATCTTTCTCAATCACAGTCGAATGCTGGCTGGTTGGTTACCTGCTTAGTGGTAATCTAGTGTCACTTGTCACACTCTTAAAGGCCAAGATATTTTAATACTCGTCACTGCTGTCTAAATATCTGGGATTAATCTCTGGTGATTTTGTACGTGTTGGCCATTTAGTGGGAGCCAGCAAACTTGGATGACACAAAAT
This sequence comes from Euprymna scolopes, assembly GCF_053919585.1. Taxonomy (NCBI): domain Eukaryota; kingdom Metazoa; phylum Mollusca; class Cephalopoda; order Sepiida; family Sepiolidae; genus Euprymna; species Euprymna scolopes. The sequence continues at coordinate 29,589,205 of NC_136492.1, forward strand.
ATCATTCATAACCATTGTTTTTTGTCAGGTTACTGTGAAAGTAAACTATATCCCCAGCATCCACTTGGACGATGTGAGTGGTTGGTATTCTTAAAGCACTCACTGTACACATGGTTGGCATTGTGTTTACAATGCTTCGTTTTTTGTTTTGTTAATCCATATCATCAAAGTAGGTATGTTTATTGGTAGAGTAGTTCTGATGATACAAGATTTTTTGGGGGACAATCAAAATGATCCAACCCTAGTGTGCAGCTTACAGCAACTCACAGAGAGTTAGACTATAAAGACTAATGAACCAACTGGATCCACACCTTAAGAAGCTCTCGATTTTTGTCTTGAATAGCTTTTTCAGTGACAAGTTTGCTTCTGTTGTTTTTGAGCAACCTATCTCGGTTGATAATTGGAAGTGATCAGGAACTTATCGCTTTTGAAGGATTTGAAGCTGGGGTAAAGTCTATCCTAAGGACCATGGGTGGATTATTGATGCCTTTAGAATGGCATCTTGCAATGTGTACTGACATACCTAGCTGCTATCAATGGAAGTTATCATTATATATATAGAGTCAGCCCATTCGGTTACAAAAGAGAGAAAAACTTTAGCGTTCTTGAAACTCCATGATGTGAAAATACAATAGATTTGCTGTATTCAAGGAAGTTCTTTGCTGAACCAGTCAATGTGTCTTTATTCATGAGAGGCCTCTGCCTGATGGGTTGATGTGTCGTTATTCTTGGCGAGAGAACAGAGAGAAAGAAAACAAAACAAAACGAAAGAAATTCTTTGCTCAACCGGTCAATATGTCGTTATTCATAAGAGATCTCCGCTTGATAGGTTGATGTGTTGTTATTCTTGATGTTCGAGAGAACAGAGAGAAAGAATACAAACCAAAATGAAAACAATGTTCGGTGAATCCTGTCAGCAGTGATAATTGTAAAATGAATGACATGAACCATTATTCTGACTTTTCAAACATATATATTTAAAAACAATGTCACAGTTCAGGTCGGTAAAACAAATCAACGATAGATAACAAGAAAAATGTTAACAAAGAAAAAAACAAAAAACAAAATGAATGTACCAGCGTTTTTGTTCAACAAACTTAATGATGGATGACATTATTTTTCTTTCTCATTATTTTCAACGTTTGCTATTCATATCTTGATCTATAGTAGTTGTCACTTTTGGAATACGTTAATAAAAAATTGAATTTTAGATTAACATTTTCTTTTTCTATTTTTTGCGATCTTCTGGGGTTTATATCAGCCAGATCGATGTATTCAATCTTTTTAATGTTCTTTTAAAATGTTGGGGAAATATCTTTGCTGCTTCGAGTTAGTTAGGATGACAGTTCTTGTTCTGAGGTTTTGAGTTGCTATTGTTCAGAGAGGTTTCACAAATCTTCAAATATTCTTTTATCTGTACATCTTTGGTAGAAACTGATTTGCTTATGCTGAACTAAACTCTCCCTGTTGCATTGTCTGACTTGAGCCCATCTCTTGAACTGACGAAAAAACGGCTGTGCAGTGCAATTTATACTAAGATTAGTGGCTTATTGGTATGTCCTCCTTAAAGACCAACCTGCAGTTTTTGTGTTTATATACAATGCACTGGAATTCTTTGAAAGAAACTGTTAGTTGGAGATTTTGTCCAATCAAAAGTCGACACTTTGGCCATTATTGAAATGTCTTTTTCCATGTTGACTACAGTATGTTGCTAGACCTGTGTAGTTCTAGGAGGTTCAATTTCTCAAGCTTTACCTTCTACTCTTGAGAAGTGGTTAGTTTATTGCTAATCACCTTAGGCGCCCCACTGAAAAATACTGACGTGGTTGCCCATATTTTTTTTGTAGGCTAAAGTGCTTTTTCTCTAGGGCTTCTCTTTCTCTAGCACTTCCATCACAGTTTTAACTCTTGTGTTACATCATCCTATCGTGGGAGGGATATTATGCTTCTTCCAACAGTTCGCACTTACTTCAACCGAAACATTATAAATATAAGAACCAAAACAAAAATAGTAATACAAATAATAAAAATTATCAATCTTAAGCTTTAAAAAAATTGGAAACAATTCGGAAATATTTTACTTATTTTATTATGTTTAATGAATTTTAAGAAAGTGAAAGTTTTATTCGTGTGACGCCCTCGGGCCTAATAAATGCCGTCTGCAGTTAAGTATGATATTTATTGGTTCTCATCGTCTGGCCATCGACAGTATGGCTGCCTGTTTTTGTTGTTTACGCTGTTGCGCCCTCGGAAGTGGTTTTAGTTCAGGACATGTCCCCCTCAAAGACCAACCAGCAGTCAAACTTGACACTACACATATGGGTAAGTAGGCAACCAGAAAATTAAGGGCCAGATACAGCTACATTATTTAAAAAACAAAGTATTTGTGGTTTAACACTTTCCTTTTTTTCAGTTAATTTTTTACAAACTTACATGTGATGTGGAAATAGATTCTTAAGAATTTTTCTTATTAAATTATAAATTTTCAGCCAAACAGCGAGGAAAATAAGTTTTTAAAATTGTTAACGAGCTAATTTATTCCTATATAGTTTTCATTATTTCCTAACTTTACCGATAATCAATGGATTTATTTTTATTTATATAATCAACCAACCAGCTGTCAAATCTAGTAATAAATAAAAATGATGCCGTCAAAATTATTTAACAAAACAAAACAAAAGGCACCACCAGAAGTCACATGAAGATATGTTTTATTTCTATATTATTTATTCAGTTTAATATAAATATTTACTTTTTTAACTTCGATGTGTAAATGGATTAGTACCCCCTCCCCCAACTATTCATATTTATTCGATAAAATCCAGTAACGAATTACGACTAAATACCGAGAGGTGACCACAAAAAATTAGGTAAAACTATACAAACACCGTGACAGCGAATTAACCCTACCCCTAACCCTAACCCTAACCCTAAACCTAACCCTAACCCTAAACCCTAACCCTAACCCTAATCCTAACCCTAACCCTGTCACGGTGTTTGTATAATAATACCAAAAATTAAATGGTACTTTTTTTTTTTTTTTTTTAATATATATAGAACACCCATCTCCCCATCTCAAACCATTTTTAGTACTTATGCAGAATACGAACCGTGCTGAAATAATAATGTTATTACTTAAAAACACCATTCTTAACATGGGAAGTTAAGCGAGGCTTTTTAAAACTGTTCTGTATTTTCACCAAACAATTTAATAACCAAAAAATACTGTAAAAAAAAAAAAAAAAAAAAAAAAAAAAGTTTAACTTGAAAATCTGCTCTAAAAATAGCACAATTCGTATTCTCCATAAGTATCCACTCTTTTTTTTTTTTCTTTGAGTTAAGATTAAGGTTAGGTGTATTTAAAAATATGGAGACGGGAGTGGTTCTATAGAATTCTACAAAAATATCTAAGTCTGAAGCACATTTTATTCCCGCTTCTAACCGCCAGTGTCCGACACTAATATCAAAGATGTCTCACATGACAAATTGATAAATCAATCACAAGAATTTGAAAATAAACAGAATTATCGGTGCTTGTTGAGATAGTCTTTTTAAACATGTCGTTTAATTGTCATGTCGAAGATATATTCAAATATTATGAAAATTCATCAAGTAGGATAATTGCTATTGTGTTTTTAAGTAATCGCCATAGACAACACATATTGCACGCCATTAACAAGCAATCTAAAATATGCGTTTCAGGTTATGTCCCCTGTTTGTGAACTTTTTATTGTTTATAACATCCGTAAATTTTCAGATTAGCTCCACCTCCACCATTTTCTTTTAAATGACGATTTTTAAAGGTTTTAAACTATGCTGAATACGAAAATCGTATTGAAATTTTACAGAAATAATTAGTTATCGAGATATAAAAAGTTGTATTATGCATTGTATTCTTTCGCAGCCATCTTTTTTACGCGCGTGCACCTGCAGTACCTGCACCATAAACAAATCTACTCATCTATGACTGACACTGCACGCGCGTATAAAAGATGGCCGCCAAAGAATACAATGCATAATACAACTTTTTATATCTCGATAACTACTTATTTCTACAAAATTTCAATGCGAGTTTCGTATTCAGCATAGTCAAAAACCTATATGAGTTGTCATTTAAAAGAAAATTGTGGAGGTGGACCTAATCTAAAAAATACCATAACATCTAAGAAAAATGCAATTTTAACCAATTTTCCGTAAAAATGACTTTTAACTGTAAATAACTTTCTACTTGATGATTTTCGTAATTTTTTAGTATTTTACTATTTTCGACATGACAAATAAGTACATAATATTGTTTTTGGTGCTTAAAATAATATATTTTTAACAAATCGATCCGTCGACTCTATCTTACAAAGCAACGAATTATCTGCCTTCAGTAATAAAAAAAAAAACAAAAAAAAAAAAACAGTCTCTGAATATTAACTGGCTTCATTATTTGGGTTTGTTTTACAATCCACAGAGGTACGAAAAAATGGTCAAAAAACAAATGTATGAGGTGCCTTCAATAAGTTTCCAGACTTTTTTTATACAGTCATTTAAAATTGTTGTAGACTCTTGAAAATTCAGTATGTTATTGCTATACATCTTATGAGGTGACTGTCCAATTTTTATGGTTTCAGGTTCAAATGAACAGCTACAGCAGGAATTGGAATACACCCTACTAAAGCCTGATTGTCAAAGCTAGTGAATTTGAAAAGTGCAATCTGGGCGTGAGGACACGTTAGAAGAATGATATACAATAAGATTCTGTTTTAAACTTGGAAAAAATGCCACAGAAACATATGACGTGCTTCAGACTATTTTTGGACCATCTTGCATGAATTGAGCATCAGTCTTTGAATGGCATAAGAGATTCAAGAATGACAGGAAGTCTGTGAGGGATGATGAAAAGTGTGGGAGCAGTAAGAAAGTCAGAACACCAGGGTTAATTGGTCAAATAAAGAATTTTATGGATAAGGACCATCGTGTGTCTATAGAGACAATAAGTGCACGGTTTGATGTCAGTGTGGGAACAGTACTTCGCGAGGAACTGAAAATGCGGAAGATTTGTGAGAAGTTTGGACTATGCACCAGTCCACAATTCTATCCTTGTAACAGATTATTTAGTACTCATGCACTTATTGATCAGTGCTGAAATAATAACGTTGTTATTTAAAAAGCCATTCTTAACATGGGGAGGGGAGGGTGTTTTGTGCCTACTCTGTACTTTAATCTTACAATTGAATAAAAAAACATATCATAAAACTTTAATTAAACTTGGAAATACGATTTAAAAAATAGCGCGTATCAGTAAGTGCATTAGCACCGACTATTTGACCAAGATGGGCATTCACCCACCCTATAGTTCAGACCTTGCTCCCTGTGACTTGGTTATTCCCTAAGTTCAAAGAAAACCTTAGAGGCTGTCGTTATGAGACAATTGAGATGAAAGAGGCTGTGACGAGGGTCATTGACAAGTTCACACAAGAGGATTTCCATCCGGCCTTCTAGAAGTTGTTGGAACGATATAACAAGTGCATTGCAGCCAGAGGAGATTACTTCAAAGGGAACTAGACTTTCATGTGTACTATCAATAAATGTGTCCATATAAACAAAGTCGGGAAACTTATTGAAGGCACCTCATATAACAAATGTTATCAAAGGAAAGATAAGTTACTCTTCTACCTATCTGGAAAAGTTTGTAGTAGTTGTGCTCACTTTAAAACGTTTATTTAGTTCCAAAAATATATAGTGTCAAGCGTTAGTTGAGAACAAGAAAAATGGCCATGAATTGAAACCTAAATATTAAGTTTTGATAATGACTTAAGAATAAAAAATTAAACAAAATATATATGTTACCATGACATATATTGGATGGGTTTCTAACAGTATTTTGTATAATTTGTTATTCTTAAGCCATTGTCAAAACTTTAAATATTTAGGTGTCAACTTGTGACCATTTTTCTTTTTCTCACTGAACGCTAAACACTATATTTTTTTGAACCAGATAAACGTTTTAAAGTGAGTAAAACTACTAAAAATTCTTCCAGATAGGTAGAAGAGTAACTTATCTTTTTTTGATAACATTTATTTGTTATACATTTGTTTTTTGACCACCTTTTCGTACCTCTGTGGATTCTAAAACAAACCTCAATATTTTTTTCTTTTCAATTCATTTTTATTTTTCCAAATATAATTAAAATTAAATTGTAATATATGTTCTGATACTATATTTACTGTTTTCTCTTCTTGGTTAGCGAAGGAGAAACTTTTTTAGATTGTGGCATTTTTTATTTTTCTTCTAATCTGGAGTGTCCTTTTTGAGGAGATGGATTTTTCTTCACGTTAAAAATCGATATTGTGTCTAACTCTGCCCTCTTGGCGAGGCAACTAAATAGGAACAACCTGTAAATGGTAAAAGTGCAGAATAGTTAACAGCCGAGAAATCGTAAACAAAACAACAAACAACAACAACAGATACTAATTTAATCTGGGATAATTCTGACTCCCCAAAAGAGGGACTGGATTAAGATAAAAAATTGTCTCAGTTTAGAAGGATTTCTTCACTGACTTAAAATAGAAAAGATGAAGTTTAGTATCAAGGCAGATACGTTTTGATGTGAATTGTTGTATCCTTTCTATCTTTGACTTTCTTTTGTATGTCATATAATCCACTGTATTAATAAGTAATATCATACAAAATCCAGTGTGTGTATGTGTTTCTAGTCTACACGTAACTTTATATTCATTGAATTATAGTTTATTTAATTGAATACAGAAATTTTCTATTTTCTTTATCAAAACTGGCAAGAATAGCTTGCATTGCCCTGTAATGAATGGGAAACTCTGAGTTCGCATGCACCTAGCACTGAACCCCATGTTCAAAATTTATCCCTCATTCCGTGAAATTGTCTGTATATTCTGGTAATTTCTTTCCAAAAGTAAATTTTACGATCATATTCAGTTTAACGCTTGTTTTATATGCTGGCTTTTAGAAATTGACTTCCAAACTAGTTAGATCTTTATATATCCTTCTTTCTCTTAAGTCGATTCTAAGATCACTTGGTTCCATGTTTTCTTTTGCTTTTTCCTGCCAAGTGACGCTGCTACTTCAACGGTTCTACATAATCCAAGAACTCTCATCCATTCAGCCAACACGATTGTACTAATGAATGCACGTTATGCATGTGTCTCTCTATATTGTACAAATTTATTCTTCCTCTGAGCTCATCAGATCTTAGCCTGTCATTAAAACCTGCATACACATTCATCATATCATTTTCATGTCATTTCTATCCATGCAGCACATGTCCTCAACCCTCATTGACCCAGTTTCACTTCTATACATCATCACACTTCATACTCATAACTGATACACCCTACACTTAGTTAAGTCTCTGCTGGTTAATAATAGCAAAAATAAATAATAGATCAGAATACCATATAAACTATGTGTATATATATGCGTGTTTATATGGCATAATCATATTGACTCTATGGTTCTCATCATATCACTGAAGTTAAGCAGCATTGAACCTGGCTAGTATCAAATGGGTGACCATTTGGGAATTCTAGGCGCAATGTTGAGCCTAACTAGTACCAGATGGGAATTCTAGGCGATGTATGTGCTCTCCACATATCTTGGAATTGTTTCCAGTCGTCCAGCACCTCCACTTGCCACTGGTATTTAACAATGCCGACTCTGGAGAGGTGTGGTTGAAGATTGCACAACTCTTGCCTCACAATTACACATGCATGTACCCTTACAGGGGTATCCATTGTCTCTTGAGACTGAACGGAGACATCAGTCAAATCTGTGTGTGTGTATATATATATATATATATATATATATATATATATATATATCGTGTGTGTGTGGAAATATGTTTATTTAATTATATTTCACCTTTTATTTATGCCAATCCTTTAATTTATGAAGCTCGATGTAAGTATATATATATATATATATATATATATGAAAGTCTGTCTGTCTGTCTGTGTACATTTCCCTACACAATAACTGTCAATTTTCACTTTACAGGGTATGGAGATTTGGGAAAATCTTTGTAATCCGTTTTCGGCCAGAAATTTAGCTGTTAAGGGGTCAAAGTTCAACGATTTGACCTTTGAGAACTCTACCAAAGCCCTCCGCCAATTTTAGGTATAAACAATTGAAATTTTAGATATAGGTTCCTTGGACATGGATCTAACTTAATAACTTCATTTGAGCCCAAAACAATAAATGCTAAGGGATCATAATAGGGGTCAAAGTTTAAAAAATTTGACCTCTGTGGTCTCTACCAAATTACTTGGACAATTTCTGGTCTAAACATTTGAAATTTTACATAAAGATAGGGCAAGCTTTTTAATCGGTTTGGGTCGAAAATTTAAGCTACCAATATATATATACCAATATATGTATGTATATTTGCATGTCTGTCTAAAACTTTCGATAGAGGTGACGGATTTTCACAAGATCAGTATCGTTTTGAAGCTTGACCCTTCAGATGACAAATACCAAGAAATTGGCTAAAAACATTAATTTCTTCAGCCTCAACTGGGCACTTTTCTACAGGGAGGGGTCACTTTTTTCGCCGATATTTTCGAAAGTCATCCCCTCTTTTTGATTGTCTCGCCTTAATTTAAACCTACATCACTTCCGGTTTGGCGGTGGTCGTAACAGCAAAGACGTCATGTTTTTTCCCCGTTCTTTTCCTCCTTTGCGATATGGGTTTGAGCCTGCCTTCCTACTACCACTTTTTTTTTTTTTTGCTTAACACACACCTCCAAGCACTCAGGTAATGCCGGGCACCCATGCTAGTGTATATATATTATTACTTAATATTGAATTAGCTCTAGGACATTTAACTATCGAGCTTATTATATATCTAAATTACAACGAGCACTTTCTATTTCCTGTATTTTAATTAAACTAGTAATTTCACTGTTACATTAAAATACACTCAGCTCTTTAGACTATTGTTCTAATCTCCTTTAAATTATATATATATATATATATATATATATATATATATATATATATATATATATATATAGAGAGAGAGAGGTAGTAATATATATTGATAAGTAGTTACACTACATATTTAAAACAAGAATAAATTTAAGGTTCCTAAATTGATATTAGAATTGTCTGTAAAAACCTGTGGCATAGTGAATATAAGTGTTAAATAACAATTAGTTCTAAATAATATGCTTCTGAGTGTTGAAGGTTCAATCCTCAGTGTAGGTGATACAAACAATACAATTTTGAATTAAGACTTAATAAATCATGACTTACAGAACAAAAGAAAGTTCTCCCATGAATTAAAGGGCTTGTTTGAAATTCCATATAGATTCCCGAGTTCAACAATATGCACCTGAAGAAGTTCAGAGATTACATCGACCGAAACGTTGTGAGAATAACATCCAAGATGAGAAAAGTAGTTTGAATAATTTAAATGATAAAAATTAATATATCTCTGTTCAGGTCTTTAAAATTTTGTTTTATTATATGCGTTTATGTTCTTGATTTAAGAAAAAAAAAAAAGTCAATCAATAGTAAAAAAAGAAAAATTCAGTGTGTAAGTATTAAAGTTAAGTTGACAAAAGAAAAACACGCACACACAAAGTTGTCTCCTAGGTTTATTAATCCAAGATAAAGATACTACTAAAGTTTATTTATTTAAACTTTTTACTTGCTCCAAGATGCTGAACATTATTTCACAGAAAGAATTTGATCAACCACTCCCAGCAATTGTGAAATAAAGAAAATAAAACTGGTTTAAAAATCTAATTCCAAAACTTGTTCACTAAAGATCAAAGAAGAAAAGAATTCTGAAAACTTGTTTATATTTTCCTATGAAATATGGAATTCCTAACCCTAACTTTTGTTCTGACAACAACAGTGCCGAAGAAATAATCTCTGAATTAGTCAATGTTTATTTGCTTTAAACACTTAATATTGATTGAATCAATCTTGATTGGTTGTCTATATCGGGCTTCAACCAATCAGAAAGAGTTTGAGAGACAGGCATCTGTTATATATATATATAAGCAAATGGCAGGTATTGTTGACAGTAAGATGCAGCGAGAACCTTAACTTTCAACAGAAACCCTTGCCAGTTGTAACACTACTACACGTTGTGTTGGAGTGCAAGCAAACTCTGGCACAGTAACCCGTGACTACCGGTATCTTGACATATAACACAAGTCAAAGTCTTAGATTTCTAACAGCTTGTCAATCTCATGAATTCACTTACAAGTTCACATACTTGCAGATATAAAACACTTTCTTTATTTAGACCTCCAAACACTTCTTAACTCTTTTCTTTTTGTTATTCGACAAGGCATATAAATAAAGTTGATATATTGTATGGATAGACTTTGTTGTCGATACTTTTGACTTTGCCTTTTTCTACTATAATAACCTGGTGTTACCAGATCAGACTGTCTGAAGATACTGGCTTCGTGACCTAAAATGCATCAAATATTGATGTTATTGTTGTTTTTTATCTGTTCCTTCTGTAAATCAAAAAAAAAAAAATTTTTTCCACTGCAAAACAACCAAACCAAACATTATGAATAAATATTTGAAAATATGAAGACCTTAAAGCATAAGATCTTTTACGAAAATGACCATTAAATTATTTACCCAAAAAAGGTTAATATACTGTAAAACAAAACAACCAAACCAAACATCATGAATAAATATTTGAAAATATAAAGAACTTGAATAAAAATTTCACTAAAATGACCAAATTCAGCATTAAATAACCCCCCAAAAGTTCAAATTCTGTAAAACAAAATGACTATACCAAACTACAGTACTAATCATCTTTTCTAAAACTGACTGTCTTACATAATTGATATTAAAGTTGCTGACCCAATAACCTGTTCAGTTACTGGGGTTTCTTGAATAACCAGTTGATCATTTCATTATGGAATGTTATATAAACAAAATAAATATAAAAAACACGTAATGTTAACACATTTATTTGCTATACTGAAATGGAAAATATATTGCCACCAAAATCAATTGTTGATTGTTATAAAGTGAGTTGGACATAGATGTTAATATTGTGCCCTCTCAGACATTTTGAGCACTTCAGGTTACTAAAGAATTTCAGAATACCCTCAGCACTTTACAGGCCAACATTAAGGAAGATCGTCATTTGTAGGCATTGTCGGTTTCACATGCAACGTTTTGTATGATCTGTTCTGTCTAAAGATGGTGAATAATATTATCATGTTTGTATTCATTTTATAGAATGGAAACATGTCACAAACTCTTACAAGGAGTTTTTGAAATAGACCCCCATCAACATATATATTCTGCAACTACCATAGCGAAAGTATGTAGATAAGTAGGCTTTAGTTTGAATAAAGGCTGTGCAATTATAGGAATCATGAGGAAATTTGTAAAAGGATGAATAAATTGAGACTGAGAATCTTCAGAATCTTAATGTTCTATACTTTGAGCCATCTTTCAATTATGAAAAATGAAATTTCAACGGTCCAAATCCTAACCCCAAACCTAAGCCCTATGAAACATAAGAATTTATGATGGTAGTTTCAGTGCAAATAAAGTATTCATTTTTTAAGTTTCAATCAAATTATTTATAACTTTATTTTCCAAGAAAAATATTCCAGTTTAAGCTTTGTTAAATTTGTAGAGGTGTGTTCATTTTATTGTTTTTACACATTTTTCTATTACAAATGTTGGTTAACAAGTTTTATAATTAAATATTTAGTTTATAATTAATTTGAAAAAGAATCAGTTGTTGTCTGTTTCTTGTTTGACATATGCAAAGAAACTGCATTACTACTACTACTATGTTCGGACTACTGTTTTTATCTGAGTGTTATTTTTCACAATGTAATTTTTGATTTTCTTCAGGTGTCACTTCTTGAACGCTTGAATCTGCACTGATTTTGAATGAAACCCTTTAGTTAATCCATGGGGTGGGGGGTAGCATGCTCTTGTTATGTCAGCCATGGCCAAGTAGAAGTATTATGTTATTTGTAATTCTTTGTATCACTCGCACTTCTACATCCAAAAGATTGCCACTTACAACTGAATTTTACCAATTTTAGAAATTTCTTTAAAAAAAAACAAACTAAAACTAAAATTCTATTTGTCTAAACAAAAATAAGTTTATAGTCCTAAAATACATCCTTTCAATGTATCAAAGCTGGTCTTGTCAATAACGGGTATTTTTCATTTTGCCATAGAAACTGCTCTGATTTGAGACCCAGATGGTCGAACTTACTAATTTGATAGCCTCAGATTACATATTTTAACATTTCTATATTTCAAAATTTTGGAGATAAAAATTTATCTTGTTGAATCTAAAAACATCCAATTTAGTTCCAGCCAATGAAACTGCTCCATCTAACACCCCCCTCTCCACTACATATTGAGAAAAAACTCCCTTTAAGCCTTTTTTACTTTGGAAAGCAATGACAGTGCATAAGGATTTGTGAATTTAATTTTTTTTTTTTTTTTTACTTCTGTATCTATGGCTTTGAGCTATTCAATCGAATTCACTTGATGTTGAATATGTCGTATCTTGTCATCATAAACAGGAAAAAAAAAACAATGGAATGAATTAAATATCTCACAATAAAAACACAGACAGATCAGTTAATTTGATGTAGGGGACTGTTAGATGTACACTGAAAAGCTATAACTGTATCTTCAATCATTTTAATTTTAGTAATGTCACATATTTATAAACTTGAAACATTTTGTCTGTTGCTTTGTAAAGGTGCCTTTGCATCATTAGCCAAATGTAGTTTCTATATTGTAGCACCATTAACTACAACTGCAGTATCAAATATTTTTGTGTCATTAACCACGGCCACAGTATCCCATATTTTTGTGTCATTAACCACGGCCACAGTATCCCATATTTTTGTGTCATTAACCACGGCCACAGTATCCCATATTTTTGTGTCATTAACCACGGCCACAGTATCCCATATTTTTGTGTCATTAACCACGGCCACAGTATCTCATATTTTTGCGTCATTAGCCACGGCCACAGTATCCCATATTTTTGTGTCATTAGCCACGGCCACAGTATCCCATATTTTTGTGTCATTAGCCACGGCCACAGTATCCCATATTTTTGCGTCATTTACCACGGCCACAGTATCCCATATTTTTGTGTCATTAACCACGGCCACAGTATCCCATATTTTTGTGTCATTAACCATGCCCACAGTATCCCATATTTTTGCATCATTAGCCACGGCCACAGTATCCCATATTTTTGTGTCATTAACCACGGGCACAGTATCCCATATTTTTGTGTCATTAGCCACGGCCACAGTATCCCATATTTTTGTGTCATTAACCACGGTCACAGTATCCCATATTTTTGTGTCATTAACCACGGCCACAGTATCCCATATTTTTGTGTCATTAACCACGGCCACAGTATCCCATATTTTCGCGTCATTGGCCATGGCCACTAGCCACACCCACAGTATCCCAACATTTTGCATCATTAGCCACGCCCACAATATACCATATTTTTGCGTCATTAACCATGGCTATCTCATATTTTCGCGTCATTGGCCACACCCACACCATCCTTTACTCTTGTGTCATTGGCCATGGCCACAATGTCCCGTACTCTTGCGTCATTGATTAAAGTGGCGATGTCCGATACTTTTGCATCATTGTATATAAAATATGAGTTTTAATTCACTGAACTTTATAGAGATCAAATGTCTATTAATATTGACTTATCAAAATATTATGTTTATATCTGTTGATTGACTTGAGTTGATGTTATTTATTTTCTGATCCTGATTTATTGACAACACAACAGCTGTGCACATGACAAACAAATGGTTTTCATTTTCATAATTTTAGTCATGTATTAGCAAATCTTTCTAGAATTATCGGCTGTCGAATATGCATAACATGACTAAAAATATTTTTGTAAAATGTACGAATGCATTCATTCCATCCATTTGTGGGTCATCTAGTACAAATGTTGTTGATTTGATTAGTATGTTTTTTGACAACATCAAATATGAATTGCGTGTTGAACATAGCAGTATGGAATGAATTTATCCACTTAGAAATCATAGTTAGAATTGAAGCACGGGTTTAGGGCTGGATCCCAAATACTGCAGTTTAACAATCTGTTCAACTTCCCTATCCCACAAGGGCGATCTTATTACAACTAGTGCTAGGACGATTAATCAGAATCAGAATAATTGGAGCGATATTAATGCAGAATACGGACCATGCTGTCATCGACATATACTAAATAAATTACATAAACTGCCGGTAGTTACCAAATGAAAACTTTATGGGCTTTTTTTCTAAACTGCTAGCCAATTTTTAAGGTCCCAAATAAAAATGTGTTTATTTTCTCTAAAAACAATGACCAATTTTTATTACTGAAAATGCTAACACGCATTTAAGAAAAAAAACATAATTATGTTCAAAGACAGCATCGTATGATAATTTCAATAAAAAAAAAAATAAGAACATATGCACTTTATGGATGATGCTGAAATATTAATCTTATTTAGAAAGCCATTCTTAACATGGAGAGGGGGTGCTTTTAACTACACTGTACTATTATCTAACAATTTAACAAACAAAACAGTAAAACATATGTTCTGATAATATTTGCCAATTATTGTCTGCTGCAAATTCGTTAGCCATTTTGACACCTAGCAGTTTACGTAACTTGTTCAATATATTCTGATAATATTATGAAATTTTCCATTGAGTTCATTAAAATCTTGGATAGAATAGCTAAAGTGAAAAAACATTAAGAAGTTTTTGCGATTACAAAAATAAAAAAATTATGTCTGCATTTAACAATAGATTCTCAGCTACCCACCCCCTTTCTCCCAAGATTAAAAATGAAACTCTACTTTAAGAAATTGGGCTATTTTAGAATTGGAATCAGGAATTGTATCAGAATTGGGATGGAAGAATATTGGAATCATCCCATTTTAAGTTTGTGCGTGAAAGGAGTACAATAAAAATCTTGTCATATCAAACAATGACCTTATTGATATATGTAACAATGGGTGGATGTTTTCTTTTCCATTTGAACATTAAACAATGTTGTGTTGTTTATTTAACCGTAGTTTGTTTTTGTATTAAAGTGAAAAACGTCTTTAAACAGGTTCATACAAAAGATTAAGACCATCTCAAAATAAGACATTCTTTAACGATACTTTAATTCTTTAACGATACTTTAATTCTTTAACGATACTTTAATTCTTTAACGATACTTTAATTCTTTAACGATACTTTAATTCTTTAACGATACTTTAATTCTTTAACGATACTTTAATTCTTTAACGATACTTTAATTCTTTAATGATACTAATTGCGTAAAATATTTTGAGATTCATTTTCAGTTAAAATATACCCATGCAATCTCTTTACTGAAGATTATACCAATAAATATACTTGCATGCATACATGGTAGCCTTGTGTTTTTTTAGACTTGCATTTATGCAAGATAGCTTTTTTTAATATATTTTTCTATATTTACATACTTATATGGTAGCCTTTTTCGTACATTTTTGTCTCCCTGTAATGGTAGCATTTTTATATTTCTCTAGATTATCATACGTGTATGACAGCTTTTCTTTTTCTACTTTTTCCATACTTACACAACTTGTATAGTAGCTTTCAATAATCATACAAATTGATTTTACTTTTCTTTGTGCAGGTAACGATGTTGTCATTGTGAAGAATGGTCGAAGAATATGTGGATCTGGTGGAGCTCTGGCTAATGCCCCAATTGTACAGAATAAAGCCTATTTTGAAATCAAAGTTCAGTGTGGGGGTAAGAGTTGTTTTTTATTGTCTTTTGTGTTTTACCTTGTGTTTGTGCATTCATTAACTTCACATCAGCTAATGATTGAAAAATTGCCTCTGAGATGGGTATATATGCTGATGACACCACGCTCTATAACAAGAATGACAGAAAAACAAATTAACACATATCTAAGGAAATGACAGAAACACTAGAGGATGACCTCCAATCTGTAGTGAAATGGGGACAAAAATGGATGGTCACATTCAATGCTGCTAAGATGGGATCCTTCTACCGCTCCAGAAGATATCTCACTACTGATGCAATTCTCTATCTATATAAAAGCCAAGTACGTCCAAGGATGGAATACTGTTGCCATATCTGGGCAGGAGCTGCTAAAAACAGCCTATCCTGCCTTGACAGAGTACAAAATAGACTTCGTGGCTTAGTGGGGGATGCCCTTTTCTCTACTCTGCAACCTCTCTCCCACAGAAGAGATGTTGCGAGCCTGTCCTTGTTTTATCGTTATTTCCATGGCAGATGCTCGTCTGAACTCCAATCTCTGGTCTCCCCTCGCCAATCTTTCACGAAAAACACCCGTCTAGCTGAATCCACTGTGAAAAATTTCCCCCACTCTATATCTGTGCCTAAATCAAAACGCGGATTCCATGAACAAAGCTACTTTCTTAGAACTGCACGCCTGTGGAACTCTGTTCCGTCTGCCTGCTTCCCTCCGGACTACAACTTGGATGTCTTCAAGTCCAATGTTAACAAATTCCTAATGAACCGCCCCCTTAAGTAAACACTTCAGCAAATCTCCTCACTAACTTAATGTACTTGCAATAACCCTTATCCCTGAGTGGCTTCCGGGCCTTGATAAGTGGTGATCACTGTGTAAAAAAAAAAAAAAAAAAGACTAAGCTTGTCTGTATTTTTTTATAATATATGATAAATTTTATTTTTTTTATTATTTTTGGGACAACAAGCCTTGTAATGAAAAACAACATTTCGCAAACAAATGACCTGTTGGAAAGGACCAATGTAGTTTACAAATTTAGCTGCCCAATAGGAGAGTGTATCTCCAATATTAGTAGTTACATTGGTTCAACAACTAACACATTGTCGCGAAGATTGACTCTCCACCTCTCTGACTCTAGCTCCATATCACAACATTTGAAGGGACATGGCTGCCAACATTCGGAATTTCGAAGAATTATGGTAGAAAATACAAGAGTATTGCAGAGTGAGAGAAATGTAAATAGGCTAAGAATACTCGAAGCATTGTACATTAAAACAAAGAAGCCTCAAATAAATAATATTAATTATGAGTGCAGCCGGAACATTTTGAAATGTTTGGGATAAATGTTTGATAATGTATATATGTGTTTGTATATATAAATCTGTTTAATATTTATAAAAAAAGTCCGCCCACTTAACTTGTAACAAATTACCACGTGACTAGGAAAAAAAAAAATATATAAGTAAATTAAAAAACAATCCCTACATTTATTTCTACAATATGCCTGAGGATGATAGAAGTACTTCTGTCGAAAGCGCTCGCGATTATGGATCCAACATATACAATTTCGAGAAAAACACAAAAAGGACTATTTGGAGATTGGAGAAGATAAAAAAGAAAATTGTAAAACAGAATAATTCCGTGCTATTCAATAATATTTGTCTAAATGAGAAAATGCTGCCTAAATATATATATATATATATATATATATTAAACTGTTATCTCTTTTCTAAAAGATGAAATCGCCTGATTGCTGAATTTCTATGAACAGAGTTTCTTCTCAAGAACTTCCTATCTGTGGAACAAATTATCACATTGTAGTCTGCTTCTCTGCTGACTACAACGTGATTGTTTTCAAATCGAATGTCAGCAAATACTTGTCATAAACCTTCTTTATAATCAAATGTTTGTATTGTTGAGTTTAATCAAACAATTGTTCTTGTCTTGAGTTTTATCTGCACAGCATTTCAGTTGATGTAACCTCCGACCTTCATCAGGTACAAAAGTCACATTTTGGCAGGAATAATTTCTAACTTATTATGATTAAATTTTTAATTAAATCCATCAACGAATTGTGAGTTCTTAGAAACATAATATTCACAAAATTAAGAGGTTGCTGGTTTCAGTATTGTTAATCACGTGTTTTCAACATTTTAACCAGATGCAGTTTTTTTAAATTAAAAAAAATGTTGATATGTTATTTGCTAGTTTTTGGTAGAGCTTTTCAAGCCTTTTCCATTGTTGTATTATTTTATGTACAATTGGTTGATGGATTTAATTAAAAATTTAATCATACAAATTTAGAAATTATTCCTGCCAAAACGTAACTTTTACACCTGAAGAAGGTCGAAGGTTACATCGACCGAAACGTTGTGCAGATAACAATCGAGAACAATTGTCTGATTAATCAAAATAATTAAAAAATTCATAGCTCATCTCCAAAAATTTGAACTGTAATAATCAATTTTTGTTCATTCCATTTATTGTTTTCAATCCTCTTATAATATTCTTCATCATGTGATTGCTTGGACACTGGGGTGTGTAACTCTAGGCAGCATCTCATGCTTTTGATGGAGAACAAGCAAGCTTGTTGTTGCCCCTTCTAAAGTCCACGACACATGTAGTACTTTAAATACCAAAGCTTGATGATGTAATTTAAACCTTATATTTGAGTTGCTTTCAGCCTTGATAAATTGCGAATCATTGGTAAAAAAGTCAAAAAAATGTCTAAGAAGAAGAATTTCCTTATTCCATTAAGAAAAAAATGTAATAAACAAAAAATACAAAGACTAAGAAAAAAACTAATACAATCTGATTTGTACTTTTGACTGGAAAAGAAAACTGGAAATGGAAAAGGTATAGTTTTTTTTTTTTTATTTACTATTGATAAGTTAATATATTCAAATTGTTACTTTGACTAAATAGACACAACAATTTTAGTACAATGTAATAGTTTAATATTTAATAAACCCCAAAAATGATACATTAATTTACATGTCTTATTATTGATGTAAGAAGAAAAACTGATTTTTCTGCTTCAAATTTTCAAATTACAAAAGATACAAGTATTTATTTTAAGAAATATTTATAAATCCTTACAACCACAGAGTGAACAATAGCATGTATTTTTCTAGCCTCTGAACAAATGTGAATGTTTTTTTGGCTACTGAGCTTCTTTTTTGCACTTGGAATCAATCAAAGCATGTTCTTGACATATTTTTTTATTTATTTTATTTTTTTGAAAGGCATTAATATAATTATACATTTTTTTTTGGGGGGGGGGAAGAACTAAATTAGAACAGTTTCTTATTTTTATATGAGAACTGAACTTGAATTTTTTTTTCATGAATGATTTTAGATATTTTAATGGAAACGAAAGCCATTCTTCTGGCATATTTGAACGATTATCAATGATATGTTTTTATGCAAAACTTGTTCCTTTCAACAACCAGCATAATTTGGTGCTGAACTCAAATTGCACGTCAGAGAATTGAGTTGTTTTAAGAGGCTTTATTGGTATTTTTTTATTTACTATTAAAAAAAAAAATTATGTGTATTCTTTTATTTGCAGGATCATGGGGTGTGGGTTTAGCATTAAGAAAAATAGACTTGAATTCTCTTCCCTTGGGTAAGGAAGCTGATTCCTGGGTTCTCCGAAGTGATGGTAAATTGTATTATAATGAAGAAGTGAAGACCCAGATACCAGAGCTAGCTCAAGAAGGAGACATCATTGTAAGTATAAATACATGTAACATTTTTAAACATTACAGAATAACAATATTGTCTTATTGAATTAATTTGGAATTCTTTTTGAGATGAGTAATTTGTATGATTTTTTATTTTTATTTATTTGTTGACTATCATCCTCATCTTCTAGTTGTTGTTTCAAGACGTTTCGGCCAATTATTTCTTATTATTCAGGTGGTTAAACGCGATGGGATAGGAATTTCGAATCCTCCAACTACATCCATAGCAATTACTGCCTTCCATAGTTGTTGTCGTCTCACCACGGTTTGGCTAACTAATCCTCTGACCAGCTTTCAGTGGGATTGAAACCGCTACCTTCAGACAATACTCACCTTGAATTGTAGATGACAATATTGTTATTGTTATTTATCTTACTACATAGACGGTTTCCATAACAACATTGTAATAGCCGTCAAACACAATCCTTTCACATCTTGCACAATGCTTCAAGTAAACTACAAAATCCTTCTAAGACATAAGTTTTATTTTATGCTTGTCAATATATAAAATTAGGTAATCGTATCATTAATCAGATAATTCAAACTCTAGATCCAAGTATTATAAACTCTGGTTTCATTATCATTTGGCCAGCGTGCCGATCTTGCTTTGAAATGCAAAAGAAATACACCTTGTATTATTTTCAATGTATTGTGATTCTAAAGAATTCTGATCGCCCAAGGGAGAGAACTTGCAATGTGGCTTATTTATGAATTATCAATTTATTATCTCTCGAAAAACTTTGGAGAGGCTTAATAATTATCCATTAATCATTAGTAATTGTATCAGTGATACAGTGATCAAAGAACAGAAAATATTATGGCATTATTTGGAAAACAGTTGAGTGGAAATAGTTATCCAAAAAGTAATTTTAAAAATATTTGTTTCGTGTCAAAGAGACATTGGTCGCAAACATTTCTGATATTCAATGGCTTTGGTGTAATGATCATGCCATGATTAAGTGGATGTGCGGCTGCAAACTGGAAGAAAAGATCCTATCAGTTAAGCTTTAATATTAACATAGTATTGACGGAATTACAAATCTCTTTTCTACTTAGCAATTCAAGTGGTTCAGTTATGTACAGCTGTCATCTTTTGCATCAACTCCAGCATGTGTGTAGATATGGTGACCA
Organism: Euprymna scolopes; assembly: GCF_053919585.1. Taxonomy (NCBI): domain Eukaryota; kingdom Metazoa; phylum Mollusca; class Cephalopoda; order Sepiida; family Sepiolidae; genus Euprymna; species Euprymna scolopes. The sequence continues at coordinate 29,609,883 of NC_136492.1, forward strand.
TTATCATGTGTTTAGATATGGTGACCATTATCATGTGTTTAGATATGGTGACCATTATCATGTGTTTAGATATGGTGACCATTATCATGTGTTTAGATATGGTGACCATTATCATGTGTTTAGATATGGTGACCATTATCATGTGTTTAGATATGGTGACCATTATCATGTGTTTAGATATGGTGACCATTATCATGTGTTTAGATATGGTGACCATTATCATGTGTTTAGATATGGTGACCATTATCATGTGTTTAGATATGGTGACCATTATCATGTGTTTAGATATGGTGACCATTATCATGTGTTTAGATATGCCGGCCATTATCATGTGTTTAGATATGGTGACCATTATCATGTGTTTAGATATGCCGGCCATTATCATGTGTTTAGATATGGTGGCCATTATCATGTGTTTAGAGATGGTGACCATTATCATGTGTTTAGATATGCCGGCCATTATCATGTGTTTAGATATGCCGGCCATTATCGTGTTTAGATATGCCGGCCATTATCATGTGTTTAGATATGCCGGCCATTATCATGTGTTTAGATATGCCGGCCATTATCATGTGTTTAGATATGCCGGCCATTATCATGTGTTTAGATATGCCGGCCATTATCATGTGTTTAGATATGCCGGCCATTATCATGTGTTTAGATATGGTGGCCATTATCATGTGTTTAGATATGCCGGCCATTATCATGTGTTTAGATATGGTGACCATTATCATGTGTTTAGATATGCCGGCCATTATCATGTGTTTAGATATGCCGGCCATTATCATGTGTTTAGATATGCCGGCCATTATCATGTGTTTAGATATGGTGACCATTATCATGTGTTTAGATATGCCGGCCATTATCATGTGTTTAGATATGGTGACCATTATCATGTGTTTAGATATGCCGGCCATTATCATGTGTTTAGATATGCCGGCCATTATCATGTGTTTAGATATGCCGGCCATTATCATGTGTTTAGATATGCCGGCCATTATCATGTGTTTAGATATGCCGGCCATTATCATGTGTTTAGATATGCCGGCCATTATCATGTGTTTAGATATGCCGGCCATTATCATGTGTTTAGATATGCCGGCCATTATCATGTGTTTAGATATGGTGGCCATTATCATGTGTTTAGATATGGTGGCCATTATCATGTGTTTAGATATGGTGGCCATTATCATGTGTTTAGATATGGTGGCCATTATCATGTGTTTAGATATGGTGGCCATTATCATGTGTTTAGATATGGTGGCCATTATCATGTGTTTAGATATGCCGGCCATTATCATGTGTTTAGATATGCCGGCCATTATCATGTGTTTAGATATGCCGGCCATTATCATGTGTTTAGATATGCCGGCCATTATCATGTGTTTAGATATGCCGGCCATTATCATGTGTTTAGATATGCCGGCCATTAACAAGCATAGTTTTATTGTATTACTATCTCTTATTTGACTTTGTTTCATTTTCTTTCTGTTGAATTTCTCTGAAATCAAGGAGCCACCTACTTGGAGCTAACACTTGAACTCTGTATGAGATACTTACATATTCGGATGTTCCATTAATGTTCTTTATTTAACAAACACTGAATTAGTAAAGAAGTTGAGAACATAATTTCCCTCTCCCCAATTAACCATTTTAATATTTAATTTAATTTTTAATGTTGTAGTGTATTTATCCTTTTTGTCTCTTAGTCTTACTGAATTCCAGGATGAGAATTCAGCTAGTCTTGTGGAGTATCCAGCTTTGTGTTGCTACTTGAGGTAACATCATTTGGATAAGGCACATCATTCCTTCATAAAAGCCATAGCGTGGGTTAATCATATCGAGGAGATCTTATTTGGGCGGTGAATATGAAATGTGATTTTGAATATTTGGTCAATGTTTACTTGTAGTGGAAAAGTATCCTCATGCCAGGTTGTCCTGACAAACCCCTGAACAGAGAGACCTTTAGACACATAGGATAATTCTCTTCAGTAGGTAATCATGTTCTCTCTAGATTGTGCACCGACATGAGCATTATTATCATAGTTTTCTAAGTCTTAAGCAAGGATGCAAGTATCACTTTGGTGATCTAATGAGAACTGGTGTTCTAACAAAGTTTTTCTGGCCTAAGAGATCCTGCATTATTTACCATGCTCAAGCTCCTGTTGCATTCCTATGCTTATTTTATAAGAAACCTCTACAAAATGTGCTCTAATGAACTAATTACACTTATACTCCTTAAACAAAATTTCCCAACAACCTGCTCAACTAGCTGATAGATCTCAACTGTACACTGGAGAGCTCTCGAGATGCTGGAAGATTTTATACTCTGATAGCTTCTCTCCTTAATAGTACCAATATGCAGAAAGTTTATATAATGTAAAAAAAACGTTTTGCTGTCTTACTCTCTACCAAGGTTGACATCCTCTGCAAATATATCTGGCTTTTACCACAGTAGCCTTTTGTTTTTTGGCAATATGCTTTATACTCAGCAGTTATCTCCCTTGAACCATATCCAAGTTACCTCCCCTGTGAAATGCTCATTATAAAGGGCATTTACAACAATAACTTGCCTTCGGGACAAGATCAAAGTGTAGTATCTGTTCTTCAGATGCTGCGCTTCTATTTCTTGTTCTCTTTCGGTGGAGGAGAAATCCTTCACGACTGAGACAATTTTTATTTTTGTACCTTTTCTCCACGTTAAAAAACGACCCTGGTGTCTAACTCTGTCCTGTGGGGAGGCATAGTAAATAGGTACAACAATAACTTGCATTGCTGACACAGTGAAAAAAAAAAACTCTTTCTTTCCCCACATGCCAAGTGTTCCTTATCCTTTGACTGGCATCCCTTCCCATCTCATTTATCTTCATCTTGTCAAATTGTCCATCATGTATTTTTCTCTCTTGGCTTGGAATTGTTTGGAGGTCCCTTTTTAGTGTTCCAATTTCGGAAGAGAATTCATTAGTTGAGATATCGAAGAAGTCTGTGTCAATAATTTAAAGGGCTGTGAACTACAGGTCTGAAACTGAAAACTTTCCCACTCAATTATGCAAATTACATTTCGTTAAAAGTTGTTAATTAAAGTCAATGCTCATTTGGTTTTGTTTTAGAAAGAAAGTTCAGTGAGAAAAGTTAGAAGTATTATTTTTAGTCTTACTCTGTCACTTGGGTTATAGTACTTTTCAAAGTTAATCTCATTTGTTTTATCACTCCACAGGAACAACAACCAAAACTTTAGCTGGGTCTAATACAAGGTGACCTGCCTGAAGAGCTCCTTATTTGTGTAATATATTGAATAACTTTGTGTCCAACTGGGCCATTTCACATGTTGGATGATTTAGAGGAAGTTAAGTACTTTATAAAATAGTTGAATTTTGGGGTCAGGTCAAATTATAACCCCAGTGTGATGAGGAACTAACAAATCATTTTATAACTAAACAAAATTCTCATAAACAGTTTTTCACCACTTTTATGTCCCCTTATGAAAAATTAAAATCAACATATAATGTTACTAAACCTTAGGTCTAAAATCCTGATTTGAACTTTCATCAAAATCTAGTGTATGATTTTGATTCTAGAAAATGTGTAAGATTTAAAGCTTGAGCTTAAGCGGTCTTAAGAAGAAATTGAACTTCAATGAATTTTGGTTAATTGGTATCGAGTAACTTTGGATCAAATTTAATGCAAATCTGAAATTTTTAATCGGGGGTTGTGCCCATATTCTGCTCTCTAACGATCGTTTAAAATATTCTAAGGGAACTGTAATTTGGATAAATTTTATTTATTGATGTCTAATACCTATTGTTAAAATTTCATAAAAATCAGAAATATCTGAATTTTCATGAAGCCCCCCCCCCCATTTGCATAAAACTAAATTAAATATAGCATACATTATGATCCCTTACACTGAGCAGCTGTGTTCTATAATTCATAATGATCAGTTAATTAGTTTAAGATTGAATTTTGTACAAAACGAATATGTAACCATATACACATACCTAACATAATATAATCAATAACGATACCTAACATAATATAATCAATAACGATATCATCACCAGATAAAATAGATGATTAGAAGTTGGGGAAGGCGATGATATAACAGAAGACAAAAAAAAAACACAAGAAAATGAATGTCTTTATCTTAAAGGAGTATATGAGAGATCTGCTCATTCTCTGTGTTACTTTCTCAGTCCATAAAGAATGTATCTATATATAAATTTAAAATATAAACTATATTTAGTTCAAAATACAAATGTCTTAACTTGAACAAGTGAATGTAAATGACAAAAGATATGTTGGATGAAGAAAGTTGTAGGGAGAAATAAACTTAGATCAATTGGAATCGACCATCTAACCCACAACAACCTTTCTACCCCTCAAAAGTAAGATGGAAGAATCCTCGCTTGCATATTCACAAAATAATATAACATCTGAGGAGAAAAGTGTTAATTTATAGAAACATTTGTTTTTATTATACACTTCAACTTATTACACTTCGACTATAATTATTTGGATAGAATTGTTGATATGTTCATAAATTCAGTCATCATTATATTCATGCTTGTCTTATGTTGATTAATCAGACTATTATTCTCATCTTGTGTGTTATTAGCACGTTTTGGTTGCAGCAACCTGCGACCTTCTCCAGGTGTTGAAAACATGCTTCTTTTTCTCTATCAAGGAAAAAGAGGTTGACTCTGCATTACAAGAATTCGAACCGTTTGTTTGAGGGTGGGTCTGTAGATCATAAAGAAGGTTCAATCATCAACTCTTCCTTAGCATGTTCTCAACACCTGAAGAAGGTCGCAGGTTGCAGCGACCGAAACATTGTGTTAATAACACCCAAGATGAGAATAATAATCCGATTAATCAACATAACACAAGCATTCACATCTCATCTAAAAAATTCAGAATTGCATCATTATATTCAGTTTAACGTCTTTTTTACATGCTATCATTTGTTGGGTGACTTTTAGAAATTGATTTCAAAACTAATATATCTCTGGCCAAGTACTTATTTATTCCTCTTTTTCTCTTAAATCTATCACTTCCTGAATTTTTAAGATGAGGATTGGTTATTCGTATTATTTGGATTCATCGGACTACTGTTCTCATCTTGAGTGTGATTTTCACAACGTTTCAGTCGATATAACCTCTGACCTTCTTCAGGTGTATCTTGTCGAACTTGAGAATGTTTCTGTCAAGGATCTGTGGCGCAGTGGTTAGAGTACTTGGAAAAATCAATTGTAAAAGTAATAATCTGAAGGTTGAAGGTTCAATCCTCAGTGTGGGCAACCGAAAAATACAATTGCGAATTACTGAGGTCCTCTATCCAGTCATGGCTGACGGAACAAGAGTACACTACCCCCAATGAAGTAAATAAAAGGTTCCGCTCAAAATTCTGTCCAAATTCCCGAATTTGCCAAAATACACTTGAAGAAGGTCAAATGTTATAGCGACCGAAACGCTGTGAAAATCACACACGATGAGAATAATAGTCTGATGAATCCAAATAATATGCTATCACTTCCTCTTATGTCTTCTTTGGCGTTACCCTGCTGATTTGGCTAACTTAACTGGTATCAATTTACTAACCTATTATGCTGGACAAAGAAAATTGCAGAGAAAATGGAAAATGTTTCCAGTCTCTTTTTTTTTTTTTTTTTTTTTTTTTTTTTTTTTTTGAAATTTGTGTTCACCCCAAACCAGGCATATTGCTACATGGACATCTGGAACACTATCTGCAGAGAACTATGTACTATTTGTTTCAAATTAATGGCTAACATTGCAAAGTTTACAAAAACGTTTGCTTTTATATAGCAATTATGTGAAGAAAAATATTTAAGTATTCTAAATTTAATAATTTATTCTATTTTTTCAGGGCTTGGCATACGATCATGTAGATTTGAATTTCTTTTTAAATGGTAAACCTACAAACACACCAGTTAGCGGACTCAAAGGTACTTTATATCCAGTTATGTATGGTAAGTAAATAAATTTAAAAAAAACAAAAAAACTTTACAATAAAAAAAGAATTCACTTCTTTCTAACCGTTAAATCTTAAAACTTTTACTTTTATCAGCATTGTGCTGGCATGTGTTGGACAGCTTTTAGAAATTGACTTTTTAACTAACCTACCTCTGGCCAAGTCTTTATCCTTCTTTCTCTCAAATCCATTCTTTTCACTTCTTTCCTTGTTTTCCTTGGTGAACTCCTGCAACCAGACCCTGTTATCTCAACATCTATTAACCTAAACCTAATAACTAGTGATGGGACGATTCCAATATTTTTCCCGATTCCGTACTAAATTCCTGATGCCGATTCCAGTTCTTTATAAATCTGTAAATAATTTAACCATAAAAGTGTTATTGTGTAAAAACACATCTTAAATGTGCCTATATTTTCTCAAACGTAAAAACACACTTGTGAGGGGGCGGGATCTAGAGATTTTTGTCTTATTGGAAGTTTAAATCAGTAAATATTTATTATTTTATTATTACTGCAAGCAGTGGAAGATTTTTGTTCAACTAAAATCAAATAAAAAGATAATTTAAGGAATCGGATTTGGCATCGGAAAATAGGCTAAAATTTTTCCGATTCCGATATTGATTCCAATACCACAAAAAGCTCAAATTTTTCCGATTCCGATATTGATTCCAATACCACAAAAAGCTCAAATTTTTCTGATTCCCGATCCTGATTAATCGTCCCAACACTACTAATAACTCTCAGCCATTCCTTGTACTATCTTGATTTTATCTTCCTCTGAGGTCAACAGATCTAATCTTATCTTATACACTATCACACACGCATCGTATTGTTCTCATATCATTTAATACAAAATAAAAAAATTAAGTAAAATGAAATATCCAGTGGGAAGGATCAAAATTAACTTTTTTATTTTTTCAATTTCCTTATTTTGTTCTAGCTGGTTATGAGGCATAAATATTTGTCTGGAATCAGTTAAAAAAAAAAAATGTTTAAATAAAAAACAAAGTTTTCTACCTCACCAAAATTGTAAACTCCAATTGATTACATGTCTCTTTTTACTGCTAACTGGTCAGGAAGTTGATGCCCATTTTACGTTAAATTCATATAGAAAAGTGATCCCCCACTATAAAATCTTAGATATTTATTTTTTAAATTCCTTTTTTGTGGATATTTTTTTCATGCTGCTTGAATTTAATCAACAAAAAAAGAATTTGAATTTTTTTTAGCAAGTAAACCAGAAGAGATAGTAAAGATTTAACATATAATTCTTACAAGAAATGAATAGGATCAAAAAGTGTTTTTTTGTTTTTATTTTGAATCCAGTATGAGTGCCAGAATTCGCCATCAGCTTCTCAAGCTTTCTATAAACCATATTAACTGATTTTACAAATAAATTTATGTTTTTATTAGTTGAATGATGGTGAATGTTATGAAAGTATTAAACATCTCCATACACCAGCTACTCCAAACAAATAAACCAGAAAACAGAAAGTCCTCATTTCCATGAGTCATATTTCTGATAAAGGAGGAAGAATTGCTGGTGCTTGTCTACATTTTGGTCTATAAAAAAATTTTTTTCAAGAAAAATCTTTTATGTACGTACCTGTCACCGCACAAAGATTCCCAAAATTACGTAAATCGATCACAGTTTTTTTTTATTTAAGAAAATCAATTCCCCGCCCCCAAATTTAAACACAGAATTTTTGTTAGATGGGCAGGGGTCAACGTGTGGGTACTCATTTTACGTTAAATTGTATTCAAAAATGTTTTCATTTTCAGCCCCCCCCCCCCCCCCCCCCGAAAACCTATAAAAGTAGTAATTTCAAAGTATTTTGTGGTGGAAAGATATTTTTTTTCTTTTTCAAAGTCGATTTGTCTGCCCTTGTTGATCCTACATTCCCGATCATTTGTAATTTGGTGCACTAATCCTTCAATAATATGGTCCATAAAATTTGATTTTCTTAAATAAAAAAACTACTTGATCGATTTATGTGATTTTTGGAATATGACATCTTCGTGCGGTGATGGGTACATACATCAAAGATTTTTAAAGATTTTTCTAGAAAAAAATTTTTTTATAGGCCCAAATGTAGACAAGCACCGTATTGGTTTTCCAACTGTCAATCCATCGACCTCCTTAACTCATTAGTATTACAAAGAAAGAAAAAGTAAATGTTTGTCTGGAATCAGTTACTATTTTTCAAACAATGTTACATTCAGATGGGATATATCGATCTTTTTCTTTCTCTCATACAAGATCAACCTGTTTTCTGTTTCTGTCCATTTAAAGAAACTAACGAGTGTTGGCATGAATTTTATCAACAGACAAAACGCAACCTGTGTTCACAAAGATGATGGTGGCAATGGAAACACACGATAAGACGTAACATAGCACTTCTATACATCATGATTTTTTTAAAACTCTTCTATATTTTTCTTTTTCTTTTTCTGCAGTTGATGAAGGAGCCGTCTTAGATGTCCAGTTTGGCACATTCTACCACCATCCACCAGACGGTTTTGACAAAATTATGATCGAACAGTCACTGCTTTGAATGCTGCCAGTTTCTCCACACTTTCACAAGAACACAGATCCATTTTGGATCGGACGTCCTCACAGAATAAGGCCACTTAATGAACTTGTCATCACACAAAAAAGGAAAGATACAAAAATATATATTTCTCACCTCCAAATGTTTTTCCTCTCAGACATTCTATACCATTCTATTTTCATTATGTTTTTGGGGAAGGGAGAGGGGATATTTTTTTGGGGGGGGGGGTTTGAAGAGGCTGGGGTAGAAAACATGAAGTAAAATTAATATTCAAATTAGGAACAATAAACTAGGATCATCATTTTTATTGTTATCTAACATATAAAATTATCTTGTTTGATTTTCATTGTCAGACCCAAATATCCCTTAAGCTAAGAAATCAAACTTTGATTCTGACTAACCAATTTTCATAAGTTATTGTTGGAATGTGTTATTAGCTATATAATAACATGTAATTACAATTTATTTTTAAAAATTACTGACCTAGGCAATTGATGATATGAAACATTTTTAAATAATAATAACCTAAAAATAAAACTCAGCAATGGAAACAACTTTTACATTTAGGAATATAATAGGAGTTTTTTTTTTTTAACTTAAATTTAAAAATATGCAAGCAAATATATATTAAAAACTAAATTAACTTAAGCCTGGTATTGTCAAAATTTTGTAAAACCTTTCCAGCAAATCTGTACCACATTTAGATGATGTAAGCATATATAAATCTGATAACCTGATGATTTTGCTGTTCATTTAAAAAATATAACCAAAATATCAAAAGTAAAGCCTAAATTCTATGATTTATCACAATATTAATGTCTTATAGTCCTTGATATGATTTATTTCAAGTTATGGATTCATCGATTTAAGAATCAACATTGAAGTTATCAATTCATTGGATTCATTTATGTAGGAAAGATTAACGTACACTGTACACAAAGAATCAATGCACGTTTAAATGCAGAGGGAGGGAGGGAGGGAGCATGACCATAAATGGATGAGACACTTGAAGAAGGACAAAAGACACATCACTCAAAATGTAGTAGAAATTTAAATTTCAATGTTGCTGAGGACAATAGTCTGAAAACAAAAAAAAAAAAAATTGCTTTCTGAGATTATATTTACTATTTCAGAAAAGAAATCGATTTTAGCTAAAGACAAATTTCAAGGCATGTTACGTTGTTATTTTAATTATATTGACTATGAACATTTCAGAAATATAGGTTATGTTTGAAGATGGGTTGACCAATTAATAAAATGATTTTAATCAGACAATCATTTTCATCTTGAGTGCTATTAGCACAACGTTTCGGTCGCTGTACCCTGTGAGTGTTGAATACGTGTTTCCTTTTCTCTATTAAGGAAAAGAGGGGTTAGCTCTGCATTGCAAGAATTCGAACCATGAGTTTGAGGGTGGCTTCATAGATCATAAAGAAAGACTTCAATCTTCAGGAGTCGCTAAGAGATTTTTTTAGGGTCTCCTATGACTCAATTTTTTGGGATATTTATGCTAATTGTTAATATTAGTGAAAAAAATGCTTTACGAAACAGAGGATCGATATTCACGTGTATTTTCATTTAAAAAAAAACAAAAAACAATGCATATATATATATATATGCGCGGATATCCCGACAAATTGAGTCACAGGAAAACCCTAAAAATATCTTAGTGACCCTCTGAAGATTAAATTTTCATTATGCCTTATGGACCCACCCTCCAACCCATGGTTCAAATTCTTGCAATGCAGAGCTAGCCCCTCTTTTCTTTAGTAGAGAAGAAGGAAACCTGTATTCAACACTCAAAGAAGGTTGTAGGGTACAGCGACCGAAACGTTGTGCTAATAAAACCCAAGATGAGAATAATCGTCGGGTTAATCAAAATAATTCAAACATTTACATTTCATCTCAAAAATTCAGAATTGCATGATTTCAATCAGTTTATAATTTTGATGGAATCCAACTGGATTAGCACAAATCCATTTTTATAACTGTCCTGAAGAAGAGATCTGCCCACCAATTTAACTTGAGTGTTTAAATCTTTTTTGCATTATCATCCTGTTTTCAAATATAACTGAAACATTAATATTTCTTAAACATTCGTAGCCATTAATTAATTAATAATATTTTTGAACTTGTTTCAAGTGCAAATTTATTTTATTTCTTTTTGAAAAAGCAAATATAGTTATTACAACTCTTTCAGCAAAAATAGAGCTGTCTACAGTGAAAGATTGAGTAAAAATTCCCTGTGCTATCAATTACTGTGGAACTGCTATTAAATTATTTAAATATTGTAAACTTGTATATATAATTATGTTGGGCCAGATTATTAAAAAGTAATTTGAAGTGAATATATATATATATATATATATATATATATATATATATATTAAAATCCCTGAAACAGTGTTTCATGATAAACAACTGATGATCCCTTAAAGAACATTGGTAATATTGTTTGTTCATGTAAGTAAAACTATTCAGCAATACAGGAAATTAATTGACTTACTGACAAAATAATGTTTCAGCAAAGAACATTTAAAAAATTTTTTTTATATAGTTTTAAAGGTTTAAAAGAAACTTCAAAGGCTATATATATATATAAATGTTAATCCAGATTTTTAAATTTGCCCTTAAATAGCATTGAAACTCACAAATCAAACTTTGATTCTCACTAGCCAGTTTTTATTTGTTATTGGCAATAAACTAACATACTTTGCTACAATTTATTAAAAAATATACTTAATTTGGTTAAGAAATTTGTGAATCTACAGAGAGAGGAAGCAGAGAAAGAGAATCAATACATTTTTTATACTGATATCTGTGAATATCGAGTTTTTAAATCTTGTTTAAAATTTCGAATTTACACTTATATGCCATGCTCAGTGTCTTTTCAGACAGAGCATTAATGTAATCGAATACATTTTTTTCTAATCGGTCATGACCAGTGTTTTCATATTCCAGGGTTTGCACAAACTTGAAAAGTCCTTGAATTTTGACTTTTGCCTTGAAAAGGCCTTATTTCTATTATTACCTTGAAAAATCTTTGAAAATATGGAAAATTTCTTGAAAATGTCTTGAAAATTGTATTTTTTATGTCTGGTAAAGATTTGTAGATATATTAAAAATAAAATAGAAATAAATACTATTAAATTATATTTTAAGTATTCATAAAAATACCATTAAAATATTTTTTAAATATTGAAAATAAATCGAAATACATGGTTTTGAAATTACACAGTAGCACTTTGGATACAAGAGTTACGCCCCATTATCACGAAGGGACGTAACTCCATTTTTTTTTCGACCTGACCGGCCTAGTTTTCAGTTATCACAATTTTTTTCTCACTTTTGCCCCCCCCCCCCTAAAAACTTTCCTTTTAGGGACGGGATTCTCCAATGCCCCCCACCCCGCCAAAAAATACAAAATTGTGATAGCCTAAAATGGATGAGACGGCAGCCATCTTGATTGGAAATTTAAAAGCCGTAAAAAAAGTTCTTATTTGAGATGAATAAAAAAATATTTTAAACTACGTAAAAACGCAAAAAAATGATGCAGGTAGATTGCATATAATTTTTATTGGCTATGGTAACATTTATTTGTTAAATATTTGATTTTTTTACCACTTTATCGAATCTCTGTAGATTGTAAAACAACCCCAAATTTTGTTTTGAAAACTTGAATTTTTTCTGGAGAAAGCCTTGAAAAGTCCTTGATGGAGATTGAAAATCTGTATGAACTCTGTATCCTGATCTTATAGTTACTTCTGGTCCTGAGCGGTTAAAAATAAAAATGCATGATTTAGTCAATTACTATATATCTCAAAGAACATGAAAAAATCAACATCTCGAAATTGGAGCAGAACTGAGTGGTGATGTACGATTGTCACATCCACGAAAGGACATGAGAAAAAATAGTCTTATGTTGTTTTTGTTGTATATTATTAAATGAAGAATCATTTCCATTAAAATTCTTTAAGTATTATCCATTTAAAATTGAGGAAAGTATGTTTGAAAAGTGTTTATGTGAAAAGCCTATTTGGATAACAATGTTGCTACCAAAGTTGGTCTGAGTAAAAACGAAACTTGAAATTACAGCTCGAAATGATTCCTCATTTAATATTATTAATAAATAATAATATAAATTAATAATAGTTAATAAAAACAACATAAAACTATTTTTAATGCATAAACAAATTTTTTCTTGCATTCTTCCATGGCCATGATCTTTATAAATCACTTAGGCAGCAAATCTTATACACACCAATATTCTTTTATAACAGTAATAATTAATCAACATGGCTTATCTAAATATTTTCAGTGAATGTATGAGTGAAGGTTAAGTAAGTAGGTCAAAGATGATGCTAACATCATTAATTTATGAATCTCAGATTTCTGTTTTTTTGGCATTCTTTCTTGCATGCCTTTTTTTTTTTCTTAAATTATTTTAATTTTTGTTTTTTATAGACACCGCATATCTATGCCTAGCATGAGCCAGAATATGCTCCCATGTGTGACGTGGGTCAATTTTTTTACTTTCACTCAAATATTTGACATAACAAGCAAGCAAAGTTTAGCACAAAACCATTCATATTGACCCAACTAGTATATGATTAGTGAATTCCAATGAAATGTTGCTCCACTCAATAGGATGTCACCAAATTTAGCAAAATGATCTTTGATATGTTGGCTATGTCAGAAGGGAGTGAAAATGTTGATACTACCACCACTATTGTTGATACTAATACTAAAATGATGAATATTTCTAGGCTCCAAAGTTGCTGGGAAGAATTGCACCAAATTTTATAAGAAGCTCCCTTGGGATGCTAATTGTATCATAAAAGATCAAATACTACTACTACTACTACTACTGCGCTTGATATGACAGATGTATTACTGATGCTACTAGGAATGTAAATTCTTTTTTTCTTCAGAATTCTGTAGTAGTTGTTTGAATCTAAAAAAAACATTTCTGTTGAAATTGATCGAGACTCTCATTAACAAGAATGTTTTGGTTTGTTGATCAAAATCTGCTTTTGTTTTTAAAAATAAGGATTTTTCTCTTTTTCTTTGTTTACTGAAATGATAATTTTTCTATGAAAACTAAGGCTTCAAATAATTCATTAAGTGAGAAGGGGAGTTAGATAAATTTTTGTTCTTAAATGACTTCTTGTTCCCCTCCTCCCTCCACCTATGCACCGAATGAATTTCTTTTAATTTTGACTTAGTCAAAACTGATTAAGGTTGTTTAAGAAAAAAAATTTTTTTTTTCAGTTATCTTCTCTTTTCATACACATGCAGATGCCTGTAACCTCCAGATTGGGAAATTGATCTCAATTTCAACATATTTTTCCCATTGGCTATGCACATCTTTATACTATTATTAACAATAAGATTAATTTCTGGAGTAGTGCACAAATTTACTATAAAGAGACTTTGGGTTACTGAGTGTGTCATACATTCCAAATTATTTATAAAAACTTAATACAGTAGAACCCTGGGATACGGTAGCCTTAGGATACATTTTTTTTTTCAGGTTACGATGTTGAATACAATATTTTCCCAGCCTCTGGTTACCGTATTTTCCCCACCTTACGGTGTTATTTATAATGTTATTTGATTAAATACATGTTTATTATATACTGTACTGTATTTTGTTACTAATTTTTAATGCCATATCCCGGAATTCTACTGTATTATTAATGACAAAACAGATGTATAGAATGCGACTAGTATTTAAAAAAAGTGATTTAAGTTGAAAATACAAAAGAGGGGAACACTAAGTTTACTTTTTATATAAGATAATAATTAAAAACACTTTTATGCTCCAATTCTATCAAATAGAATTGAATCATATTTGGTATAAAGAGCCTTTGGAATTTGTAATAGCATGAAGGATACTGGTTATAGCTGCTTAAATAATGAATGTGAAAGGCTCTTTTGATGTGGAAGTTGTAAACCAGCATGAGTTGTACAACTGCACCGCCGATCATGTTGATGCAATACAAGAAGAAAAGAAAATGGTCACACATGATTCATATTTCATGTTGTCGTCTATATATATATATATATATATATATATATATATATATATATATATATCTCCAGGTTGAATCAAAAGTTTTGCACGATTTTGGTAACTTATTTGTTTTTGCCAAGATTGTGAAGGTGGCAGAGGTGTCACCCGTTTGTAAAATGTTGACCTCTTCTGATACTTCTTAACAAGGGACTCTTGTCTGTGGAACACGTTTTTGTGTAATTGTTTCCCTACATACTACAACATAGTCATCTTCCAGTTGAATGTCAACAGATTCGTGTCATATACCATCCCCACAAGTAATCAAATTAGTTCATTCCATTAATCATCTAAGCTTCTTCACCTTTCAACTATCATTTCATCATTAATCTCAAGTGACCCTTTAGAAAGAAAAAAAATCTTTCAAAGTGTCATATTTCTAGTTTGTTTTGATTACTAACCAGGAGGGCATTACCTTTGTCGACCAAGGGAAGAGTCTATCAAGCATAAGTACAGTGTGGTGATGTATGAAAGTGAAACCTGGCCAGAGAGGATTGAAGACATGTGTTGCATGGAGAGAAATGATATAAAAATGAAACACTGAATGCATAATGTAAGCCTGAAAGCCAAGCTATGTTGTTGCTCAGTGGATAATGACATCTCTCAGAGAAATGACAGTAGCAGTCGCAGGGATGTTTATATTTTCTGCTCCCTTGGCTGGAATAACAGAAGCAATTAAAAGAACAACAAATAACTCCTATATTTACTCTGGGATTTGATTTACTTTTTGCATCAGCAAGTACATCCTGATGAACAACACCCTTTCCACCAACTCTCAAGACAATGGTGGATGAGTTGAAAATGCCTCTGATTACTTTGATACCTACCCCAAGAGTCAGGAATTCTTTAACTTTTCTGCCACGTACTTCCACCAATGATGTAACTTCCAACATACATCAACCTAACTTCTAACTTGATCTCTAATGGAAAATTCTATTTTCTTTCTTAAATAACCTAATGTAACTTCTCCATTTTTAAGCCTTATTTTTACACACCCAGCTACAAGATCCTTTTCATTATTGTATAATAGACAGTCTTATTTTCTTTATGGAAATCGCTTGAGACAAGTCATGAAGCTGCTTAATTAGCTTTATGTAAATTTTCCATTTTTAAGCTTTATTTTTACACAGCCAGCATCTCGTTCTGCTATGAAGGATAATCTTTTTTCTTTTTTTAATTTATTTTTATGAAAATTGCTCCAGACAAGTCATGAAGCCACTTGATGGAAATTGTTAACAAAAACAAAAGATGATTATTGTGGACATCCAATAGCCCTGAATAGCTATAGAAAATAACTATTGTGGATTCAGTAAGTCAAGTTTGAAGTGTGTGAACAGAGAAAACTAAAATAAGAAACAATGAAATCGAAGAAGTCGAGACGTTTTTGTAAAGAAACTGATTTAAAATGAATTGGTGAGCATTGAATAAAATGAGATTTTTAAATCATTAGCAAGAGAAAACTACTTTTCCTCATCTACCATTCAGTAGGGTGGTAAGATGATGCATATAGAACGTGTCAGTTTTATAATTGTCTGAGTTAATTGCAATTAGTAAGGATTGGGTGTGTTTCATTCAACTACAAAGACTTCATTTCTTTCCGTCAATAATTATCAAGAAGTAATTCAATCATCCAGAGAAATGACAAGATGATATAATCCTCATGATCAATGTAGAAAAAACAATCTTACTCGAAAAAGAGAAGGCTATATAACTATGTTATAATTATAATAATAATTTTCTCCTAAACCCAAATGTAGATTCATAGACAAAGCTTCTTTCTTAGAACTGCACGCCTGTATAACTCTTTTCTATTTTCCTACTTTCCAGCTGACTACAATTTGGTCATTTTCAAGTCCAGCGTAAACAAGTTCTTGATGAACTGTTTCCCTTAAGTAATCCAATTTACCAAATTTCCACTACTAACGATTACTATGATATTGTCCCATTGACTACTGCACACTCATTAATCCTTATCCTCGAGTGGTCTCCAGGCCTTGATAAGTGGTGACTCCTATGTAAAATGCAAAAAAAAAAAATTCACTATGACATGAACTTGTATCAATTACATATGTTTACACTATTATCGAGGTGAATTTTTCTTTGTGTCAAGATAAATGAAGAAATTAAAAACATTCTTAACCCTAGAAGATAAAACGTATCTAATATCAAATATAAACACTTTGCATCGTTGCAGCATATTATTAAGAACAATAAAATTTAATTCCTCCCAGAAAATACTTTAACTTTTAAAACGGCCACCATATTTTAAAAAGGAGGCATAACTCTGTATTCATTTATACAGAGTTACTTCCCTTTGATTAGAAAAAATTTCTCTGATGTGTATTTTTCATTTATATATTAAGTAAATTATTATTTTTACACATGTTTCTGTGCATGAGTGTTCCTCACCTTTACGATGAGGTTTAGCACACTGGTTCATTTTATTAAAAATGATTTATTTGGAAAACCGGACTTGTTGGAATAGATTTATTTGGTGGGGTATTTTAATACCCGTGGCCTTTAAGTCACAACTATTACCATTATTTTGCTATGATCTCATTCAAACATTTATAAACTGTGACATATCTTTAAAAACATTCTTCTCATATAGTCTATGATATAACTCGCTTTTAATATTTTGTCCTTTACTCCTCACATTTCATGAGCAATGTTTCTGACAAAGGGGGAAGAATTGCTGTTTTCTATGTCAAAATCTATTCACATTATGCTTATCATTGACTAGTTTTTGATCTTGAAGTATATACAGGGTGAGCCATAAGTAAATACACAGTAAAAAAATCACAATCGGAGAATCAGAAATCTAAAAACTCTGAACTTTTGGATGTATATGCATATATATACTGTCCACCTACTTTTGGCTCACCCTGTGTGTATATATATAAGTATTGGGACGATTAATCGGAAGGGGAATCAGAATATGCCCATTTTTTTTTTTTTTTGATGCCAAAAAACAATTCTTTTAATTTATTTTTTAATTTGTTTAAAGCAAAATCTACTGCTGATAGTAATGATGAAATAATGGAATTCTATTCATTTTTAACTAAAAGTAAAAATAAAAAAGATCGATCATCCCTCACAAGTGTATTTTTACGTTTTATAAAATATCTACACATTTAACGCGTGTAATTGTGAAAAACAACAACTTTATAGAGAAATAGTTTGAGATTTATAAAGAATTGGAATCGGGAATTTAATATGAAATTTGTAATTATATTGGAATCAGGAAAAATATTGGAATCGTCACATCACTAATATATATATATATATATATATATATATATTAGTTGGTTTCCTGTTTTAAACGCATTGGTAAATATGAAATCAAAATAGAAGACGTATCTAAAAATACATTTTGAAGCCATCCAATGCAAAGAATAAACAATTTAAAATAATGTCTATCGATATATTTCGGTGAAGAAACTCGCCCGTATCAAGATTTTTTTCTCTTAGTCCTCATGGTAGTACTGTTAGGTAGGACAAGTCTGTTTAGTTGTTGTGTTCAATGGTGTTTTTTTGTTTTGTTTTGATAGTCCAGGAATGCACTTGGCATGTGCTAAAGGAATAATTGGTTGGTTTCCTGTTTTAAAGGCGTTGGTAAATAGTAAATCAAAATAAAACATTTCCTATTTACCAACACCTTTAGAACGGGGAAACCAACTAATTGTCCCTTTAGCACATGCCATATGCATTCCTGGACTATAAAAAAAAACACTGTTGAACACCAACTAAACGGACTTGTCTGGCTTAACAGTACCACTGTTAGGATTAGAACAATATTGATACCATCGGTTTCAAATCAAAACAAAGGAGACCTATAGTTGGTTGCCTATGTTGGAATCTCTTCAACCCCCTGTTCTCTCCTACTCTTACATACATACACGTTCTTCTGCAAACAAATATATTCATAAACATTATTTTAAATTGTTTATTCTTTGCGTTGGATGGCGTCAAAACGTACGTTTTAGGTACATGTTCTATTTTGATTTCATTATATATATATATATATATATGGGGAAAATATGCTTATTCAGTTATATTTCACCTTTTATTTATACCAATCCATGTTGCTCAATGTATGTTAAATATAACTACAGAGCATATACGAATAAATGATGGAATGTCTATATTCCAAATTCTAAGATGTTGTTCATCTTACCATTTATTTATTTCAGCATGTTAAAATGTTCAATTCTTGACAGCACCTGTTTCGTAGTGCAGCAACATATATTGTTAACTCCTTACATCAAGTGATTTTACGCCTTGACTGGAGTGATTTTCATAAAGTAAAATTAAAAACAAAACGAAGGGAACAAGTGAAATATATATAAAAAGATGAGAGAGAGATAAGTGACTTCCAGCTAATTAGAACAATATAAAAAAATTTTTTCTTCAAACATACCTCAATCCCAGAACTAATGGATATGTTTTGGCATGTATTTTGTGTTAGCATATATAGGCAAAAAATTTAGGGAAGGCACATGCATCGGATATCTCAAGAATAGCATCAGCATGAATTTTTTGAGATTTCTATTTTTCACATGAACATAAAAATTTTCAAATGCTACCAAATTTCCAACCTCAAAAGATTTAATGGATAAACGCGAGAAACGAACGGTTCATACTGCTAACGACTTAAATGATTTATATTTTATTTTCAGGATAAAATATTTCTGAAAGATTTGCATTTCTTGCAGCTAATATCGATTAGCCTTTTTATGTTGTAAGTTTTTATAAATAACATTTTGATACCTGAAAAAGTTTTATATATATATATATATATATATATATATATACACACACACACACACACACACACACATATATATATATATATATATATATATATATATATATATATATATAACATTAGTTTTTCATTCCAAATGCCAAAAGATAGAATCAACTCACATTCGTTTGTTTTTATTTTGTTCTAATTTTCTTTTTATAAGCAGACATCTAAATTTTCATTATATTGTGTCTTACACATGTTGACAATGGAAGATATTTTCTCATATCACTGAACAACCTGCGTGCACACACACACATATAGCATGCATACATATATACATACACACACATAAACATATATATATAAACACATATAAATATTGTACAGAAAATACTGTGTTTTTGAAGTGGAGCAATCTAGAATGTTCAAGTATTTCTTCAAGAACATAATATATTTTATTCAATAATTATGATACAATGATTAAAAAAATATTGATATGATCCCTCATTAAATGCTGGTATTTATGTTTGTTTGAATCCTTGTATAGTAATTATTTAATATGTGTGTGTAATATTGATACCATCGGTTTCAAATCAAAACAAAGGAGACCTATAGTTGGTTGCCTATGTTGGAATCTCTTCAACCCCCTGTTTTCTCCTACTCTTACATACATACACGTTCTTCTGCAAACAATTGTTTCTGCCCAGTTTTGTAAACCTGCACATTTATCATATACTAAATTTTACCAAACATTCACAGAAAGGCGTCATCTTGTTTCGTATTTTTCATCCGAATTTACATGTCATGTAAAGTGATGAAGCCCTTTTGTGGACTTTAAATAAAATTTAGTTGAGCATAAATGTGCATATGTAAAAAAAAATGGGTAATTTTTTTTTGAATAAAATAAGATTATATGTAAAATGAAAAGCTCAAGTCGTATTATTATACACTATGGAGCTACTCTATAAACTTTTGTGTGAATATTCAAATTATTAAAGTTTTATTGCCTTGTATCACAAACATTTCAGTTAATGAGACCTTTCTCGTAGTAAATTATGATCAATGGCCTGACCCAAATCTATAAAAAGAGATTGATTTAATTCTCGACTTTAGCATTGCATCTAACAAATCAATATTTGTGACTATAGATTTCCCTTTTTATTCTTGCAGGATATTCTACCACTAAAAATGTGTCATTTACTTTAGTTTCATTAATACTTTGAAAAGCTTTGCCACATAAGCCTCAACTTTTTTTTTTTTTATAAAGCGTTATTTTTGTTACAATAAACGTTAACCTAGTTATTTCTTACAATAAATTGTATATCATTACAGCAGGTAAAATAATTATCATTCTAATATATACACAAAATTATTTTGTATGAAATAAAACTGTCACTCAATCATCTTGAAAAAACTGTTTTATTTTCCTTGATATAAATGGCTGATTATATATTTATTTCTAAGAATAACTGAAATAATGATAACCTCTACTTTCAAGATAAACTAGGAGATGGTATAATCCTCATAATCAACATAAAAAAACAATCTTACTCGAAAAAGAGAAGGCTATATAACTATATGTTATAATAATAATTTTCTCCACTCTTTATCTGTGCCTAAACCCAAATATAGATTCCATAAACAAAGCTTCTTTCTTAGAACTGCACGCCTGTAGAACTCTTTTCCATTTTCCTACTTTCCAGCTGACTACAATTTGGTCATTTTAAAGTCCAGCGTAAACAAGTTCTTGATGAGTCGTTCAACTTAAGTAATCCAATTTATCAAATTTCCACTACTAACGATTACTACGATATTGTCCCATTGACCACTGCACACTCATTAATCCTTATCCTCGAGTGGTCTCCAGGCCTTGATAAGTGGTGACTCCTATGTAAAATGCAAAAAAAAAAAAAAAAACACTGATATGAACTTGTATCAATTACATATGTTTAGACTATTATCCAGGATGAATGTTTCTTTGTGTCAAGATAAATGAAGAAATTAAAAGCATTCTTAATCCTAGAAGATAAAACGTATCTAATATCAAATATAAGCACTTTGCATCGTTGCAGCATATTATTAAGAACAATAAAATTTAATTCCTCCCAGAAAATACTTTAACTTTTAAAACGGCCACCATCTTTTAAAAAGGAGGCATAACTCTGTATTCATCTATACAGAGTTACTTTCCTTTGATTAGAAAAAATTTGATGTGTATTTTCCATTTGCATATTAAGTAAATTATTATTTTTATACATGTTTCTGTGCATAAATGTTTCTCACCTTTATGATGAGGTTTAGCACACTGGTTCATTTCCATTTTTCAACAATACCCTGAGGAAGGATCCATTGACAGAAATGTTTTTTATATGAGCCAAAACAAATTTAATAATTTGAATATGTTTTTATTTTATATTTATATATGCTGTCTGATAATTCATCCAATGCAATCTAATAAAGTCTACATATAAATATATAAAAATATATTTATATTTTCTTATGTGTGTGTATACGTCTTGAAGTGTTTTTATGTAGAAAAAGAATTCCTTCCTTTGATTTTATCTGTATATACCAGGAAAATAGTTGCATTTAAATTGTACGCTTATTTAAATATATTTGTAATAAAAATAAAATAAAACTGATCTGCTTTTTAGAAACGTTGTCTCGTGTAAATTTTTTTAAATGCAATTTTTGATGAGTTATTTTGTGTTTGAAGCGTTTTATTTTTTTTTATTTTTTTTTTTTTTTTGAGGGGTGCTTATAGCTTGAAGGACAGCACCACACGTGTGTACAGTTAATGATTAAGATGGCAACTGCCGATTCCCTTTTATAAAGAAGGAAATGACGTAATTATGAGTGTGTTATGAGTCGGATAAAGTTGTTAGAAGCGTTTTTTTTTGTTTTTTTTTAATAGATGTTTGGACAGTGATGTGATAGACTGTCAGGAAGAATAATACATTTTTTGCTAAATGAGATACAAAGGGAGACAAATATTTTTTGGTTATGTCCCTTGGAAAATTGTGTTGCGCTGAGAAAAACAAATGTTATCTATATATATATAAAAGCGAAATCTCTAATATAAATCTCACCTGTCTGTTTAAATGTATGTATGTATATCTCACAAAAATTTTCGACAGAGGCGACGGATTTTCAAGAGATTGGTATCGTTTTGAAGCTCGACCCTTCGGATGAAAAATATTGAAAAATTGGCCGAAAATATTAATTACTTCACCCTCAACTGGATACTTTTCTACAGGGAGCAGTTGCTTTTTTCGCTGATATTTTTGAAAGTAACCCCCTCTTTTCAATTGACTAGGCTTAATTTAAACCGTCACTTCCAGTTTAGAGGTGGGTGCAGCAGCAAAGTCGTCACTTTTTTGTTCATGTTCTTTTCCTCCTCCGCGGTACGGGTTCGAGCCTGCCTGCCTGCCTATTACCACATTTTTTTTTCCTCAAATATTGATGATTAGGGTAAACACGTGAATATTCTTTGGTAGAGAGAACGTATAGAATAGTTAAGAATACATTCAGATCCGTTCTTAAGTTAAGAATTGTTTTCTATATAGTAACTATGTTATTTAGAACTCATGTTTAAAATGGAGAGGGAACTTTTGTTAACCATACTGTTCCTATACCGTTTTATTTTGCATAATGATCGTTAATTATTTTCAATTGTTTATGAAATATTCAAATAGCATTTTGCCAACTAATGACAAATGCAAATCGACTTTGTTTTAAAAAAGAAATGCATCTTTAGTTGTTTCATTATTTTCAATCAATTGAAAGGAAAACATTTGAGAAAAATATATAGAACCCCCCCCCCTTGTATATTTAATATATCTTCCTCCCACACACACACACTAAGTGCATTTTTTGTTTGCGAAAATATGTGCAGATATGAGGAGGTTTTAGAGTAATTCGGAAAAAAAACAAAAAACAAATCACTAATTAAATATTTAGAAATTTAAAAAGAATTGGAATTGGGAATCGTATCGGATTGAGAATTTAAGATGTAATTGGTAATTTAATGGGAATGGGGAAAAATTTGGAATCGTCCCATCACTAGTACACACACACACAAACACACACACACACACACACACACACACATATATATATACACCTAGGGGATTGGACAAAAAGAACACCGGACAAAACTCACCAGCTAATTAAAGCAAAAAGCAGATAAAATCCCAAATGAATCAAAGACATTAAAAATCACTTTTTATATTTTTATTTTAATTTAATTAAATTTAGGAAAATTAGACACAGGGGAACTAATTTTGGCAAGGTATGAAAATTAAGCACTATGGAATCCTTGGACCTCTATTGTTCCTAATATTAATGACCTCCCCAACAAAACTGCCTCTGAGATGGGTATATATGCTGATGACACCACACTCTATAACAGACACGACAGGAAAACAAATGAACACAAAGAAATGGCAAAAACACTAGAGGATGACCTCCGTTCTGTTGTGGAATGGGGACAAAAATGGATGGTCACATTCAATGCTGCCAAGACTAAACTGGTTTCCTTCAATAATTACAAGAAACCTTCTCTGCCATCAATAGCAATGGCCAGTGACTCCCTATCTGAGAGTACATCTTTCAAACTGCTTGGCCTAACGTTCACAGGAAAGATGAGTTGGAACAATTACATTGCCAGGGACGCTGCGAAGAAGGTAGGCTCTCTCTACCATGCTAGAAAACTACTGACACCTGAAAGTATCCAGTACCTCTATAAGGTCACCATTTGCCCATGTATGGAGTATTGCTGTCACATTTGGGCTGGTGCATCTGCTACTAGTCTCTCGCTCCTAGACAAGGTTCAAAAGAGAGTCGCCAATCTGATAGGCCCTGAACTGGCATCTAAGCTTCAGCCTCTGTCCCATCGACGAAACGTTGCATCCCTCTGCCTGTTCTACAAGTATTTTAATGGTGAATGCTCTGACGAACTGCAGGCACTTGTGCCCCCACGACGTGAGCACCTTCGACAAACCCGACAGGCAGCAAAATCCCCCCCCCCACGCAGTAGAGATCCCTAGATGTAAAAGATCTTTCTACCCCAGTAGTTTTTTCCCAGAACTGCTAGACTCTGGAATTCCATTCCAGGTCCCTGCTTCCCCAACTGTACTGACATGCAGAAGTTCAAGTATAACATGAACCGACATCTTGCTGCCCAAATCCCAACATAGTACCCAAGTAGTTGCTGCCCCTGATAGTAGCCCCCTACACCAAAGTTGCAATGTGCCTTGTTTGGGGTGAAAATGTAATAAAAAATAAATAAAATAAAAATAAATGTCAATTGAAGATAGAGTCTAAGACCATTCTAAAAAACGATATAGTTTTAAATAGGATTCAAGTGCCCCCCACAGAAATATACATATTTTAAAATATTTACTCTTGTGTGAAAGCAAGTAAGTTGATTTTTCTAAGTTAGGTATTCGTTCTAAGGAGATTTTTTTTGTATTATCTTTTACAATTATTATATTAATAAAAAAAGTAAAAAATTAAAATCCTAGTACCAGAATTAATTCATTATAATAAATTTCGGTTTAATCATAAATACGTCAGTGATTATAACATTTTGTTAATAGTTTAAAAAAATCAATTACTCTGTGATTGTTCGAAACTTGACAAAAATTTTACAGTATTTAGACTATCAAATAGAAAGCCACTTTTAAATAGTATTTGAGGTGTAGCGCTTAGTTCCCATTTAAAATTATATTCCCTGATATGACGATCATAAAATCTGTTTACAGTCGATTTTTATTCCGTACTTGCTTAATGTTTCTACAATTCCCAAATTACGTAATTTTCTGTTGCTTATTTTCCGTTCTATCATTCAGTGATATTTGAAAGTATTTTTCTTGACAAAAATGTTTTGTTTAATTTTTCAACATTTTTTTGGAACATGTAAATCATCTGCTTTCTTTGAAAGGTTACCTAGAGAATTTATGCAACTTTTTTAAAAACTTTGTTTTACAAATAAAATAGATTTACATCGTATTTTGAGGTTATTATCATTTTAGTTTGAGTGATAATTTAAAAACAATAAATATTTATCATTAGTACCAATAATGAAAAATTAAATTAAATATTTAAAACAATGGGTTTTTGAATCGTAAATAAGGGACAGATTTTACAGATTCTGATACCTCCAAAAGTTCCAATTTTTTAAAAACCTTTTCGGTATAAAATTTCAAATTTCTTTGTTAACTTTTACTTATTTTTAGTTATTTATTTTTGTATTTTTATCCTAACAAAATACCACCCCTTGGTATGTGCCGCTCATAAAATATGGACAGATTTTTCCGATTCCAATATTTCCAAAAGTTCCGATTTTGAAAAATCTTTCTGGTATAAAATTTAAGATATTTTGTTAGCTTTTATTTATTTTTATATATTTTTTGTATTTTCTATTTTTACCCTTTCAAAATGCCGCCCCTGATATGGGCCGCTCGTAAAATAGGGGCACATTTTTCTGATTCAGATACCTCCAAGAGTTCCGATTTTTTCAATCTTTTCGGTATAAAATTTAAAATTTTTTGTTGGCTTTTATTTATTTTCATTCTATTTTCTAGTTTTAACCTCTCAAGATGCCGCCCCCTGACATGTGCAGCTCGTACAATAGGAACACATTTTTCCGATTCCAATACCTCTAAAAGTTCCGATTTTTAAAAAACTTTACAACCTTTTCGATAAAAAATTTATATTTTTTTGTTAGCTTTTATCTATTTTTTCTATTTTCTATTTTTAAACTCTCAAAATGCCGCCACTGACTTGTGCCGCTCATAAAAATTGGGACACATTTTTCTGATACTGATATCTCTAAAAGTGCCGATGTTTTACAACCTTTCCGGAATAGAATTTCCGATTTTTTTTTTTAGCTTTCATTTATTTTTATTTTTTTTTACTTTTTTTTTCAATATGCCACCCCCTGGCATGTGCCACCCGGGATGGACTACCACGCCCTCCCCGCCCTTGCTACGCCACTGTTCACCGCTCACTCATTTTTCGACCAAACTTCAAACAATTATTACAGTTTACCTTCTCAGCTATATTGTGAAAAAAATTTTCAATTTTCGTTCAGTAAAACAAAAGTTATGATGAATTTACTGGTGTTCAAAATCGTAAAAAAGTAAGGGGTTGAGCGACGCTTTTTATGACTGGTTTCCATAGCAACCACGTTGCTTCAGTGACTACTGTTGCTACCAATTCACCGCTCTCGCGAGAAGAGAAGTAATAAATGAAACAGAGAGAATGAAAGGGGGATAATTGGTGGGATTTTATTGAAAGCAGACGAATGCTGTACATTGTTTATGAGGACAACAAAATAAGACTGAAATTAAACAACGAACAAGTGAATTTATCAGAAGCCTGGAGAAATCATGGATTACAATAGAAAAATGCAAGCTTGAAAAGACATGGTTAAGCTTAAATATGAAAAAGTAAAGGACTAGTTGTTAAAACTGGCAAAGAAAAGGACAAGATATTCTAACAAAAAATATAATAAATTTATAACTTAAAATATTGCACCATTAAGAATTATTTAAAAAAAAAAATCAATTTATAACATTATAACATCAATTCTTAATGCTGCAATATTTTAAGGAGGGAGAATTCCATTGTGGATGGAATAAAAACTTTGCAAAAATAATAAAAACAAAAAAAAACAAAACAAAAAAAAACGAGTGGAACGACCACAACCTGTGTAGTGATAACGCATAGTCATTGCTTAATGGATAAAGCGTCAGGAATTCAATAAAAAGATCACATCAGATTATGAATTTTTCTTCCATTACAATGACAATCATCTGTTTGTACTAATAAACAAAAAATAAAGTTTAAATAACTTTTTCCCTCACATATACACACCCACATGTACGCACGCACGTACGCACACACACACACGCACGCACGCATATGCACAGCCTCATACACACACTCACATTCATGCGCATACACACACTCGAGCTGTGACGTCACTTCCTTTTAAGTGAAAACCAGACATGCGCACCCAGAACACTAAAAGTCAACAAAACCTGTCAACTTCCCTTTTTCGTCCGGACCAGCGTTCGACCTGTTGAGTCGACGAACCGACCGCGTGCTCTAACATCACTTTCCCTGCTACTGTAATGTGGGATAAGCGCACATACACTTTCTACGCTTTCTCTCTCCATGAACTGGATTGACTTTCTCACTCTATCTCCCCTTCGGCTTTGGTTCATCAAAACAGACATGTGCGCGACGCTCTACTGAGCTTAACCCTCTCTTTCTACAGGCCGGCTTGCCACTTCGCGTTTCTCTATTGCATTCCCCTTTCCTTCCACGCGCGTAGTCGTCAACGGCCGAATGAACACGTGTACACCCAAGACTTTCATTTCTCAACAGAAAATAAACGACATGTTTATTTTATTCCAGCATTTGAGTTCTTTGTTTCCTTCATTCAATTCGTTTCATTATTTTTTCTTGTAGCGAGTTAGGGTATTTATATCCTGGTCTGCAACACTACTATGACTAATGGATAAAAAGTCTGACTTTGAATCAGACGATTGTTCAAGTGCTGTTGTAGTCATATTAGTTTGTTTTGTCTCTGTATTGTAATGTCGCAGAAACAAACAAATAAAAAAGGAAAGAAATAAAAATCACCGACTCGGCACCTTTTTCAAGTGCAAATGGAATGCATTTATTTATGCTTCTTCCAGAACAACGCATAAAGTCTTAGCCCCTGCCACCTTCGTATTCACATGTCTATCTTCTTTGAACACACATTTCGCTGCTCTATTTGACCACGTGGTGTATTTTCTCTCCTTTTTTGTAATGCAAGCTCGTGCACACTTGCTAATTTGCATATGTGCTTTAACGGCTACTGCTGCTAATATTTTCGCTAGCCAGCTATCCTTCCGCTGCTGCTGATTTTTTCACACACGCCCATACGCGCTCTGTTACAATATTAATTCACCAGTATCTATTATAACTAAAGGCTGTTTGAGAACAATGGAATCTACAATTTAAATAACAGGTAGAGTATTCGAGGGGTGTGCAATAAGTAATGCCCCTGACCCACTTCCCATAGCAGTAGAGAAACGAAACTTGGCACAGTTATTAGTCTTTCTCTACATAGGAACCACTCAGAGTTATGCATTTCTCCCATCGTTTGATGCACCTCTGGAGACCGTTTTTGTAGAACACCTCAGGTTGGTGTTCCAATCACGACGCGACTTCAGAAATCAAGGCTGCATCATCTGGTAAACGCTTTCCTTTCAAAAACAACTTCATGACTGGGAAGAGGTGATAGTCACAGGGTGCAAGGTCAGGAGAGTAGGGAAGATGGGGGAGGATTTCATAACCACACGCCCGTGCTTCTGATCTGGCGACATGCGAGTTGTGGACCGGAGCGTTGTCCTGCAGGAGGAGGGTACCTTTGCTGTAAGCAATTTAGTCACGATGTTAGATAAATAATTGGCCACCGATTTGTAGCTATGCACTTCCAGCCCGGAAAGCCTGTGCACGTCACCACTCACCTATCGCCATAGGACTTTTAGAAAGATATCTGGACATGATGATCATGACACAACATTCATTGTGCTACAAATATTGTACCCACTCGAACCCTGCCGCTGATTGCACAGTGACAAACCGAAGATGACTAAGCAGCGGCAGGGTGTGCATGTTTTATTGTTGTGGAGTTTAAGCGCCTCAGCAGCTGGTCATATACGCACGCACAAAAGACATACGCAAGCAAACATGCATATACATATATATAGAGAGAGAGAGAGAGAAGAAAAAGGAGAGAGAGGGAGAGAGGTAGAAAGAGAACGCTTTAATCTCAAATACTACGCAATTATGCACAATATAGAAAATATGGATTCAATAAGAAACCATAAAAATGAATAATTAATTAATAAAAGTTCGTTTGTCATAGGAATATGCAAATTAGTTAACCTTTATGATGTCGCTCCGATATCCCTGACTGAATATAATAAGTTTGCTTTAATCATTTTTATATAGAAAAAGTAGATTTTTAATATCAATATCAGTGCAAGAAAAATCTCAACTTTATAGGCGTATCGAATAGCGTAACCGTTAGAAGCGCCAACTCTCGTCTAGGCGGTCGAGTTTCAATCTTGGCTTGAAGTAGTTGCTTGTCTAGCATCACTGATGAGCTGCAATACAGCGAAACAACACTGTAGATACTTAGGCGTATGCTAGAACGGTTTCACCTGTAATGCTTTGCTATTATACACAATATAGAAAATATACAGAAATAAAACTTGCTTAATAGTTAAATGAAACTAATCATCCAATAAGAAACCATAAAACAAGAAATAATTGATGAATGAAATTTCCTTTCTCAAAGAAATATGCATTCGCTCGCGAAATCTATGATTGAGTATATTAAGTAGTTTGTTTTAATATTAAAAAAACAAACGAATTCAAAGTGTTCCACGGGTTTAAATACTTTAAATCTAAAGTTTTAATGAGTAGACCAATCATTAAGAGAGGAGTCTGGTGGTGAAGACGTTTCGTACACACATACACGGTCATTTAAACAGACCCACACACGTACGCACACACGTACGCACACACGTACGCACACACACACACACACACACACACACACACACACACACACATATATATATCAGGTGGCCCACTTAAAAGATGCCCATAAAATGTAGTAGAGAGGATGAACATTTTTTATTGTTGTCACAGCCCTAGTTATAAAAGATACTGGAAGTTCTCCCCGTTGACATCTATGCATTTCTGTGAACGTTTAACAATGTTTGCGGATACTGCCTGTAGATCTTCTCTCATGATTCTCCTGATAGCGTTGGTAATTTTCTCCTTGAGTTGGTCTAGATTGTGAGGATTATTTGCATAAACCTTTTGTTTTAAAGGCCCCCAAAGATAAAAATCACATGATGACAAGTCCGGGGAACGTGGGGGCCATAACCCTTTGCTTATTGTTCTCTCTTCCATAAACATGTCATAAACTCGTGTCAGTGATCTGTGAGACGTGTGGCACGTAGCGCAATCTTGTTGGAAAAAGAATTGCATTTTGTCTTGTGGTGTCAGTTGGGCTATAAGAGAAAGATTAGTTAAATGGGTCACCCAATATATATATATATATATATATATATAAATTATGCGGTTTCCTTGGAGTTTAGTTGTGCGAATGGAATTTTAACTTTCTTGGATTCTGCATCTTTGGATTTTACCGTCATTGGAAATTTTACCCTTCACGTGAAATCATTTTTTTATTCACCCTATTCTATCTGCTTCACTTTTTGTTATCAAGTAAGATCTTTGACTTACTTTTTCTTTTTTTTTTTACACAGGAGTCACCACTTATCAAGGCCCAGAGGCCACTCGAGGATAAGGGTTAATGCGTATACATTAGCCAATGTGATTATAGTGTAGTAAACATGAGTAGTGGAAATTTCGTCAAATTAAGTATAAAACTATTTTTTAATTGTTGCTAGGTCTAAGTTTTAGAGATGATTGGTCAGATTATGTGACTTTTTTTTTACACAGGCATCAACACATTATCAAGGCCAAGAGGCCACTCGAGGATAAGGGTTAAAGAGTGTACAGTAGAAATTGGACAATATAGTAATCAATTCGGTAAATTTGTTAACTTATATGGAACAGTTCATAAAGAACTTGTTTATGTTAGACTTGAAGACAACCATTATTGTAGTCAGCCGGAAAGCAGGAAAACGAAAGACAATTCCATAGGCGTGCAGTTCTAAGAAAGAAGCTTTGTTCATGGAATCTACGTTTAGTTTTAGGCATAGATAAAGAGTGGGGGGAATTATTGATAGTGTTTTCAGCTAGACGAGTGTTTCTTGTGAAAGTTTGGCGAGGGAGGACCATAGACTGAAGCTCCGTCGAACACTTTCCATGAAAATATGATACATCAGAAAAAACTCGCAGCATCTCTTCTGTGAGATAGAGGTTGCAGGGAAGAGAAAAGGACATCTCCTACGAGGCTACGAAGTCTATTTTGAACTTTATCAAGGCAGGACAAGTCCTTTCTAGCATCTCCTTCCCAGATGTGGCAACAGTATTCCATCCTTGGATGTACCTGGCTCTTATATAGATAGAGAATTGCATCAGCAGAGAGATATCTACTGGATCGATAGAAAGATCCCACCATTTTTCCAGCAGCCTTGGCAGCATATTTGATGTACGTGTTCCATTTAAAATCAGGAGTAACGCTCAAGCCCAGAAGCTTGTCAAAACTTGAGGCCTCCTGAAGACGAGAGCCATTCATTTCAATTGATGACAAATGTGAATTAGAATGTTGATGATGTAAAGAGAGAAGCTTGGTTTTAGATGCATTAAAAGTAACCAGCCACTCCTTTCCCCATTGTACTACGTGCTCAAGATCAGAGGAGAGAGAATTGGAGAGAACTTGGTCGTTTACTGTCTTAGATGTGGTACCATAAATGGTAGTGTCGTCAGCATAAATGTCTACAAATGATGTAAGGATGTGATTTGGAAGATCATTAATGTAGATCAGGAATAGAGTTGGGCCCAGGATGGACCCCTGAGGGACTCCAGCATTAATACTGTGAGCTTCTGATTTTTGCCCCTCAGCTACTACTCTTATGAACCTATCAGAAAGAAATGATTTAATAATTGAGAAGACATTTCCAGCTATACCATAGCTAGAGATCTTGTGAAGTAAACCTTTATGCCATACCCTATCAAAGGCCTCAGATATGTCAAAAGCAATTGCCCTAGAAAGGTTGCCTCCGTCGAGAGATTTGCTAATCCTATGATATATAACTGTAAGCACATCTGCTGTAGATCCAGCAGAACGGAAACCATATTGAGTGTCACTAAGAAGGTTATTTTTGTTGAGATGGTTAATTACTTCTGTATTTAACACAGCAACTTACTCATGACGCACAGGAGACTTATTGGCCTGTACTGAGAGGTAGATGAGCGATCACCTGAATGCTTAAATACAGGACATACTGATGATTTTCCAGGGTGATAGGAAGCTATTCTCCGTAACACAACGTTTAAACAGTTTTGTAAGTATGGGCGCTAGTTCTGGTTGAAGTTTTTGAGTACTATAATTGGAATATCGTCAGGGCCTGTTGCTTTACTGGAATCTAGGTTTTTGATTAGCTTGGCAACATCACGTACAGATATATGTATATCACATAGCGTGTTTTCTGATACAGGAGGAAATATTGAGGGTTGGCGGCCTTGGTCGCAAAGGGTAGAATTAGCTGCAAAGTTCTTGGCAAAGAGTTTGGCTTTGTCTGATGCTGACGAGATTACCTCAGGTCTATTGATGATAGTTGGGATAGAGCACACGCTTCTGTTCAGGATTCTGTTTGCTATTTGCCAAAACTGGTGGGAACCAAGCTGCTGCTCAGTTACTTTGGACTTTACGGACTGAGCATACAACTCTCTTGCGTTCTTTATTACTTTCTTACAATGGTTGCTGGCAGTCCTGAAAGCGGCTTTAGTTTCCATACATCTATTATGTTGGAAACAGTGGAAAAAGTGATTTCTGTGTACGGAAGCTATCCCAGCCAGCCTTAGTGTATCGATATACTGTACGATGGAGAGGTACATCTGGGGACTTATTACATTTCCTTTTATCTTAATTGATACAACAGAGTGGTCGGAAGATCCAAGAAGAGACAGAACAGAACCTGAACATAGTTCAGGGCATGTTGTGAGAAAAAGGTCTAGTAGACTCGCATATTGGCCGTCATTGTCAGGCACACGGGTGGGTTCGTGAACAATCTGAGTGAGGTCATAAGCAATGGAGAAATCATGACAGAACCTCCCCTCATCATCGGTCTTGTTTGAGTGGGTCAACTATTCCACGTTGTGAACATTGAAGTCTCCACATACTTGAATGTTAGTTGAAGAATAAGTAGATAGGATTTGGTGTCAATTTTCTCAGATATGCTTTTAAAGATAGTAACTCCGCTGTTGTGGGGGCGATAGAGAGTAAATATAAATGCAGTAGTGTGAGCTAATGCAACCCGGAAGCACATATAGGGTAAGTTAGGATCTTCTCTGGAAATGTCCCCACCTCATGGAAAGCTATCTTTAATATAGGCACATATTCCATGCCCATGACGATCTTGGGGGTCAGATTTAGAAGTTAAGTTAGAGTATCCTTTAATTGCGAACTCATCTAGGGAAATAGCTTGACCAATGCCAGTTTCACTTAAAAATAAAAGGTCTAGTTTAGTCTCCTGTAATTGGGTTTAAACCTCTGGAAGGTTAGAACGTAGACCCCTGATGTTGGAGAAGGAGACATGGCAGTGGGGGTCTACATTGGAAGTTGGAGAACCGGGTTTAATCGTGTATTTTTTCTTGAAACTTGTCATGATGGAATTTTGGAATTTGTGGACTAGGTCGTCAGATTTGCTTAGCGCAGGACAGAGAGATGAAACTAACAGAGAGAGAAAAAGAAACGAAGAATTTGTTTTGTAGAACATGATAAGGTAAAGCCGTAACAATTACCCACTAATATGGCATCGAGAGGCCCCACCAGAAGCTACTGCATAGTCCAGAATCCATTCACCAAATGGCAATACAGCAGCCCCAGTACTTTGCACCTGCTGATAGGACAGCCTCCTTAGTGGTTATCCAAGGTTCGGGTCCCTGACTATCAGGCGGATAACGTCAGCCCAGATAAAACGTTTACCTCCAGCACCCTTACTAGTGACATGGCTACAAGGATAGACATAGAAACAGAAAATTTCCACTATCTCTGCCAACAGTTCGTGCAAAATACTGCCAACTTAGAAAACAGCTTTTTCTTCTCTCTTTGTCAGAAAAATCACTCATTAAAAAATGAGGACTGAGGGACAAATAAGGAGAAGCGAGAGTAACGGGAGCTGACGATAACGCACCCACAATGCGTTTTCTACTCTCCATTTTAAAAAAATTAAGTATTATACTTAAGTCCAACGGACGTGTTTAAGGGAAAGTATGGTGATAGATTCCCCTCTCACGAACTAAAAATGAATACAATTACCTAATCTATTTTTGCAATCAACTTGGTAGATAGATAAACATTTATGGATGAGAAAACACTAATAATTTAACATTTAATAAAACAGAAATACATAAATTAAATACTGAAATAAAATGTAGTTATTAATATTTGAATCTAAAGATAAAAAGTAGGATTAATATAGAAGTCACTTATCTCGAAAAAACACTTCCGTCTTCAAAATGCAAACTGTAGAAAAGAATTTTAGTTTTAATAATATCAGCGTTCAAAAGGCTTTTTTCTTTTTTCTTTTTTTTAATTAACCGTTAAAAGAAAAGCGTGATCTTATTCTGGACTTTAGCTAGTCATGTTTTAAGAAACTTGCGATATAAAAGAAAAGCAGGGGGGGAGGTCCGAAAGTCAGCTGGTGACGTTATAAGTAATTGCGAGATAAAATAAAAGCAGGATTGAGGGGTGAGAAACATTTATAGAGGAGAAAAGCGCTAGCATTTAATAAAGCAGACATACATAAATTAAATACTGAAATAAAGACTTACTTTAGACTTACTTGTAGTTTCATTTAATACTTTATCCCGTATTTTGCGAAATCCTACCCTCTGATGAGAAGGAAATAATTTCTTCGAAACTCCGCGGATTAAGTACTATCCATTTATTTAGTGTTTCCTTTTTAGAATTAAATATATCTTTTTAACTCTTTTTTTCTAAGTGTTTTTTTATTTTAACATGTTTTATTAACTACTGTTGTCATAGCCCTAGTTATTATGTACTAATTCGGCAACGATATTTTCCACTTGCCAGAGAAAGCGAGAGTGGGAGTGAGAGAAGACAGGTAGAAGGGCAGATGATAGAGGGCGAAATAGAGACGGAGCTGAGAGAAAGAAATAGAGTAAAAAGGAGATAGAAAGAGAAAGAGAAAGAGAGGGGGAAAAGAAAGTGAAAGAGAGAGAGAGAGAGAGAGAGAGAGAGAGAGAGAGAGAGAGAGAGAGAGAGAGAGAGAGAGTTTTAGAAAGGATGTTACACACTTTTTAACTCTTCTATTTCGTTAATCCCGGATAACGTAATTAAAAATGCTTATATGATTCGACTTTTTCAGGAGAAAACAAACTTCGAACTGTAAGCTTTGCAGAATTCATCGTTTTTATAGAATTTTCTTGTTTGGCAAATTGATCATCATTGAAATCTGTGAATATTGTGTTTCGCGCTCCCAACATAAACGGAACACATTCTATAGAAACAAAGAATGCACCAACATACACAAACGAAAACAGAAATCATTTACGCCTCCAACAAAAGATTTATATATATATATATATATATATATATATATATATATATATATATATATATATATATATATATATATATATATATATATATATATATATATAACTACTTAATTTACTCACATAAAATTAATATACGAAAGTATAGATTTATGCGTAACCTTTAAGTATTTACTTCAAAAGTGCTCAATACGTAGGTAGAGCTAGTTAGTAATTTATAAAATATATATGGCGATTAAGCTACACTGAATATTCTGCGTTTCATCCACTCTAGGACTCCTCAGGCAACGAGGAGTCCTAGAGTGGATGAAACGCGGAATATTCAGTGTAGCTTAATCGCCATATATATTTTATAAATTACTATATATATTTAAATGGAATTGTAGAAGGTGGTACGATGCAGAAGTAACGGAAAGACACAAGCTGAAGCAGGTGAGAAATTTAATAATACAACTTATAAATACATGTGTACATATTCATATTTCATATACGCAGTATATTTATATTTGCACAGTGGTTTTTTATTTTAGCATGTTTTATTAACTACCCACCTCTTACTATATATATATATATATATATATATATATATATATATATATATATATATATATATATATATATATATATATATGTGTGTGTGTGTGTGTGTGTGTGTGTGTGTACAGACATAAATGCATGTGGAAAGTGATACCGTACGTACAAATATAAAAGTATGTTAATGGTGATAACGTACGTGCAAAAATAAATGTGCGTGAAAAGGGATAATGTATGTACGAATATAGATATGTGTGAAAATGGATAACGTTTTTTTCTTTATATAAGAGTCACCACTTATCAAAGCCCAGAGGGTTAAAGAGTGTACAGTAGTCAATGGGACAATATAGTAGTAATCGTTAGTAGTGGAAATTTGGTAAATTGGATTACTTAAGGGGAACGGGTCATCAAGATTTTGTTTACATTGGACTTGAAAACGACCAAATTGTAGTCAACTGGAAAGCAGACAAACGGAGAGAGTTCCACAGTTGTGCAGTTCTAAGAAAGAAACTTTGTTCATGGAATCTACGTTTAGGTTTAGGCACAGATAAAGTGTGAGAGAAATTGATAGATTTTTCAACTAGACGAGTGTTTCTTGTGAAAGTTTGGCGAGGGGGACCATAGATTAGAGCTTAGACGAGCACTTGCCATGAAAATAACGATAAAGCAGAGACAGACTCGCAACGTCTCTTCTGTGAGAAAGAGGTTGCAGGGGAGACACAAGGTCATCCCCTACTAGGCTATGAAGTCTATTTTGAACTTTGTCAAGGCAGTATAAGTACTTTCTAGCAGCTCCTGCCCAGATGTGGCAACAGTACTTTATCCCTGGACGTACGTACGAATATAAATATTTGTGAAAGATGATAACGTACGTACAAACATAAATGTCTGTGAAAGGTGATAATTAGGGCTAGGACAACAGCATATTCTTTTGACTCTGGAATATATATATCCGTGGATATCGTATATGTTTTTATATAGAGTGATGTGCTTCTAGGTTGATTAACTGTGTCTAACTGCGTCTGATATATACTCTAGAGTCAAAACAATGAAAAGAATATTCTACTGTCAAAGTCCTAGTGAGGATTTACGTACAAACACAAATGTGTTTGAAAATTGATGACGTACGTACGAAAATGTGTGAACGGTGAAAACGTACGTATGTGTGAGATGTGAGAACGTATGTTCAAACAATTAATTTCGATATTTTCCCTTTTGTCTTTTTGTTGTATTTCTCTTAGTTAAAATGCGCAGCAGATCAAGTCGTCGCACTCGTAGAACATAAGCAGCGTGACTAGTAGTTGCCAATCAAATTCAGGTAGAACGGGCTTTAACGAATGCCAACATAAGACAACATCTGATTCAAATGAAACAGCCGATTTGAGGATGCACGATTGCAACTACAGCAATTACGTTCTGTATCGTCTCAACAGAATAAACATGACAAGCTGAAAGTTGCTGAAAATATCAACGAGAAACAGTAGATTCGAATCAAACACGACTCCATGCTCAACAATCACATTGCATTCCGGTACAACCCTGCTGATGATTATAATTTGAGCCACCATGTTTTCATCGGCATTATGACTGAAGTGTATCTGTTTTGCAAGACTCTGAAATTTAAGAGAGAAACAAAGGAAATGAATTGTACATCCGGAAAAATTAAAATGTTTCACAAGAAACGCTCGTCTAGCTGTAAACACTATCAATAATTCCCCCCCCCCACTCTTTATCTGTGCCTAAACCTAAACGTAGATTCCATGAACAAAGCTTCTTTCTTAGAACTGCACGCCTGTGGAATTGTCTTCCGTTTTCCTGCTTTCCGGCTGACTACAATATGGTTGTGTTCAAGTCTAACGTAAATAAGTTCTTGATGAGCCGTTCCATATAAGTTATCAAATTTACCAAATTTTCATTACTAATGATTACTATATTGTCCAATTTCTAATGTACGCTCTTTAACCCTTATCCTTGAGTGGCCTCTTGGCCTTGATAATGTGGTGATGCCTATGTAAAAAAAAAGTTGAACAAAAAACCAAAAACAAAAAAACTACCAGAACCATTAAATACTGAATCAAGATATTTTTAACCCTTATCCTTGAGTGGCCTCTTGGCCTTGATAATGTGGTGATGCCTATGTAAAAAAAAAAGTTGAACAAAAAAACAAAAACAAAAAAACTACCAGAACCATTAAATACTGAATCAAGATATTTTTAACCCTTATCCTTGAGTGGCCTCTTGGCC
This sequence comes from Euprymna scolopes, assembly GCF_053919585.1. Classification (NCBI taxonomy): domain Eukaryota; kingdom Metazoa; phylum Mollusca; class Cephalopoda; order Sepiida; family Sepiolidae; genus Euprymna; species Euprymna scolopes. Next base: position 29,648,320 of record NC_136492.1, read on the forward strand.
TTGATAATGTGGTGATGCCTATGTAAAAAAAAAAGTTGAACAAAAAAACAAAAACAAAAAAACTACCAGAACCATTAAATACTGAATCAAGATATTTTTATCTAACATTAAAAAAATACAACTAATGCATCTAAATTATATTTTGTTTTGTAGAAATTATTACAGCTCAACTCAGGTTCACTTTTAAACTGAAATGGCAAATTTGCTATAAAGCCGAATCTATGCTTTCGTTTCCAGATTGTCAACATAATTTTCTTCAATCGTATTTCATTGGTGATAGCAATGATGAACTGTGGATGAACGCTGTGGAATTTCGATCGGTATAAAAAATCCATTACTTTCCAACTGCAAGATCTGCTTCGTAATAAAAACAAATTAGTGCATATATTCAAAACAGTAGTTGAAATGATGCCATCTGATACACACAAAATTGTTATTATTGCTCACAAAACACATGTGATGTGCTGGAGAACATATGCGAAGATTCAATGCTTCAATTATAGATGAAAACAAAGATATTGTTCTTCACATGAAAAGTGATTAATTGGCAAAAATTTGCAGAAACTCTTCGATACTACGATGCCCGGCAATATCGCTCCATTTTTGGGATAGTGCCGATGAATATCACTTGAATGTTAATATGATAAATCCAGTTATTGGTGACGAAAGGAATATGAGATGCAGCGCCATTCACTATAATTCTTACCAATTAATAATGAAAACAATCACATTCTGAAATGCCGCCAATTGTTTCACCAATACCTCATAGATATGCATGAAAAAAATTGAAACAAAACGTTTGTTATTCATTCGTTTGAATCAAACCAAACTTCGATCAGAATATGTTAATTTGCGATACGCAGTTGTAAATGATGGCTAATACAACCAACGTTGGACAATTTTGCCATCTTCATATTTAGTCATATGCATGAGCACGCTCAAGATACATTTGCATTTGTTTATCACAAAGGATAACCTATTCTATATTCACATGCAGCCCTGCTTGGGATGATGTACAGCATCTCTTTCTTCCTGGACAATCATCGGTAGATAGGCACGATATCACATCGTATGTTTTCATACAGTTGCTGCAATTGCTAATAGATGTTATAGTAAAACGTGAAGTGTTTGTGTCTGTGTGCTGGTGTATTATGTATTCAATGGAATGGCAAAAGGAGAGGATAACCAAACTCACACATAATAATCTGGTTCTACAAAAATAAGTTCAAATCAAATCAACAACAGCAGTTGGATAAGACGTCTGCTTTCTACTTAAAAAAACAACTTTTCTTTGATTTTCTTCATGATGCAATTCTACTCTCCTCTTTTTTTCTTTCATCTTGAATACCAAACAGTTTTTTTAAATTTCAAGTGTTGTTTATTTCTCCCTCTTAAATTTTATTTCCTTGAATCTAAATATGAAAAACAAAAATAGATAAAGGTATTTGTCTACAATGATACTTTATCTTCAATATCACGTAACTATTATTTTCAAATTTCAAATGCTGTTCATCTCTCCCGCAGGGAGACTCAACGTTGCCCGCGATTGAATGATCCCAGATTCTTTTCATTGTCATCGAAATCGGTGAAATCACCAATTTTTCAATTAAATCGATTAGTTGCTTACTTTAGTTGGGTACCTATCGTGGTGCACCGGGAGGAAGCTTCACATGCCTCCCCGCAATGACTTAATCCACAATACACTGTAATCTACATTGCACTGTAGAAAACTTATTGTTGAGTTTATAAAATTATTTTTATATGCAACTTGAATTTAAGTTTAAAATGAAAAAGTCAAGCATCGTGGTTCAGTTGTGCTCTAAACAGAAACATTCATTTATATCGCGACTCTGTCATATCAAAGAACTTACTATTGATTTTGCATGGCGAGCCCTTTTCCTTGTGTGATAAGACTTCTCAAATGTACTTGTAATTTTAGGCTGTATATCGATTAGTGATGCTAAACCCATCTAAGAACACTGCCAGATATATAAAGTACACTTGTGTGAAATTTCATATAAGTCGGCCCAACCGTAAGGAACGAGCTCACACACAGTTCCTTTCATATACCAGTAGATAGATAGATAGATAGATAGGTAAATAGATAGATATATAAATAGATAGATAGATTACAAACATTTGCTTGAAACTTAATATAAAAGGCAAAGATAGATAAAAGTATTTGATTATTGCGATACTCAAACTCGCAATCCTCTTGTTTCGAACCTTTATCCAAGAGTTCATTTTCCAGGACATCTACCATTATACTAAAACTGAATTTCTTTGTCACAAAGTCACCGTCTACAAATTTTAACGTCACGACATCATATTTAAATAAGCGTAAAAATATCTGATCAAAGACCACATAGACGAGGCGCGTACAATATTTTTCGAGAACACATTTTAATATTTAATAAAACAAATAAGGTTCGGTGTTAGAAACTTGGTTTTATTAATGCCTAAACTAATTAATCGACCATTAGTCGGATTTGGACCTTAGAATTACCCCCTCGTCCGTTCGTCCGTTCGTTCCCAAAATTCTCAATAACTACACATGACATTTTTTTGAAATTTTGCATGAAGTTATAACTACTACATTCTCGGATTTTTGATAAAAATTTTAGTTGCGTCACAAGGGGGTTAAAAGGGGTCAAAATGGCCCCAAATAGCATTTTTCGGGACGGAGAATCTTTTCCGAATATTAGATTTTGCTGAAATTACCCCAAAACAGGATCACATGGAAACATAATATTTGACCCTGGAAAAATTCTGGTTGCGTCCCTAGGGGGGTCAAAAAGGGTCACAATGGCCAAAAATAGCACTTTTCGGGACATAGAATATTTTCCGACCATTAGATTTTGCCGAAAATTACCCAAAAGCAAGACCACATGGATATATATTTGGAAAGGTAATATTTGACCGTGGGAAAATTCTGGGCCCCAGGGCGTTTTAGAAGTGAAAAACACACCTTTTGGGGATAACTTTTATTTTTCTCCTAAAATTCAAAGCATTAGTTGGGAGGGGGGCATATAGTTTAAAAAAAATTTTTTTTATTACATTTTCACCCCAAACAAGGCGCATTGCCACTTTGGTGTAGGGGGCTACTATCAGGGGCAGAAACTACTGGAGCACTATGTTGGGATTTGGGCAGCAACATGTCGGTTCACGTTGCACTTGAACTTCTGCATGTCAGGACAGTTGGGGAAGCAGGAACTTGGAATGGAATTCCAGAGTCTAGCGGTTCTGGGGAAGAAACTACTGGAGTAGAAAGATCTTTTACATCTAGGGATCTCTACTGTGTGGGGGTGGGATTTAGCTGCCTGTCAGGGTTGTCGAGGGTGTCTATGTCGTGGGAACACAAGTGTCTGCAGTTCGTCAGAGCATTCACCATTAAAATACTTGTAGAACAGGCAGAGGGATGCAATGTTTCGTCGACGGGACAGAGGCTGAAGCTTAGATGCCAGTTCAGGGCCTATCAGATTGGCGACTCTTTTTTGTTGGCTTTTTGTATATGTATATGTTTATATATTTGTATGTATAGGATTCGCACTTAAATCTCGTGTATGTTATAAAATAGTAGTCACAGTATATGCAACGATTTACTTGCGTATGCAGTCTTTCCCCCTCTTTTAAGTCTTAAAAGTACAGCACTTTTATGTGGGCCTCATTAAGATACATCTGCTCAATTTCTACTTACGCATGTACATTCTTTGTTTTGTTCAAATGTCACGTTTCTTTATCCTATAAAACGAAGAGTGTCATCCAAGGGCAACTACCCCAGTAAGAAGAACAGCATTTCCGTTTGAAATCGTGTGTTACTCAACGGAAATAGGAACGTTGAAAATTATGAAAAGCGCGTATAAAAACAATGCTAAAGTCACGGAATCAGCCACACACCGTTAGATGCGCCATTGTTGGCATTTCGTTTCCTAATTCAGAGAATTACACTACTCAAATAAATATATAAATCTGCATAAGAACTAAAGCAACATGAATTTTTTATCTTGCTTCCTTGTAACTGTTCACACTGGATGACGTCACAAATAATGTAAATAAATGACAAATAAGAAGTAATAGAAGGTGCCGAATTATCTACATAATTAAAAGAGAAAACGAAAGAGGGTTGTTGAAGTTGAAGGGCAAATGGAAGAAAGACGAGAAGAAAGAAGTGGTTAATGATGAAGACAGAGAGAGAAATCTCTCTCTCTCTCTCTCTCTCTCTCTCTCTCTCTATATATATATATATATATATATATATAGAGAGAGAGAGAGAGAGAGAGAGAGGGGATAGAGGGAAAGGGAGAGGTAGAAAAGCTGATGAAAATACTTAGTAGACATATATCTACTAAGTATTTTCACCAGCTTTTCTCTCTCTCTATTCACGCGTAACTATGTGTCTTTAAAATCAATCCCAAAAAGCCACTGAAGGATAAGTGTTAATGAGACGGCAATTATTACCAAACGAAAGATAAGCAACACTACGGTCGTGCTAACATTGATCAATGCTATGAACCGCATTTGATTGTTTATAGGCCGATCCGCGACAAGAATGTATTGTCATTAGATTTGAGTGCAATCAGCTCCAATAGGTCAGTCCTGCAATAATGTGCCATCCAGCTCTGTCAATGAAGATTCTTCCTGATGCTAGGAAGTCATGAAAAGTATCACGAATAAAATTAGTAAAATGTCATAGTAATAGAAACATATAGTGATTGGCGAAGAGAGATGTAACAAATACTGACCCAACGGGTCAGTAGTGGGCTAATATATATATATATATATATATATATATATATATATATATATATATATATATTAGAAAAATCTCCATCTATTTATTGTTTGTTTTGTATATTTAACTGAATACCAATGTTTCAGAAAATTACACACACACACACACACACACACACACACACACACACACACACACACACACACACACACACACACACACACACACATATATTGCATTTTTTGGTTTAGAACACAAAGGAACCACAAAATTCGACTTTAACCTTTAAATATATATTCGGCCGTTGAAACACTTAAATTTTCTTTTGAATGGTAAAGTCAAAATAATAAATTTATGTAAAACTTAATATAATCATCAGATAATATATATAATAATAGCAGAAACCCTTTTTTTTTCCTTTTTTCTTCTATTTTTTAGCATTTCATTTTAGGCGTCATAATTGGGGCCAAAGTTTAAAAAAAATTGACTTCTGCGGTCTCTACCAAATTACTCAGCCAGTTTCTGGTCTAAACATTTGAAATTTTACATAAAAGGTATTCAGACTTTCAGCAAGCTTTTTAATCAGTTTTTGGGCGAAAATTTGACTGGCAAGAGGTCAAAGTTTACAGAGTTGAGTTTTGCAGACTCTACCAAACTCTTCAGGCAATTTTGGGCCTAAACACTTGAAATTTTATGTATAGGGTATTCGACATGGGTCAAACATTTTAATTTAATTTGAGCCCCAAACAATAAATGGTAAGGGGTCAAAATTGGGGTCAAAGTTAAAAAAAAAATTGACGTCTGCGGTCTCTACACACTTTTCTCTATGGTAGTTAAGGAAGACTATTATATAGAAAGGCATTACCGTACATATTCACACTTTTTAATATATACATATGCACATAACGTTATGAGGGCCCGAACAAAGCTGGGCGGTATTGCTAGTATATCTATAAAAGTGAAAATGTCTCTATGTGTGTGTGTGTGTGTGTGTGTGTGTGTGTGTGTGTGTGTGTGTGTGTGTACATTTCCCTACCAAATAACTGTCAATTTTTGGTCTACAGTCTCGAGATTTGACATAAGGAGTATTGAGATGTGAGATTTAATCAGTTTTCGACCAGAAATTTGGCTGTCAAGGGGTCAAAGTTCAACGATTTGATCTTTGAAAACTCAATCAATCTCTTCCGCCAATTTTAGGTCTAAACACTTGAAATTTTAAATGTAGGTTACTTGGACATGGATCAAACTTTGTAATTTGATTTGCGCCCCAAAAAATAAATGTCAAGGAGTCAAAATTGGGAACAAAGTTTTAAAAAAATGTGACCTCTTCGGCATCTATCAAATTACTCAGCCAATTTCTGGTCTAAATATTTTAATTTTATGTAAAGGGTATTCAGAGATAGGGCAAGCTTTTTAATCGGTTTGGGTCGAACATTTGAGTTGCTAAGGGGTCAAAGTTCAAAAGATCTGACCTTTGAGATGTTTAGCAAACTACTCAGCCAATTTTGGGTCTAATATTTGAAATTTATACACAACGGGTATTCAGACATGCGGCAAGCATATTAATTAGTTTTGGGGCCAAAAGGTCAAAGCTGAAAGAGTTGACCGTTGCAAATTCTAGCAAATTCCTTCGCCAATTTTGGGTCTAAAGACTTGAAATTTTAGATTTAGGTAACTTGAACATGGGTAAAACTTTATATTTTGATTTGAGATCAAAATAATAAATGTTAAGGGGACAAGATTGGGGTAAAAGTTAAAAAAAAATGACCTCTGCGGTCTCTATGAAATTTAGACGAATTTTGGTCTAAACATTTGAAATCTTACATAAAGTGTATTCACTTTATACATGTATTATATATACATGTATAACGTGAGAAAGAGAGAGAAAGAGAGAGAGAGAGAGAAGGGGAGAGGGGGGGGGGAGATGTCTTCTTTATTTACAAGCTTATATTTTTTTCTTTAGTTTGTTCATAATTAAACTGTTTAAAGTGAATAACAAACTGTCACTAGCGTTTAAATACAATACTCTTAGTATAAATGAATGGAGCTTCCGGCGTTTGACAATGTTTATCAGCGTGATTTCACCTAATTTAGCAGCAGTCAAATGGCCTACAGGTTTTAGACGCTGATTGTCTAGACTGTTTTCGAGGTAAGATGAAAGTCTCATTATATTTTTATTTTTATAATATTAGAAAGAACACACACACACATATGGTGTCCCAATAAAATGTATACGTTCTTAAAATGACCATAAAACCAACATTTATTATAAGAAAGAAAAGTTTCGTACATAAAAATACTGTGAACAAATACAGAAACCAATTAATTATAGAAAGTGTTCAAATTATTGGCCATTGTGACTCACTGATTGAATCGAAAACGTTCGTAATCAGTTCAGTTGGTATGTTGACACATCTTCTTTCAATAGTTGCTTTCAACTCATTCATTGTAGCTCATTTTGTGGCACGAATCCTGTGTTTAACATGCTCTCCTCCACATCGCCACCCCAAAAGAGAAAATTAAGTGGGGCTCAAATCCGGTGAGCGTAGACAGTACTAGATACTTCCTCTTCGTTCTACCTATCTGTTTCGCAGATATGCTCTTACGTCATGATGATAGTGGGGAAGTGCTCCATCCTGCTGGACGTGCCATTCTTCATTCCTAAGCATCTCTTGGGGCGTGCTATAGCGTATTCATATAGCAAGTTGAGATAATTTAAAGAGTGTATACATTTTATTGGGACACCCTCCCCCCCCTCTCTCTCTCTCTATATATATATATATATATATATATATATGTATATATATATATATATATATATATATATATATATATATAGTAATTTATAAAATATATATGGCGATTAAGCTACACTGAATATTCTGCGTTTCATCCACTGTAGGATTCGTCAGGCTTATGCGCGAATTTTGTGGTTGCTTCTTGTTTGTATGTTGAGGATTTCTAGTTAGCCAATCAGCTTTCTAGTATCCACCGCGCCCCATCCTATCAGCCAATGGGCATGCATTTTATCGAACAAAGGATCTGTTTTAGAACTAGGTTAGTGGTTTAAGGTGGATCTTTCCCTCCTTTTTTATATATATGAATATACCTATGTGTATTGTTTTTATATATGAATATACCTATGTGTACACACACATGCACACATATATACATATATATATACATATATGTGTGATCGTTTATGTATATTCATGTTTATTTAATTTATTTATTTGTTTGTTTTCTATTGTTATTGTTAGTTTTAAAGCTATTTTGTATCGCTATCCTAGAGTAAGTTTTATTTTGTGAACACAGTTGTTTGCTATTTCTCGTCTACAGTTTAATAGATTTTGAGGTTCTTTCAAGTACAGGATATGACTTCCTTAGATTTTAAAACCCGATACTATGACCACAAAAGTACCTTCAAAAATAAAAAATACCGTATAAAAACAACACTAGCGAATAAATACTGGGAACTCAAAGAAAGAGGACATTCGCCGGTAGTCGAATGGAAAATAATGAGACAAGCTACCACGTGCAGACATTTAGACGACCCATGTAAATTATGCCTCCATGAAAAATTTGCTATCCTGTACTTGAAAGAACCTCAAAATCTATTAAACTGTAGACGAGAAATAGCAAACAACTGTGTTCACAAAATAAAACTTACTCTAGGATAGCGATACAAAATAGCTTTAAAACTAACAATAACAATAGAAAACAAACAAATAAATAAATTAAATAAACATGAATATACATAAACGATCACACATATATGTATATATATATATATATATATATATATGTATATATGTATATATGTGTGCATATATATGTATATATGTGTGCATGTGTGTGTGTACACATAGGTATATTCATATATAAAAAAACAAAAATACACATAGGTATATTCATATATATAAAAAAAAGGAGGGAAATATCCACCTTAAACCACTAACCTAGTTCTAAAACAGATCCTTTGTTCGATAAAATGCATGCCCATTGGCTGATAGGATGGGGCGCGGTGGATACTAGAAAGCTGATTGGCTAACTAGAAATCCTCAACATATATAAAAACAAGAAGCAACCACAAAATTCGCGCATAAGCCTGACGAATCCTACAGTGGATGAAACGCAGAATATTCAGTGTAGCTTAATCGTCATATATATTTTATAAATTACTAACTAGCTCTACCTACGTATTGAGCACTTTTGAAGTAAATACTTAAAGTTTACGCATAAATCTATACTTTCGTATATTAAATTGGTGTGAGTAAATGAAGTAGTTATATATATATATATATATATATATATATATATATATAAAGCTGAATGTCTGTGTGTGTGTGTGTGTCTGGTCACGAATAGGCTCCTATATGGTTGACTATTTTAAAAAACTGATTACATATAATGATAGAAGATGTATCGAGACACAGGAATGGGTATGTTTGATCTGGCAGAACGGTGATTCATTAAAATTGTGGGGTCTGCGTTTGCGCCTGGTCCACAAAGTATGGAAATAAAAAAAAAAAATTAAAAAAAAAAAACGTTTACAAGTGTTTTTGATATAGATGTACATAAGAATACTTTGATAAGTATGTTTTAACTTAAATAGGAATGGTATAATAAAATTGTGATGTCTGCGTTCGCACCTGGCCTCCATAGAATGGAAATAGGCACACACTTTAATAAAGACTTTTCATATCTATATGCGTAAGTATACTTTGATGATTATGCTTTAGTTTGAAGAAATATGGTATGATAAAATTATGGGGTGTACGTTCGCACCTGACCTCCATAGAATGGAAATATGTCACAAAGTTTAACAAGGTTTTTTTTTTTAATATAGATCCACAGAATATTGTGATAAGTGTTTCAGTGTGAACAGGTATTGTATAAAAAAATTATGGAGGTTATCTATTTTTACTTTCATCATATTTTGCTTTGGGTTTGATACCCCCAAATTCAACCTAAATTTACAACCCTTCCTTTTCATAACCTGTCATACTTTCATAAATCAGAGTCCATTTTCTTTAGGCTGTTTTTGAACCCAGTCAACGACGGGTACTTTTGCTAGTATATATATATATATATATATATATATATATATATATATATATATATATATATATATATATATATATGCTAAATAACGAACGGCCACTAGCGTATAAATACAATAGCAGCAGTCAAATAGCCGAGGGATCATAGACGCCGATTGTCGTATCGCTCGGTTAATCTTCTTAGCTTGTTCTTATTTACTAGCCTCCCCATGAGGGTAAAGTTAGACACAAGCATATTTTTGGAGGGGTGGGGAAGGAATACAGCTCTCACAAAGGGAAATCAGGACTGGAACGAAAGTAAAAAATGCCCTAGTCAAGAAGAACTTCTCTTTCACTGACCGAAAACAGAACATTATTTCAACACGAAAACATATTGCTCCAAGTTAAAAGCCAACCTTCTGTGGCTTTCTTTATTTTTCACTTTTATTTTGTCCTTGATCGCCCCAATTGTTTTTGTTTTTGTATTGAAAGGACACAACCCTTTCCCAGACATTTTATTTCACTTTAGTTTCCACTCCCATTTAAAGATCGACCTACTTATTTCGATGCTGAACAAATCGAATGGTGTACTTTTATAAACGGGTGAAAGAATCGTACTGACTTGTTTTTTTTATTTTGATTCTTTTGAGGGTGTTTTTATCATCGTCATCATCTTAATCATCATCGTCACAAGAAGAAGAAGAAGAAGAAGAAGAAGAAGGAGAAGAAGAAAAGAAGAAGAAGAAGAATACTCAATGTCATAAATGGATTCTATCCTCTTGAGTAAATGAGAAAACGTTATATTTACTACAACGTGCATTTTGTCTATTATATGAGTGTGTATGTGTGACGGGGCTTTTCTACAAAAGGATCCCCTTTTCTTTACTGTATTAGTGCTTAACTAAACACAATTTATACTGAACACGGTCGATCCGATAAAATTTGAACTCGGCATAGCAGATTGCACATATATCCATAACAACACTCACACGCACATTGCATTTGCATGGATAGATGATGATGATGATGATGATGATGATGATGATGATGATAATAGAATCAGCCTCGTTTCTACTGACTGTGATGTTATATTCGTGTGGGTGGCACGGGTAGGCATGACAGGTTTTGTCCTAATTTGATGGACTATGTTGTTTTGCCTTTAAAACGTTCAAACTGCGGAGGTGAAATCGAAGAAGCAGAAGTAGAAAGCAGAAGTAAAAAGTAGGAGAGAGAGAGAGAGAGAGAGAGAGAGAGAGAGAGAGAGAGAGAGAGAGAGAGAGAGAGAGAGGATGTGTGTGTGTGTGTGTGTGTGTGTGTGTGAAAGAAAGAGAGAAATATCCTGGGTGTGACTGATTGCGAAAAGCGATGGAGATTGGTGATAAAAAAAAAACAAGTGGGTTAAAATTATCAATGAAATATGATAGCAAATCCAGTTGTTGGCGAAGACGGTAGCAATGGTAATTAACAGCGCTACAAATACGCGTGTGAGCACACACGCTCACACGTGCTCTCGCGCATACACACACAGTAAAACCACAAATGATACATATTATGTATATTATGCTACATGTACTCGTAAATCGTTGTGTCGCAACCAGTATCACTATTTATTCTACTTTGATGTCATTCGAAAATTAATGGTCTGTATCATACATTATCAAGAAATTCTTCTTGCATAACTAAAATAATAAGTCTAGTTTATTTCTATGCTATTATTGTTGTTGTTATTATTATTATTATTATTATTATTGTTGTTGTTGTTGTTGCTGTTGTTGTACTCACTAGGGGTTTTTACATAGACCATCATCAAAGATTTCTCTGTCAACAACCCGTGGTCTTCCCTCGAGTCTAGATGACAACGCGTCTCCTCCGATTTCCACTATACTCCATCTCTTTCGCTAACCTGTGCAAATGAATTTGTGCTATCGCAATAGCCGCTTACCATTGATTTCTCGCTGACACTAACCATTAGCTTTCACTGGAATTTGAGTAGCACTAAGCTTCCTGAAAGTCCTAGGCGTCTTCGCACACATCCAGTGAAGATCTGGTTAGTGCTTTCTCTCCTCGGTTTTTCCATCTTCGACCATTTATTATATTTGGTGCGGTGCCAGTTGATGTCAACACTACAAGATTATTTATGATTTTTTATGTGGGGGAGTTAACTCATAATTAGAATGTTTCAGTTTTCTTGGTTACATGTGGTGTTCTATCTGTTTGTTTTACTTCTGTTGCCGTTTTTATATGGTTGGTTAGCTCATCTGTATTAATCTATGCATTCGAGGGGTTTCCTTAATATTTCAGTCGTTTTCATTATTATTTTCGGTTGTATCTTCTCACCCAACCCCCTGCTTCCAATCTCTCACATTCTTTTTTCAGAAGGTTTTCGGGATTTTCCTAGTGTTTCTGCTATTATTAATGATGTCTTGACTTTTTCATCTTCCATATCCCTTTCGGCTTTCTGGCTAACTCTATGTATTTATTTCGCTTCTATATCTTCTTGATATTAACCATGTGAACTGCTGGGACAACAAAATCTACGATCTGGCAGGACTTTTTCTTTTTTTTTTACATGGGGGTCACCACTTATCAAGGCCCGAAGACCACTCAGGGATAAGGGTTATTGCGTGTACAGTAATCAATGAGATAGTATTGTAGTAATTATTAGTATTGGGGTTTTTGATAGAGTGTCTTACTTAAGGGGGCGGTTTGTCAGGAGTTTGTTTATGTTGGACTTGAAGACGTCCAAGTTTTACTCAAGTGGGAAATAGGCAAGCGGCAGAGAGTTCCACTGGCGTGCAGTTCTAAGAAAGAAGCTTTGCTCATGGAATCTACGTTTTTCTTCTTGTTAACTATTATGACATCCTATGTTCTTGTTTGGATGGGTTTATCTGTTTGTACCTTCATATCTCATAGGATTTTAGGATTTTCGTTTTGCCAGTTAGTGTTTGTACCATTTGTCTGGGTGTTCAAAATGCATACTTCCCAGTATACTGCTTCCTCCACTTGATTGTGTCTGTTCTTGTATTCTTTTTGTGCTAGTTTGCTGTCGCGCATTATGTGGTTTATCGATTCATCTAATTTGTCCACAGAGTCTACATTTGTTGTTTTTTGTGTGTTTTGTCGATCTTTGCTTTGATATGGTTGGTTCTTATCGCATTATTTTGCGCAGCTGTAATTAGGATTCAGTTTCTCTGATTAGGTTTCCATTTTGCAATCATGTCCAAGTGTTTTCGTGAGTCTCATCTTTTGTCACCCTTATGAATCGTCTTATCCCTTGTTTTTCTGTTTTCTGTCTAGTTCAACTTTTCAGTGTCTCTTTCCGCTGAAATTATCTTTTCGGTCTTCTGTAGTATATATTTTTCTAATTCTTTTTTCGGATGATTCACACAGTCTTTTATACAAACCAATCATCTTCTTCCGTGTTTCCTTTTCACGTGAAGTCAATGAGCATCATTTTTTTTTTGTGTAGTGCATTGTGCATGGTCATAGGCTTCCTTACCTTCTGATCGAGATTCCTCAGTTCTTCTTTGGTTCAACCTATAAATGGTCGGAATATCTTACTAATGATACTGCAAATGCGTTTATACTATTTAAGTTTCTACAATATAGTTTAGTTTCTATTTTTCTTATTCATCTTAGATATTCCTTTTCCATGCCTTACGTTTCCTCCAGTTTTCCCCTTTTATAACTAGAAGTGCACATGTTTCCATGCTAAATTCCATTCCAATATCCTGGCTGAATATTCTAGTTGCATTTATCAGCGTCTTTAGTTCTTTTTTGTTTCTTGCAAAATGTTTTAGGTCGTCCATATACATTATGTGGTTCATTCTTTTATCTATATTAATGAACTTGTATCTGATTTGGTGTTTCCTTTGTATATTGTTAAGGAGCATCATGGCTATGATGAACAGTAGTAGTGATAGTTAATATATTTGGAAAATCCTTCTTAGTATTTTTATCTTAATCATGTATTCTCCTTCAGCTCTCAGTTTAAGCCACTGTTTTCATTTCTTTTTTAATTGTCGGAATTTATCTTGCTTCCAGATAAATTCGACGCTAAAGTAACTAGGCTGAAAAAAAAAAGCATAAAACAAAAGGGGGTGGGGGGTAAGGAATAAAATATAAATGTCTTGCTTTTAAAACGAAGAAGAAACTTTATTTACAATAAGTTGCAAATTTTTCCCTTTGCGGGCATTAAACTTAAAACGCCAAAATAACGAAGACAAAACACGCTCGCAATAATACAGTAACAAAACAAAAAATGCTGGTTCTTCTATATAAAACAATGTTTTAACGGAAGGGTCGTTTGTTAACCCGACTACCACAGAATATATTAAAAGTAAAAGTACTTCCGAAATAAAGCCTTGAATAAAGGAACGTACTCACAAAAATAATGTTCAAAGTTCTTTTAGAATTTTCCTTTCCTGCGTGAAAACCGTAGACACACATGTATTACAGGAGCAAGACCTCGTCGCTTGTCCGGATAGGAAATTCCATAATACCTTGTCACGTAAAAGGTATTTTCTTTAAATTTCACTCCTTGTAAAATAATAATAAAATAAATACGTGCAGGACCGCAGCCACGTAGTTAATTTCCAGAAGCCTGTCTCGTCACAGCCGGGTTTACTTCTTTCAAGGAGGGCTCTTCAAAATTCATCTTCAGCGCCGGGCAAAGAACGCGTTCTCTCTCCTCGACAGCAGAATTTCAAAAAGAGAGTGAAATACGCGATGAGCTCGTGACGTCATCACAGAGCTAGCATTTCTCTTTTCTCCAAATTGAAGGGAGTTTCGTACAAAAAAGGGACACGGAACCCAATCCAATAAAACAATATATATATAAATATAAATCATGAACCAGCATAAAAAATATAAGTATATACACAGGGGGGGGGAGTATACAATTGTTGGTGTAAAAACAGAAAAAATTCCAACATTCTCCCCCAACAGGAAATGGCAGTCAACCTATAGTTGGATGGCACCTGTAAAATTTACAATACAAAAAGTTTTTCTTTATATATACATACATATACTACACAATGCATGGTCAGGAGCTCTCCAGGAAACACATTCGAACAAAAAAGCAGAAAAATTCAAATAGGCTTATTCTACAAAAATTCACATGAAAACATTCATGTTTAAGGTTAGAACAGAGAATATTCTGCCAGGTAATCAACCATTAGCATATAAGAGTAAAGGCTTGAGAAGTTCACTTACCATCCACCCTCCTCATCCTTATATTATCTCTGGCGTACACCAAAATATCTCAGCTCCCTCGTAACCACAAGAGCCCAGTGAGATTAACACCGGTGCTACAAGAGGGACGAATCCAATCAACCCTACGCTTGGACGAGTTCTTCAACTCGGTGAAATAAAATAAAACTGCAACCCAAATTTTGCACAAATTATTCAAGGCAATTGCAGTTTTAAACGCTTTCATAGCTATATACATATAGCTAAACAAACAAAGTTGAGTATAGGTGTCAGAAACACCTAGGTAGCTTGAGATGTAATATTTATGGAAGACTCCTATCAAGGAGAGATCCAATCTTGTGTTCAGCACTGAAACAAACATCTCAGCATTAGGAAAATCATTTCTAACTAAGTATAGGATGGTTCTGAGCGCCTCAGAAACACCCCTGGACAAATCAAGCTTGACTTCGATAGCTCTTGCAATACTGCAGTAAGCCACGTCAAGGCAGATCTCCACAAAATATTCAAAAACAATAACACCTGCATGTGACTCCCAAGCAGGAACCATTCTACTTAAAGGAGCCACTTCACAGAATGAAGGTTCTGCAAGTGATTTCTGCACAACATATCCTACACTCTCGTAGGAACTCAGGGAAGCCGAACTACACACCATGTAGTCAGCAAATTCAACAGGATCCCTCATGGGATTCTTTATCGAGTTACACTCAACCTGAATCTGGACGCCCCAGTCCAACTTGAGTTCACGTAACCCTTCAAAAACCATTCTCCTCTTGGTTTTTATACCTTCACAGGTGGATATAGTGCTTTCTGCTCTATACCCTTGATGGAGAATTTCTCTCCCAGTGATAACATTAGCACTTAAAGTGCACAAACCTTGCACTTCCACACAGGATAGACTCCTGTCCTTCAACCACTGACCATTGTCAGAACCACATGACCGGAGTAATATCCCACCGTCATGATTAAGTTCCTCGGTATTCTGACAAGGTTGTGGAAGATAACCACTTATGCGAGTTTTCGAACTCACATGGTTAGAGGGCAAAACAATTCCAACATCCCATGGAAATCCCTCCATAAATTTCATAATATTCATGCCCACACTTAACAAGTCGTGGACATGAGTGGTATCATTCATGATACCTGGGAATCTCACTCCCAATACCTTCTTTAAAATACTACAGGCAAACTGCCCGCCAGAAAAATCGAACTTCAGCGTCTGACTACGCAGATCCTCTGAAGTGGCACTTACAACACTGCTCTCAGACTGTGATGCAACATCTTCCAAGCCAAACTTGCCAGCACTCAGCAAACAGTTTTCAGAGTCTGAACATTCGGGCTTAGTAGCCGGTAACTCGCCAAGCATCTCCCTAGGGGTTTCAAATATCTCAGGGTTGCACAAGGAATCACACCCCACACCATCTGCCAACCTCGAAAGAATGAATCGAACCTGGGACGAGAACACTACAACATTAACAGCATCCGCTTCTACTAGCGAACAGTCCACGTCCTCACGTAAGGAACGATCACCCAACAACTCTGTAATATCATCTACCGATGACAACCATTCATCGACATCGGCCTTCATCGTCATAAAATAAGGCTGGGGTAATTCCCTCTGCAACCGCAACAAATCCAAGACGGCGATAACTTTCCCCAAATAAAACTTTCGTTTCTTTACAAGGAATCCGGAAGAACGAGTGACCAACATCGTGCAGCGTTTTTCTTTTTCTTTCAAAAATATGGAATAAATCGAAACAAATACAAATAGGCGTTCGAGAATTATACACAAAAAAATGCACACACAAAGGTTACAAAGATATTTGCATAAAATTCCTTCCTCATAGCACAAACAAAACAAGACCAATACAGCATATTTAGCCGTGAAAATATCAAAGGGTACAATCCCCAGTTACAAATTAAAAGAGTCACTATGACTTAAATTAAAATTAAGTGAATTTAAAATTCAAACTTCTACATGGAAGTTAATTCACTGGAAATGAATAATAGCGTTAACACGCTTACAGCAATATCCTCACTGAATACGACCTAGGAAAAAAGTGGAAAGAGAGTTTAAATATACAACTACGTCGGGGGAGGGTACATGCCACTATGTCACATGTGTATCTTCAAAGGAATTCAAATAACCAAATGCAAATACGGGCTAAGAAAGAAAAAGGGGGCTTGTCTTTTCACAAACTCTCAGAATAACAGTCTGCAAAGCAAATGGGTATAAATTCGCTATAGAAAAATAATGAATATCTTCAACGTATAAAATATTTCTAATAATGTTGTCCGGTTAATTCACAACCCGGAAACATTTAACACATGTGAGAGAACGCACGAGTTCATTAAATCAAATAGTGGAGTATATACTTATTCCTTCTTTCCTAATATATTGAGGAAAAATACAAACATATACCTAACCGGTTTGGGACACAGCGTCTCTATTTACTAGGCTCCCCACGAGGGTATAATTAGATAAAAGTCGTTTCTTAAAGTGGGGAAAATCCAGCTTCCGAAAAATATCGAACACGCTGAATTAGTACGAAAAATAAAATTACCTCAGTCTAGTAGGATTTCTTATTCGCTGACTAGGGACAGAAAGTGCTATAGTTTCTCCCACCCTAACTCGCAATACCCGTGGAAATTCAACTAAAGCGGGTAGGATATAAATTATATTCCGAAGGAGGTTTACGAAATTTACAACTTCAATTCTAAGGAATAGAGAAAAAGAAAGTGTATACTTATCGCTTAATCTTTTTATTAAGAAAAATATTATGAAAAGTGCGTAAAATATTACTCAGATATAAATAAAGACACTAGACGCACATAAAAATGCTAAATTCGGGAATTTTCATTAAGCGAAAGACGAATGTTGGAAACACTAAATTACATTACACGCTTTCTAAAATCCGGACATAGCAATCCTCATTTTAAGGAGAGCGTTAACAGACGCACTAAATTACAAGTGGGGAGGGAAGGCATCAATAAGCCGTGTTATGGACGAGGGAGTGACAGAAACGCGTCTCGAAATAGAAGGGGCATACGCGTCGTATCATACAATGTGTATAGTAACTTAGTTCGCTGAATTATTTGAGATAACTGACCACTTAGTTTTAAAAGTATTCTGAAATAAAGGAATACTTACAA
This sequence comes from Euprymna scolopes, assembly GCF_053919585.1. Classification (NCBI taxonomy): domain Eukaryota; kingdom Metazoa; phylum Mollusca; class Cephalopoda; order Sepiida; family Sepiolidae; genus Euprymna; species Euprymna scolopes. The sequence continues at coordinate 29,666,455 of NC_136492.1, forward strand.
AACTGTTTAAACGTTGTCTTAAGGAGAATAGTTTCCCATCTCCCTGGAAAATCTCATCAGTATGCCCTGTATTTAAGAATTCAGGTGATCGCTCATCCCCATCTCAGTACAGGCCAATAAGTCTCCTGTGCGTCATAAGTAAGTTGCTAGAATCTGTGTTAAATACAGAAGTAATCAAACATCTCAACAAAAATAACCTTCTTAGTGACACTCAATATGGTTTCCGTTCTGCTAGATCTACAGCAGATGTCCTTACAGTTATATCGCATAGGATTAGCAAATCTCTCGACGGTGGCAATCTTTCTAGGGCAATTGCTCTTGACATATCTAAGGCCTTTGATAGGGTATGGCATAAAGGTTTACTTCATAAGATCGCTAGCTATGGTATAGCTGGAAAAGTCTTCTCAATTATTAAATCATTTCTTTCTGATAGGTTCATAAGAGTAGTAGTTGAGGGGCAAAAATCAGAAGCTCACAGTATTAATGCCGGTGTCCCTCAGGGATCCATCCTGGGCCCAACTCTTTTCCTGATCTACATTAATGATCTTCCAAATCATATCCTTACATCATTTGTAGACATTTATGCTGACGACACTAGCATTTATGGTACCACATCTAAGACAGTAAACGACCAAGTTCTCTCCAATTCTCTCTCCTCTGATCTTGAGCACGTAGTACAATGGGGAAAGAAGTGGCTGGTTACTTTTAATGCATCTAAAACCAAGCTTCTCTCTTTACATCATCAACTTTCTAATTCACATTTGTCATCAATTGAAATGAATGGCTCTCGTCTTCAGGAGGCCTCAAGTTTTGACAAGCTTCTGGGCTTGACCATTACTCCTGATCTTAAATGGAACACGTATATCAAATCTGTTGCCAAGGCCGCTGGAAAAATGGTGGGATCTTTCTATCGATCCAGTAGATATCTCACTGCTGATGCTATTCTCTACCTATATAAGAGCCAGGTACGTCCAAGGATGGAATACTGTTGCCACATCTGGGCAGGAGCTGCTAGAAAGGACTTGTCCTGCCTTAATAGAGTTCAAAATAGACTTCGTAGCCTCGTAGGAGATGTCCTTTTCTCCTCCTTGCAACCTCTATCTCACAGAAGAGATGTTGCGAGTTTGTCTCTGATGTATCGTTATTTTCATGGAAAGTGTTCAACTGAGCTTCAATCTATGGTCCCCCCTCGCCAAACTTTCACAAGATACACTCGTCTAGCTGTAAACACTATCAATAATTTCCCCCACTCTTTATCTGTGCCTAAACCTAAACGTAGATTCCATGAACAAAGCTTCTTTCTTAGAACTGCACGCCTGTGGAATTGTCTTCCGTTTTCCTGCTTTCCGGCTGACTACAATATGGTTGTGTTCAAGTCTAAAGTAAATAAGTTCTTGATGAGCCGTTCCATATAAGTCATTAAATTTACCAAATTTTCATTACTAATGATTACTATATTGACCAATTTCTACTGTACACTCTTTAACCCTTATCCTTGAGTGGCCTCTAGGCCTTGATAATGTGGTGATGCCTTTGTAAAAAAAAAAAAAAAAAAAATACGAGTTTGTAAAATGCCTTCAAATAACGGAAGCAATTTACAGTGGTCGAACGAATCTAAGTGACGCTGATAGCGTCAAGTAGCGAAGCTAACAGAAATTTCAATCCTAACTCGAAAGTAAATGAATTAAAGCGTATCTATTAGAAAAGGATACACAATAACGGACAAAAAAATGGCTAAATGTACTTAATATAAAGTTTGCAAAATGCATTTACCGAAAGAGACTAGCGTATCTCGATAAAAAAGGAAATATACTTAATTTTCAAAGGGTTCCAAGAAAGGGAATAATAAATTTGCCTAATGCATTTAATATGGGAAAAAATTGGCCCAATGCTTTCAAATAAAAGAAATTTCCCAACTACTCTTAAGAAAAATTTGCAAATTGTCGGGAAACAATTTGCAAAGTGCCCACAAATAAAGGCAGAAATTTTCTAAACTACCTTTAAATAAACGAAAGAAAATTTGCAAAATTTGCAAAATGCCTACAAATAAAAGCAGACTTTTTCAAACAACCTTTAAATAAAAGAAAGAAAAATTTGCAAAATGTCGGAATTTATCTTGCTTCCAGATAAATTCGACGCTAAAGTAACTAGGCTGAAAAAAAAAAAGCATGAAACAAAAGGGGGTGGGGGGTAAGGAATAAAATATAAATGTCTTGCTTTTAAAACGAAGAAGAAACTTTATTTACAATAAGTTGCAAATTTTTCCCTTTGCGGGCATTAAACTTAAAACGCCAAAATAACGAAGACAAAACACGCTCGCAATAATACAGTAACAAAACAAAAAATGCTGGTTCTTCTATATAAAACAATGTTTTAACGGAAGGGTCGTTTGTTAACTCGACTACCACAGAATATATTAAAAGTAAAAGTACCTCCGAAATAAAGCCTTGAATAAAGGAACGTACTCACAAAAATAATGTTCAAAGTTCTTTTAGAATTTTCCTTTCCTGCGTGAAAACCGTAGACACACATGTATTACAGGAGCAAGACCTCGTCGCTTGTCCGGATAGGAAATTCCATAATACCTTGTCACGTAAAAGGTATTTTCTTTAAATTTCACTCCTTGTAAAATAATAATAAAATAAATACGTGCAGGACCGCAGCCACGTAGTTAATTTCCAGAAGCCTGTCTCGTCACAGCCGGGTTTACTTCTTTCAAGGAGGGCTCTTCAAAATTCATCTTCAGCGCCGGGCAAAGAACGCGTTCTCTCTCCTCGACAGCAGAATTTCAAAAAGAGAGTGAAATACGCGCTGAGCCCGTGACGTCATCACAGAGCTAGCATTTCTCTTTTCTCCAAATTGAAGGGAGTTTCGTACAAAAAAGGGACACGGAACCCAATCCAATAAAACAATATATATATAAATATAAATCATGAACCAGCATAAAAAATATAAGTATATACACAGGGGGGGGGAGTATACAATTGTTGGTGTAAAAACAGAAAAAATTCCAACATAATCAAATTGATACTCTTGTCTGATATTTTGTACACCCTACAGCATTCTATTATCCATGCTTGAGGGATTCTGTCGTGCGCCTTCTTGTAGTCGATCTATGCCATGTCTACAGTTTTCTTGCTTCAGGAATTTTTGGTCTATGTATAGTAGAACATGTGTTCCTCTTTCTCCCTATCGGCATCCTTTCTTATTTATTCACTTGGAGGGCGGCTAGGTATATCATTGTCAAGTGAATAGGATATAATAGTGACATATTTCGAAATGGAATAAATATTACAAAGCTGCAATAAAGAAAAAAAGAAGAGACTAGAAGATAGTTTTGACTATATTATAATTATTAATGTTCACAGCACGACACCATTTCTGGTAGACGTGACGTAATGAATATCACAGTGTCTTTGTCGTATCAAAAGAGCTATTACTGTATTACTATGTCTATGTGTGTGTACACCTATTTCGGCGCCTGTTTATGTGTTGAAAATGCTTGTGCCTGTTAAAAATAACCCGTTTTAGGATACGTTTAATATTGTGATTCATTTACATGCCCCCCCAACTCTCATAAAAAGAGAAAGAGAAAAAAAAAAACGTAGTAGAAATTCATCGTCAATTTATTTCTCCTAGGCACGTAACGCATTCACGAAGCGATAAAAATGGCGTCGTTTTATTTAGAGCGAAAAAAGACGAATGACCGCCTAGATAAAGAAAGACGCGCGAAGCCATATTTAACAGAACAAGAACTAAAGAAAGCAAAACGACGCAGAATGTAACGGTTGACAAAACTCACGAACCAATTTCCGTTAATGTCAAGAACTTTTATCTACAAAACCGGTTAAACAGAAAATCAGAAAACCTGCGTTTTTTAGTGCCTTTTTTCTTTACCTCCCCATGAGGGCAAAGTTAGACACAAGGTTTGTTTTTAATGTGGGGAAAATCCAGTTCCCCCACAAGGGGCACACTGGATTGGAACAGAACTGAAAATTGCTTTAGTCTGGAATGATTTCTCCTTCAACGACTGAGAAAACAATAGAATAACTGCAGTATCAGAACAGATACTACAATTTGTTCCTATATAAAAGGTCAAACAAACGTTATTTATCTTCCTCTCACAACGAAAAAATCTGACATATGGTCGGGAAAGCGGAATTCGAAAAGCCAGTATTTATAGTAAAACGATTCTGACATGCAAAAATGCCTGGGCAGCCCTAACAACATTCTCCAGTAAAGGTGCCTCAGGCGATTAGCAATAAACTAATCCTTTTCTTACAGAGAGAATCCGATGCCTAATAGGGTGGAGCTTCTAGGACTGGTCAAGATCAGCAACATACCGCCGTCAGCAGGGATAAAGCCATTTCAATAATAGCCCAGGCTTTTTTTAGCTTTGGTACCGAAGGAAAAAATACAACGACACGAAAAAGAGTTTCTTTTGCCAATAAAGAGAGTTGCAGGATATTTTATTATAATAGACATTTGGTGTCTGTGTATCAAGATTGTTGAAAATACGGTAAAAATTGAAAATTTCATATAAGGTTAATTAAGCAAGAAAATGCAGTTGTTCATTAGTAGTCGAGTTAGAAATTAGGCTGACGTGTATTTCAGAAGTTATGGAAGAAAGTGCGTTACAAAGAATTTAGAGAGTTTTGTCTCTTGGGATTTGAGCGTCAGATTTATCGAAGCTGATTTTCGAGTTTACATTTTTTAAAAATTCAATGTAAATAGGAGACCCTTATAACAATCGTCTACAACTACGCCCGCAAAACCAGATCATATGACCAATTATCAATTAAAATAAAAAATAAATAATAATCTAATGTGCCTTAACCAATCAGAATTCTTCTCGAGCGATTTGACAAGATAGGAGCTTCTCTATGGATATAAAAAAAACGGCTCAAAAGTTTAGTTCGAAGGAATTACAGGTAAACGATATTAAATGCAAGAAAGACAAACAAAAACAAAACAAGTGAAACATGCATGCCCCCCGCCGTGAGTGCACAGTGAACGAGGCATAAAAAATGACTAAGTTCAGCATTTGCCACCCCATTCACCCACCCACCCATTTAGCCCCAAAAGTACCCATGGGACGTCAAATCCTGCTGAAAATGAACAGTGTAGTTTTAGGCCTTAACATATGTAAATTTGAGTTCTGCACCACGCAAAAAAAGAAATGACTAAGTTCACTCCCTCCATTTAGCCCCAAAAGTCTCCAAGGCCTTAACATATTTAAATTTGAGTTCAGCACCATGCAAAACTGCTAAATAGACATACACAGAAAGTTTTGGACAAATATGGTAAAATAGTCCCAAAGATGGAGTGTTTTTATTAGCCCTAAAAGAGCCCCTGTTATCGCGAAGTATAGACAAACAAAATTATATAGAAATCAGTTAGTTACATATAGAAATTATATAGAAATCAGTTAGTTACAACTTTTCAGAAAGTTTTATAAAAATCCAAGGCATTAATTATTTTTTTTAATAAGCTCAAAAGTGTAAATTTTAGCCATTTTAACCTGAAAGGCACCCGGGGGGGGGCAACCGGAGTTTTCCCGGGAAATCCGTTCTGTTACTATTTTACTTATATCATGTTTAATGTTTGTGCAAAATTTCAAAAATATTCCAAGGCGTTGTTATTGAGAAAAGTACGGACAGACGAACGGACGAACGGACAAGGGTGAATCAAACAAAATAACAAGAAGGTTGGTTCAAAAATACTGTCGTTTTTGACGTTCAACTTCAACTTCTTTCATAATAAACTTTATTAATCGAAATAAAAATCATTGGAATCAACACATTTTTGCCAACGAGAAACAAGTATATTTATTAAATTAGCATAAAAATCCGGAGTTCTGGAAACGATGTAGTCATTGAAGACCGATTCGACATCCTCTCGGCTTTTGAAGCATTTTTCGCGCAGGAAGTTGTCGAGATGCTTGAAAAATTGATAATCGGTGGGCGAAAGGTCCGGTGAATATGACGGATGAGACAGATACACGTAACCCAATGCGTTCAGCTTCTGCAGGGTCAGTTGAGCAACATGCGGGCGAGGGTTGTCATGGAGGATAATTGGTCTCTTCATATCCCGGGCACATGCATTGGGGTTTCTGGTGCATTTCGTCAATTTGCCGGCAGTACTTCTCTACAATAATCGTTTCGTCCAGATTTCAGAAGCTGTGATGAATGACACCGGCTGCAGATTACAAAACAGTCACCATAAGCCTTTTTTGGTGAACTTTGGGGTTCGTGAAGTGTTGTGGAGCTTCTCCGGCATCCAACCACTGGGCCAAACGTCGCCGGTTATCAGAGAGGAACCACTTCTCATCACATGTCACAATCCGTTAGAGAAATAGTTCGTTGTTGTTTCGCAGAAGAAGCGTAGAAGACACCTCGAAATTACGATTTTTTTTATTATCGTTCAATTCATGCGGCACCCATTTATCGAACTTTTTTGACTTCCCTATTTTCTTTAAAATGGCGAACAACTGTTGAGTGTTCGACCTCGAATTCAATAGCAATTTCTCGTGTGGTTTTGCGAGGATCGGCTTGAATTAAGGCTTTCAAATGTTCGTTATCAACCGCAGTCGACAGGCCGGGACGGTCTTCATCTTCGAGGCTCTCGTCACCATTGCGAAATTTCTTGAATTACCGTTGTGCGACACGTTTGTTAGTGGTTCCTGGGCCAAACCCATCTCGGCAGCTTTTCAGGTAGTTTGAACTGGAACAAGAAAATCGTGCGGATTTAAATTTTGTCCATGCTGTCGAAAAGCCTGCAAAAATGAATGAAGAGATTGAGAACGGTAACGAATAACACGATTCGATAAAGCGAAAAACACGCTTCAAAATGATATATAATATGGCTATATATATATATATATATATATATATATATATATATATATATATATATATATATATATATATATATAGCCATATTATGTATCATTTATATTATATATATTATATTATATATCATTTATATATATATATATATATATATATATATCGTTTTCCCACATGTGTTTATATATATATGATTTCTGAGTTAATTCATTAATATATATATATATATATATATATATATATATATATGATTTCTGAATTAATTCATTAATATATATATATATATGATTTCTGAATTAATTCATTAATATATATATATATATATATATATATATGATTTCTGAATTAATTCATTAATATATATATATATATATATATATATATATATATATATATATATATATATTAATGCATTAATTCAGAAATCATATATATAAACATATGTGGGAAAACGACATTGTTCTTGCACCGGCTAATAAAACTAGGAATCAATGCCACACTTATAATTGCTTTTACTCATCCACAAACAACGTTACCTGTTCTTACATAATTGCTTATTTTATCCCCATTTTTGCGACGCTTATTTTTTTTTTTGGATTTAAAAATATTTTACTATGCTGTTGTGGTTAGTCTCTCTCTGGAGATAAAAGGAGCAGCTAAATACATTCCGTTCCAAGAAGTTGCAAACAAACAACACAAGCGATAAGATAAAAACAATAAAACATCATCTCGCACCGATAATAGCATCGAAACAATTTAATAAGACAATACGAACGCCTATTGACTACTCCCGAATACTGGAACCGATATAGTTGCATGCACACCAACACACTTTGGAACTTCCAGACCAATGAACAAAACATTTTCATAAATCTTTGCAACCTAATAAAATGGTCTACAAATCCCCATTCCGCTGTTGCTTCTCTTTCCTCAGTATGTCCCACGGGTTGGTTTTCTTCCACAAACAGAACCGCTTTTATGTCCTCTTATGAAGATTAAAATCAAAATATAATGCTAATAAACTTTATATCTAGAACCCCTATTCCAATTTTCATCAAAACCCATTACATCATTCTAATTTTAGAAAATGTCTACAAGTTAAAACTTAATCGTAAGGGTTCTTAAGAAAATTGAAATTCAGGGAAACTTCCTTAATTGATGTCTAAGGACTATTAATAAAAGTCAATATCAACCTGATATATTTAAATTTTAAATTGGGACACTGTGCTCAAATCATATCCCTAAAACTATTTAAAATATCCCAAACAGACTAAATGAAAATATAACCCTCATTAGAACCTGTTATGCCTAATAGCTGTGTTCCAAAATCCATAGCGAGTTAAGGAGTGAATTCTGTGATACAAATATACAAACACATGCATAACTTTATAAAAATAGAGTGTTACTATCACGGAGACCCAACTTTGCCCGGGATTGAATAATGATCAACGAATGTTTCACACTCCCATATTTTATTATCATCGATATCGGTGAAATCGCCCATTTTTCAATCAAATCGATTAATTGCCTACTTTACTTGGGACCCACCGCGTTGCACCGGGAGAATGCTTCACATGCGCTCTCGAAGTGACTTTGCCCACAATACATTGTAGGTTACATTGCAGTGTAGAGAACTTACTGGCGATTTCATAAAATTATTTTATATAATGGCGTGAATTAAAGTTTAAAATGCAAAAGTCAATGGTCATGGTTTAATTGTGCTCTAAATAGAAGCATTCAATCTGATACGCCCCATGTCATATCAAACTGTTGAATTTATATGCCGAGCATTTCTGCTTGTGCGGTAATAAAATTTGTGATCTTAGGCTGTATAAGGTGTTTAGTCAAAATCGCCTGTTCCTTCTTTAAATGGATTTTTTCGACTATCGATTATAGATACTTATTGAAGACATTCCAATATAAAACCTGTATAAGAACATTAGCATTTTTGTGAAAGTTTTAAAAAATCGGCCTAGCCATTTCGGAGCCCATAGGGAACGAATTTACACACACAGACGAAGTTCCTTTTATATAATAGATAGATAGATAGATAGATAGATAGATAGATAGATAGATAGATTCAGGAATGTGGTAGCATCATTTTTTGGGTCTCTCCAATTTGAAGGATCGTAGGTTGACCTTGATGCTAAGCATCCCAATGTGATTTCCCTGCGAACCCAGAATCCAATATTTACTTTATAGACAGCCATGTCAATACACACATACATTAACAGAAATTCTATATTCAACTTAGATTAGAATACATCTCGGGTTCCCCCTGACGTCACCTTTTATTTGAGAGTGCCGAAGGTCAGAGCAATCTTTGTTGTCGTCAAAAAGTGCTGGACACCCCACAAAAAAATTTCCCCTAGTAAAATCTTGCTCTCGTAGTGACGTGCGAATTATTAACCATGTACACATATATGCACAAAACTATGCACACCTATACACATGCACGCACATAAGCATCCACAATGGCACATCACAGACTCATACATTCATATTCACACTCACGCATGTACATGTGCGGCGCATACATGCATTCGCCCACATTTACATTCATATTATCAGCACACATGCATAAATGTAGACGAACACGCACTTAATGTCACGTATTCACATACGCTTATATTCACACACATATACACTTATGTACACAGAAACGCATCATTGCGTACACAGTTGCGTATCTACAGACACGCATACTGACAGAAATGTGCGCGTACACGTACAGATGTATACACACATACTTATATGCATGAACAGACACATTTACACTACTCTTAGATCCATATTCACATAAACCCTCAGGTACAGAACTATACACACACACACACACACACACACAAAGGCACAAACACACACCTGCTGTTGCGTATTCATATATCAAGACGCTCGCATAAACATAAATGTAAATATAAACGGGTACAAAATCGAGTATTCATATACCCACACACTTATAACAATAACAAATGTACACATACACGCATTGATATACGCAAATTCGACTTTTTACGCTTACATTCACACACGCATACACAGAATCATTTCTGCATTAACACAATCTAACACTCACTTCATTTGTATACTCTCACGCACTGATATCCGCAGACACATAAACCGACGCACACACTTATGCACCTACACTCATATTCGCAGTCTATTCACATTTTACTCATTCTTAAAGTCTACAGAATTATATGAGTCAGCAAAAACGTGTTAATGTTTATAATCAAATATCAATTAGCTTCAAGCGTATTCTTTTCGATTGTTTCCCCACTACATGTGTGTATGTGTGTGTGTGTGTATGTGTGTGTGTGTATGTGTGTGTGTGTGTGTGTGTGTGCTTTCGCGTGATACTTACAGAAATAATGATGTCGGAGAAAAGACAAAAGCAAAAAAAAATAAATAAATAAAATAAAAATAAGATAAATAAAATAAATAAATAAAATAAATAAAACATGGCTGTGGTCATTCAAGGGAGATAATCGAAAACTCACCTGATAGCGTTGGCAGAACTAATGAACATGGCGCCATGTCCTCAACTAAAAACACGAACCAACGTCGCACTTATAATTGCTTCTGCTCATCCTTAAACTTTCTTGCCTGTTCCTACATAATTGCTTATCCTATATTCCCATTTGTTTTGGTTACGTTTTTTCATTTTTAAAATCAAAAAATATTTTTATATACTTTTTGCTTTGTTTTATATAAACATACGTATTTTCTCTTCATACAAAAAGAAGAGAAAACAATTTGAAAAATTGCTTTACGTTTTCCAGTAACCGCCAGGACGCTAATTGCCTTGCACATCTTTACCAATTCATTACCAAATGATTTTAGTATTTTTCTCTGACGACTATTCCTCATTTCATTGTTGCTTACGTTCGTTACATAATTTCCGCCATACTTTATGTCGAATAGAAGTAAAGGAAATCAATTAATTTAACATTCTAAAACAATTGTAGAAGTCACATACGAGATACCTTCAATAAGTCTCCAGACTTTTTGTACACGCATTTAAAATTGTCGTAGACTCCTGATAATTAAGTATGTTATTTTTATATATCTTATGAAATGACTGAACAATTTTTCTGATTTAAATGAACAGCTACGGCAAGAACTGGAATACGCCCTACTAAAGCCTGATTGTCACAGCTGGTGAATTTCAAAAATGCAATCTGGACATGAGGATACTTTAGAAAAACGATTTGCAATAAAATTCTGTTTGGAAAAGTGCCACAGAAATGTATGGAATGCTTCAGATTACTTTTGGACCATCTTGCATTAATCGAGCATAAATTTTTTGAGTAGCATAAGAGATTCAAGGAAGGCAGAGAATCTGTGAGGGATGATGAGAGGTGTGGGAGGAGTAAAAAAGGCAAAACACTAGAGTTGATTGGCCAAAATAAAGAATTTCTGTGATAAGGGCAGTCGTGTGTTGATGTCAGTGTGGGAACTGTACACACAATTATTCGCAAAGAAGTGAAGATGCTGAAGATTTGCGTTATTTGTCCCAAAGATGCCCAGAGAAGATCAGACTATTTGACGAAGATTGGCATCAAGACAGTTCCTCACCCACCCTATTGTCTAAACTCGCTCCCTGCGACTTTTGGTTATTCCCTAAGACAAGGAAAGCCTTGAGTAGATGAAAGCAGAGTCATTGACACGTTCATACAAGAAAACTTCTATGGGCCTTCTAGATGTTGTTGGAATGATACAACATATGCATTGCAACCGGAGGAGATTACTTCGAAAGGTGACTAGAGTTTCATGTGTGTACTATCAATAAAAGTGCCCATGCGAAAAAAGTCTGGAAACTTATTGAAGGCACCTCGCATTTTATATACTATTTTTCTTTATTGTAAAAAATCAGAGGGTGTTTATCTGATGCGCAACAGATACTACACCTAAACTGCGCAAGCAAGTTAGGAGCCAAAGTGGAAAGTCTTGTACCGAAGGATAAAGCACTGAGGCTCCGACTAGTAATCGTCAAGGCTGACTGCATGATGATGATGACCGCCGAGTGACTAGTTTGTGGGCCAATCAGTGGTCCTAGTTTGGGAATACATGCATTGTTAGACTACTTCTTACATCACTTACGCAATTTGGTTTTCCCGCCTGGTCAGATAAAGCGAGTTCATCACGAGTATTTAAGATGGCGGATAGCAATGCAGAAAGCCGGCATGGTAAAAGAGAGGATTAACAAAAATTAGCAATCGAACATATTTGAGTTATTAATATTCATAAATATTTATTTTATACCTTTCACAATTACAAGGGACCTTCCAAAAGTAATGCCTCTTATTTTTATTCCACCCGAATTGATCAGTAGGGATTGCAAATTGCATTGTTATGATGATTGAAATTATGCATTTATCACCTGGAACTTTCATCTCTCTGTTGTAGGCTTTAAGAAAGCAACCCCTGTCATGGATGTGCGTCAGAAGCAGAGATGCGTCATTAAATTGCAGAAAAAATTGAACGGCGCCTGTTGAATGTTTACGAAACCGATGCAGCTGATGTCAGCACAGTTAAGAGATAGGTTCGTCGATTTCAGAGTGGTGACAGAGATGTGAGTGATAAAGCGTGCCCCGGACTTTTACGACCAAGGGCTCGTTCATAGTTGAATGGATTATGTAGAAAAATAAATTTTGTGCCGCTTGTGTTAATAGTACCACCCCCGTCATCGTAGCTTTTAAACGTTTTAGTTATTAAGTTAAAAATAGGGGGCCTTATTTTTGGAACGATCCTTTTTTTACCCCAAGCAAGGCACGGTGTCACTTTGATGTAGGGGGGCATTATTTGTAAGGAGTTGAGCAGCAAGATGTCTGTTCGCATTACACTTAAACTTCTGCACGTCAGTAGAGTCAGGGAAGCAGAAACCTGGAAGTAAAATTCAACTTTTCTTACATCTAGGAATTTCTATTGTGAAGGAGTGGGATTTTGCTGCTTGTTGGGATTGTCCGGGGTATTTACGTCGAGGGTGCAAGGGCTTGGAGTTCGTCGTAGCATCCACCAGTAAAATACTTGTAAAACAAGCAGAGGGATGCAACATTTCGTCGATGGGACAGCGATTGAAGCCTAGCTGACAGTGTGGGACCTATTAGGTTAGCGACTCTTCTTTGAACTCTGTCTAAGAAGGAGAGACTAATAGCAGACGCACCAGTCCAAATGTGGCAACAATACTCCATACATGGGCGAATGGTGGCCTTGTAGAAGTACAGGATACTCTAAGGCGTAAGTTATTTCTAGCCTGGTAGAGAGATCCCATCTTTTCTGCAGCAGCCTTAACAACGCTCTTTTGATATTTCAGGAGAAAAACTCACCTTTTCAAAAAAAAAAAAAAAAGAAAAAAAAAGAAGTTCGACAGTTCTAAAGGAAAGAAACATCAATATGAACATAGGGCCGCGGAAAATAATTATAATATTCAAAATAATACATAAAGGTATTTTATTATTTCTGAGCATTATTCATTCTGATTAAGATACGTTAGAGTTAATATATATTATGTACAATAATAAATGTGTATTACTTTATATGTTTATTTGATTGTTACTTTCATTTCTTTTCTTTTATGTATTTTTTTTTAATTTGTGATGTTTTTTTTACATTCAAGATAGTTGGAATGTATATATTATTTTTATATTAAAAAAAAACACAAAAAAAAATATGCAAATGAGTTGTATGCCTGTGGTTTATTATTAGGGTTATTTTTTGTTCTTATTCATGCCAAATAAGGGATTTTTTCACTTGCACGTAAAGAGATATTCTGTAGAGTTGAGCAACAAGATATCTGTTCGCATTACATTCAAATTTTTGTACGTTAATCCAGTCTCTCTCTCCCTCTCTCTCTCTCTCTCTCTCTCTCTCTCTCTCTCTCTATATATATATATATATATATATATATATATATAAATATGAGAAAAGTAAAATTGTAAGCTGAACTTTATATATATGAGAAAAGTAAAATTGTAAGCTGAACTTTATTGTTCGACTGAATACTCCAAAAAAACAATTTACAAAGTCCTTATTCCGCGAAGTTTCAAAGAATGCTATTCTTGCTATCTTCCATCAGAGGACAGAAAGAAATCAGTAAATTATATTTGTAGCAATGATAGAATTTGCTAATTATGGCATTAAGTATTGTAGTCATAAATTGCCAAGAAAACAAGTGAAAAAAATGTTGGATATGCATACACACACAAACACACACACACACGCGCGCACGCACGCACGCACGCACGCGCGCGCGCACACACACACACATATTAAACAAACCGCGCATAATATTTCAGCTTGCATGTAAATTCTTTCAAGGTAATCTGAAAGGCGAAAATAGTTCTTTAGAGAGAATGGAGTCCAAAATTAAATCCAGTTTAATTATGTATATAGTCCGATTGGAAAGTTTTCAAAGCAGCCGAAATAATGGAAATGGCCCAAAGAGAATCTTATCACAAGTCAAATGTGATCGAAAAATAAAAAGAAGAGAAAAACAGCAGTTCATCTTTTATCATCGGGTTAATTAGAAAAATATATATATATATATATATATATATATATATATATATATATATATATATATATAAATATAAAGGAGGAGAGAGACAGAGAGAGAGGATAGGCGGAAAAATAACAAATTCCGTATAAAATAACAGAGGATGCCAAACAGCTTATTACGAGAGTGAGAAAGTGAGAGTGATACATGGACATTTACAAAGAAATTGTTTACTTTCTGAGTTAATTGCAAATTACCTCTATTGAGAACAACTAAAAATTAATTGTAATTTTAATATATTAACTTGGTGCAAAAATAATGTCGTTTTTGACATAAATTCGAATGTTAAAAAACGGCATTATTTTTGCACCGACCTAAAAATTCAATACCTTAACTAACGTGTATTGTGTGTAATATAACAATATATGAAAAAATATTGTGTGTAATATAACAATATATGAAAAAATGTATTGTGTGTAATATAACAATATATGAAAAAACTAAAGCCTTTGAGAAACAAGCGTTGATTCACCCAGATTTCGTTGATATGTCACGTTTATTTTAATCACGAAACAAGCTGAGAAAATGGGAGTTCCTACTATGAGATGCGAATAATGAGTTGCTTCATCGTTTATTTTCGGATATCAAAGTCATACTCATGTTATAAACGAGGACACTTCTGTGAAAATCATTAAAACATGATTTTATTTTCAAAGCTTCTCAAACAACAAAACCTCGCCACAAAAACATTTACATTTCTTTGAGATACATTCACGAATCAAGTTACTGCATTCGCCCGAACATCTTTTGGAGAAGTGTAATTGGAGTACCACCGTATTTCTTTCTGTCTTGTGGTTTACTAATGCTTAACCACCCCCCATTCATGCTGGGTAAGTTGAGCTGGTCCCCTTGTGGAATATTTCGAAGTTTCGTTGATCAGAAATCCTCATCGGTCGTCTAATACAGGGTGTCCCAATAAAATGTATACATTCTTTAAATGACCATAACACCAACATTTATTATAAGAAATTAAAGTTTCATACATCAAAATACAGTGAACAAATATAGAAACCAATTAATTAGTTCAAATTATTGGCCATTGTGGTCCATGAACAGCTGACAGCGCTCACTGATTAAACCGAAAACTTTCCTAATCAGTTCAGTAGGTATGTTGACACATCTTCTTTCAATGGTTGCTTTCAACTCATTCATTGTAGCTCGTTTTGTGATGTGAACCCTATGTTTAACACGCCCTCATCCACGCCTCTCATAAAGAAAAATCTTGATGGGGAAGGGATCAAATCCGGTGAGTGTGTTTCGCAGGTTACTATCAAGATATACTTTTACATCATGATGATAGTGCGGAAGTGCTCCATCCTGCTGAAAGTGCCATTCTTTATTCCCAAACATCTCTTGGGAACGTAGCATAGCGTATTCATTAGTGATGGTACGATTCCAATATTTTTCCTGATTTCGATACAATTACCGATTTCGCACTAAATTCCCGATTCCGATACATTTACTGATTCCGATTCTTTATAAATCTCTAAATGTTTAACTATATAGTATATTTTTCTAGGATTACCGCAGAAACACACATGTTTAACTATATTTTATTAAACGTAAAAATATACTTGCGAGAGATCTATCTTCAGTGGTGGTTTAAAATCAATAAATATTTATTATTTTATCATTATTACCAGCAATGGAGGATTTTGCTTTAAACAAAATCAAATAAAAAAGACAAAAGAATTGTTTTGGCATCGGAAAATTGGTACAAATGTTTCCGATTCCGATACCGATTCCGATACCGATTCCGATACACTAAATATTCCGATTTTTCCGATTCCCGATTCCGATTCCGATTAATCGTCCCAACACTAGTATTCATGTAGGAAGTTAAGATCATTTAAAGAGTGTATAGATTTTATTGGGACACCCTGTAGACTTGGATAAAATAGTAACTTGCATTTAATCACTTGTTTATAATTGGCATTATGCTTCGGCATAACAAAAACAATCGTTTTATACATTTTTCTGAAGATAATTCGTTTTATTTATTTGACGGTATATCAACCCTGCTTAGATTATTCCACAAGACTTATGTGAAGCGATTCACTATATATATATATATATATATATATATATATATATATATATATATATATATATATATATATATTTTATTTTCATATTTTATTTTTATGTATATATATATTTTATATATATATATATATATATATATATATATATATATATATATATATATATATATATATATTTGTTTCGGAATTTTTGAGATGAGGATTGATAATTTGTGCGCTTGTTTGATTATTCAAACTACCGTTGTCATCTTATATGTCATTCTCACAACTTTTCGGATGATGTAAGCTCCGACTTTTGCAGGTGCACCAAGTCGAACTCGGGAATCTTTCTGTTGAATGTTAAAATCTATACGGAATTTCGAACAGAAATTCATGGTAATTTACTCTCTCTACGCCAGCCATGATTGGGTAAAAATCTTATATAATTTATGTAATTTGTAGTGAATCGAAAATGAACCCTGTGTTTACTTTCGGATGCCTCATAGCTCTCGCTTCCTTGATTTTTGACTTTAGTTCTCGCATTTCAAGAGCGATGTTTCTGACTAAGGTGGGACAATTGGTATTTTCTGAATTGAAATATATTCATATAATGCTTATCTTTGGCTGTTCTATTTGTTTTTTGTTTTTTTATCTCGAAGTGGTATTTTTTTATTGCTCCTTACATCAAGTGGCTTCATACCTTGTCTGGCGCGATTTCCATTAATAAGAAAGGCTCGAAGCTAAGATTCACGTTCAGTGCAATACTACTGAATATATAGCCATTAAAAAAAATTAGTTATTACAACAGTTTTATTGAAATCTCTGGAGTCATTTCAATTTCAAATTTTAATTCTTCGATGGTAGAAAACATGAAAATCTGGTTTCACTTACATGCATTTATGTGTTTTTTCTGCACTTAACTTCGATAAAATTGCATTATGTATTGATACCCGGATAGCGCCAAATTACCTTCCATACGAGCTAAGGGTTGGGTGTTGTCGGGAGTGTTTATACTTGGTCAAAGATGACCCATATGCCCAGAGGGAGGATATGGTATTTTTTTTTTATTGGGAAAGATTAATTTCTCAACAAAGTAAAATAGACATATTAGTGACATAGTCTAGCTTGACCAGATAAATCTTAGAAATAAACCATATGTTTTATACAAACACAAGATTTCCCACGATAGTGATATGTATATATATATATATTTTATTCACATAAAATTAATATACGAAAGTATAGATTTATGCGTAAACTTTAAGTATTTACTTCAAAAGTGCTCAATACGTAGGTCGAGCTAGTTAGTAATTTATAAAATATATATGGCGATTAAGCTACACTGAATATTCGGCGTTTCATCCACTCTAGTATTCGTCAGGCTTATGCGCGAACCACAGAATTCGCGCATAAGCCTGAGGAGTCCTAGAGTGGATGAAACGCCGAATATTCAGTGTAGCTTAATCGCCATATATATTTTATAAATTACTACTATATACATACATACATATATATATATATATATATATATATATATATATATATATATATATATATATATATAAAGGCAATAATCTAACACTCTAACACTAAAATGGTACTGAAAAATGTCGATCGATATTCGCACGTTCATCTAGTTTAATCTTTTCGTACAACAAGAGCAAATAGAAAAATTGTCATAAATTATTAATTTTAACGTAACCAATTATATTTGTGTTTGTGAGAGTCACTAACATATGTAGAAGTCATAAACAATGACTTCTGTTCTCTCTCGGAAAATTTCCCTTCTATTCAATTTGGTCATACAATCAGCTTGCAGGGCGAAATTACTAAAAGAAATGAGAAAAAAACATTCCCTTTCTCTTTCCTGTCCATATCTATTTGACCCTCTAGAATCGACTATCTTCGCCTGAAAATAACTGCCCACGAATTTTTGACAGCCCAAGAAACTTTCTAAACTTTTCTTTTCTCACTCGAACACTGTCGAAATTTCTTCCAGCTACACCAAACAAATAAAATTTTTCGTTGTTGTTATAAATAAGGTTCTGCTTTTCATCTCGTGCGACGCTTTTCATTACTTTTAATCTCTCTCTATATATAAATATCTTTAAAAGTGAAAATGTATGTATGTGAACACTTCCCAACCTATATACTCAACGAATTTCTGATCAACAGACTTGAAATTTGGGATATTGAGTATCCAGACATGTAGAAAATGTTTTAATCGGGTTTCATCCGAAAAAGGATTGCTAAGGGGTCAAAATTGAAAGTTTGACACGTGCGGGTCAACGAATTTTTATCTGTTTATCAACTATTTTACAAATGCGCATGCGTGAATCGTTCACATAACAGATTCCTTATGTTAAGAATAATTAGGTTTGAAAACACTTTTTAAATATAGTGTCAAGCTGGCTTAACGGTTATTGTCCTTGACTCACTGTCTTAGGTTTTGGCTTCAATCACAGCTCGAGTATTTTTTTACTTACAAAATGTTTAGAAAAAACATAATACTCGCTGTCTCAGGTTCTTTCCGTTTTTCAATTCATTTAAAAACAATGAATTGAACGTTACGTTTAATACCTACGGTATTTCTGTTTATAATCATAATAATAATATCTATAATAGATAAGAACTCTGCATTAATTAAAATATAGTATTTATGCGTATTTTACGACCGGGCAACGCCAGTCGGCCTTCTAGTTAATATATAAGAATTCGTCTTAGCGCCCACTGATCAGATCTGCTCTTAAAATAGTGGTTTTGCTTTCATTGTTAGGCGCTACGGGTCAACTTGAAAACACGTTGCTCAAGAACACGTTTGATTAAACAGGAAAAATTCCTGTAAAAGTTCATGCATGAGGTAAAATTATAAAACTGACAAATTATTTTATACGGACTGTAAGTAAGCTTACAAAGGCCCTTCTACAGCTCACGGGCCATGTGTTTGGCATTCCTGGTTTGCTGGATTCACAGTAATTCATAACGAATAACATGACGATGTGTTCTTTGCTCGTCTTTGGATGGGACCAATAAATCAGCTTCATTTAAGACACAATTGACAAAACCTGAAATAAAGTAAAATGTCAACTTCAGAATATTTCAAATATAATTGAGAAGTTAGACATCTTTAAATCAAGCTAGAAATTTGCGTAAAGAAATGTTACGTCATCAATACCAAATTAATGTCTTGATAGTCCTTCTCTTTTACAGGACTCCAAATCTTAATTATGTATATGCGTGCGCGTGACGTACGTTAATTCCTCTTCTCTTTCAATATTGACTGACGTCATCGTTTCTCTTCATTTCGTTCCTTCGTATAGTTGTTGTTTCGATTAATGCAGGAAAGATACAAGGAGACGTTCGTTGAGAGTTTGTTAAAGGTTTTATTTTTGGAGAGAGTTGACTCACACAGGGTAGAGAGACTAAGTTTTTTTAGCTAATTATTTAGTTTAACTGATATAGTGACACGCAAACAGAGTCAGAAAGATTTCGCATTTGGCGATTCTTGCAGTTTCTTACGGGATCATGTGTTTCGTACAGGTTTTTTTATTATTATTAGTGATGTCTCTTGCTCGGCTCCCACGGAAACACTGATTTTAAAAACCTTAGTTTTTACAACTACAAAAAAACAAACAAAAAAACGTAATGCCTTTCGTAATATCGACTTATACCTCTGTTTTGTCGAACTTATATAAACTCCGTCTTGGAAGGATTCTTTTTGCACCTTCCGATGTGACTGGTCAGCGTTCGTGGTTTTATTTATTTACTAGTGGACGTACGCTAGTTTAAACAAGGTTCGTATTAACAGTCCCTGTTCTCAAAGTCCTCAGTGGCAACCATCAATCCCTCTCAATGGTGTGAAGATTGGCTCTCTCGCTAGCCACACTGATGAAGCCGATGTGTAACCGACCTTCAGGGCTCCCCTAAGCGATTACATCCACATTTAAGAAGTTTCCTTACGATTTCAGCTATTTTCATCATTATCGCCCGTTGTATAGTCCAAGTCTTCCATTTGATGTCAATTTCTCATTTTTTTTTTTCAATTTTTACAGGACTTCGATTACTGGTATTTTATTTTCCTTCTTCAAGTTCCATATCGCTTTAAGTTCTGTCGCTAGGTCCGTACATTTGCTTCGTTTTAATGTTTCCTTTACTTTCAGCATATGAATGATGGGACGACAAAATCTACGAATTGATATTTTTTTCGCCCTGTTAACTATTATGACATTCATCGTACTTACTTGTATGAGTTTATCTGTTTATAACTTCCTTTTTTTCAGTATTTCTTCAGGTTTTGTCTGTACCATTTGTCTGCGGAAATTCAATCGTCGGCATAATGTAACGTTACACACGTTTATACACGTGTTTACATGTAGATCCTACACGTTGTAGACTCCGTCGCAAGGAACATAAGAAAGGCACAGGAAAGACAGTCAACTCGCTGTTTCAGGTTTAAACAACAAACATTTATTTCCACCTCTTTAACGTGATCGTCATCCTCGGTCTGTGCATACGTTCTTCTTTTCATAATCTTTTTCCTTTTTCCTTGCCATGACCTTACTTCGCACACGGCTCGGTCATTTGCATACAGCAGCCATGCGCGCGTCTGTGCACTGTTACAATAGTTCTCAGTGTCCCCCACACAGTTGTGTCTGTTCTTATATCCTTGGTTCAATAAATAAACTTTCTTTTGTAAATATACAAGCTTAAAAGTCGCGATCGACGCAGTCTTTAAATCTTGATCACATAAAAAGTGAATGCAGTCGACTAGCCTAAAATGATTACTATACCCAATCATTCAACGATAAGTCGTTGAAGTCTCAGTAATCTATTCAGACGAATGGAAAGCTTACGCTAATTAAAAAAAAAAAAATCTTGAAATTATGTATTTTTTTCCTGAGATCATCGGCACCATTTGGTCGATTCCAATAATAGGGGATTGTTATCGCCCGCAAATAGCCACAAGAAGAACAGAACAACGGATAATAGTTTAAAACATGTATTACATGAAAACAACGGAAAGGTTACAAACGGAAAGTGTTGGTAATTCACCGAGCATGCGAGTGGCGCTCTGGAATTAGATCCCTCCCCGGGATCGCCATGAGTTCTAATTTATATGGACGATGGATTAGTCCATGTGGAGGGCGATTCCCCACCACATGCATAAACATAAGGAATTCAAAGATCATGAAGATTTTGCCTCGACACGAAGATTCGTATATTAGTAAAAATGGAAGGCGTACGTTGTATATATTTTTGGTCCCGCGACATAGCAGAGTGGACCTGTAAATTCAGCCTTTTTCTGTTCGTCCGTTCGTCTGTTCGCACTTTTTTCTACGCCTTGGAATTTTTTGAAATTTTGCACAAACATTAAACATGATATGAGTAAAAAGTAACAGATCAGATTTTTCGGGAAAATTCCGGTTGCCCCCGCCTCCTCCAGGGGTGCCTTTTTGGTTAAAATGGCTAAAATTGACACTTTTGTGCTTATTCAAAAAAAAAACAAAAATTTGATGTCCTGGATTTTTATAAAACTTTCTGAAAAGTTGTAACTAACTGATTTCTATATAATTTTGTTTGTCTATACTTCACAATAACTCTTGTGTGTGCCCCAGGGGCTCTTTTAGGGCTAATAAAAACACTCAATTTTTGGGACTATTTTACCATATTTGTCCCAAATTCTCTGTGTATGTCTATTTAGCAGTTTTACATGGTGCTGAACTCAAATTTATATATGTTAAGGCCTTGGGGACTTTTGAGGCTAAATGGTGGTGGGGGCAAATGATGGACTTGGTCATTTCTTTTTTGTATATTGCAGAACATAAATTTACATATGTTAAGGCCTAAAGCTGGACTGTTTGTTCATTTTCCTTAGAATTTGACGTCCCATGGGGACTTTTGTGGGGCTAAATGAGAGGGGGGGGGGCAATGCTGAACTTATTTTTTTATTCCTCGTCCACTGTGCACTCACGGGAGATCATGAATAACAAGCCAACGTAGGTGTAATAAAAAATAGTATGGCGTTAAAAAGAAAGATAAAAAGAAACTAAATGACAAACATTTTCCTCGGTCCATGTCGTATTTCCACAAGATTAAATAAAAACAACATATATGTTCAAATATTTATTTATGGTGTTTAGTTGTCGAGGAAAACTGTTATTCTTTTGCCTTTGCAGAACATGATCGAGTTTCACTAAGAGAAATGAAACAAAAAATAAAATTTATTCATTTAAGTTAGGAAGTCAATATCTTGAGACAGCTTGATAAGGTAGCAGTCGAAACTTAAAAAAATGTTACATTGAAGGAAGTAATAATGGATCAAAAAAAATTTAATTTTGACCCCTTGGTCGCGATATATATTACGGCGGAAAAAAAAGAATTTATTCCAAAGTTTCAAATCCCTCAAATATATAAAGTTTCAAATCTGTAGACGGAAACAAACAGAGAAGTTTGATAGAAACCGTTCCTCACACAAACAGAACTACATTTTTTCTACATTTTTTCTACATACTTTCTTAATACTTTATAACTTAATAATCCTTTATTTTAATTCTTTTGTTTGGCCGGTTTTTATTTATCTGCAATTTCCGTTTTAGTGTTTAAATATTCCTATCTATCAAATATATCGATCTACCTACACATTCATATCCTGTATGTATATTTACTTATATTTTACTATATGCATTTACTTACATACTTACTTGCTTTATCTAGATTTGCAGATACCGGCTATCCTTTCCCCTTAATTGTTTTTTTTTTCATTTAGTGTCTTTTAATAACTCCTGTTGATATTTTCTGAAGTAATAACCTGTACATTTAAGTTAACCTCTTTTTTTGCCCTATGTTTTTAACGCCTTTTAACGTCATCTTGTCTGGGTCATTTTGACATTTGCTTTTCTATTTTATATTTAATTCAATCACCATTCAACCTTTTTCCCTCTTCTTTACTCACTTTTCTTAATTACACTTTGTCTCGGCAGCCGAGTTTAACGCATATCTTATTTTTCTTTTAATAATATTATTGAAATTCTTTCCCATTTTTCCTTGTACCTATTTGTGAATTATTCCACGGATTTCGGCATTTTGCATTATTTTGGACCATCTTCCAATTACGCGATTTCCTTGGATTTTACTTGTGCAAATGGAAATTTAACTACCTTTCTTGGATTTAGATTTTTGGATTTTACCGTCATTGGACACTTTACCTTTCACCAGACTATCCATTCACGTGAAATCACCCTTTTCTTCACCATATTCCCTCTGCTTCACTTTTTATTATCAAGTAAGATCTTTGACTTACTTGCAGTTTCATCAAATACTTTTGCATGCAAAATCTGATCCCGCATTTTGCTAATTCCTACCCTCTGATGAGAAGGAAAGTATTTCTTCGAAACTCCGCGGATTAAGGACTATCCACTTATTTAGTGTTTCTTTTCAAATTAAATATGTTTTTAATTCTTTTTCAAAGTGTTTTTTAACATGTTGTATTAACTATTTGCTCTTATATATATATATATATATATATATATATATATATATATATATATATATATATATGTATAAATATACATGTATATATATGTATATATACGCATATATATGCATATATATGATTATATATATGTATATATATGTATATATATGCCTATATGTATATATGTGCATATATATATATAAATAAATATATATATGTATATATGTATATATTTATATATATATACAGAGAGAGAGAGATAGAGAGAGAGAGAGAGAGAGAGAGAAAGAGAGAGACTAATAGGCAGCCCTATATAATTGGGTGTAGATGTCATGCACGATCTGTATTATATTATATTAAGGATAAGAGGAAAGGACCCATATATTCAAATAGCTGAGACTACTTTAACCGGCATATACTCAACAGGACAAAGGACCGCATAAATTATGCAAAAGCAGGCAACACCAGTCCATACTTAATTCTCTTTCGTATGCACAAGCCCGCAATTTCTACACACCTTTTGTTGATACTGCATTTAGATCTTAGCTTGAATGCCAGGTAATGTAAACACTACATTGGCCTCGTAAGTACAAGCTAGCATTTATAAATGAAATGTTCTGCAACACGCCTACACGAAATCACGGTGATTGTATTACGTGACGTCAGGAGTGTGGTTGCCCGCTTTTAACAGATCTGAATATTTATAAACGGAATAGAAAAAAAGTAAATTGCATTACGTATAAAAGAGCACGAATGGTTGGTAGTCAATGCTTGCATAACATGGTAAATAAACACACGTATCCATAAAACCGTTACACACACACACACACACACACACATATATATATATAAGCGTAAGTAGTTAATAAAACAGGTTAATAAAACTTCGAAAAAGAGTTAAAACATATTTAGTTTGAAAAGGAAACACTAAATAAGTGGATAGTCCTTATTCCGCGGAGTTTCGAAGAAATACTTTCCTTCTGATCAGAGGGTAGGATTTAGCAAATGAGGGATCGGATTTGCTTGCAAAAGTATTGTATGAAACACTTCATCAAATCTCCACACTAACGTAATGTACTTGCAATAATCCTTATCTCTGAGTGGCTTCCGGGCCTTGATAAGTGGTGATCACTGTGTAAAAAAACCCAAAAAAACCCAAGTTAGTCATAGATCTTACTTGATAATAAAAAGTGAAGCAGAGGGAATATGGTGAAGAAAAAGTGATTTAATGTGAATGGATAATCTGGTGAAGGGTAAAGTATCCAATGACGGTAAAATCCAAGGGAATCGCGTAATTGGAAGATGGTCCGAAATAATCCATATATATATATATATATATATATATATATATATATATATATATATATATATATATATATATATATATATATATATATATATATATATATATATATATATATATATATATACAGTGATGATCATATTTATTGGCACGGTAAAATAAAAGTTAAATTTTGTCTAATAAATTCTAAAAAAGGGATTAAATTAAAGAAAATAACAAAGTATATTATGTATTTTTAACTGGCCTTTCCGATGCAGCAATCGGATTTTAGAAAAAATAAATAACAAAGGAACAACAAACATAATTGCAAAAAACCCTTGTTCAAAATTATTGGCACGATTTATTTAATAATCAATTGTATAGCCTTTGGCCTTGATTACCTTCCTCAGTCGCTTTTCATAGTTTACAACCAAGTTGTTGCACTCTTCAGTAGTAATTTTAGCCCACTCTTCCTGACAATAATCCTCCAATTGAATAAGATTCTTAGGCTTCCTTTGCATTACCCTCAATTTTAATGTTCTCCATAAATTTTCAATTGGATTAAGGTCTGGGCTTTGTGATGGCCACTCCAAAACATTAATATGTTTGTCCTCAAGCCATTTCTTAGTCAGTTTAGCCGAATGCTTTGGGTCATTATCTTGCATGAACCACCAACGACGACCAAGTGAGAGCTCTTTAGCAGAGTCTTTCAGGTTTTCATCCAATATTTTAACATAATCTTCCTTTTTTATGCTACCTGTGACCTTAACAAGTCGCCCTGGTCCAGAGGCAGCAAAGGATCCCCAAAACATCAAACTGCCTCCACCGTGCTTCACTGTGGGTATGGTGTTCTTAGGCAGGAAAGCTTCGCCAGATTTTCTGTAAATATAAGACACTTTATTATGGCCAAATAACTCTATTTTCGTTTCGTCAGTCCATAGAACACGTTTCCAGAATGCAACATCTTTATCAATATGACGTTTTGCAAAGGCTAGCCTTGCTTTCAGGTGCATAGGCTTCAATAAGGGAGTCTTTCTCGGACGACATGCTTTTAAACCAGCTCTCTTCAAAACTCTATCAACTGTATGTCGAGATACATTCACTCCAGAGGTGCTCTGTTCATCAACAATCTCCCCAACAGAGATCCTTGGGTTTTGTTTTACTTGTCGAACAATTTTCCGTTCATCTCTTGGGAAAGAATCCTTTTTCTCCCTCTACCCTCTAAACTCATAACGTGGCCTTGCGATTTGAACTTGTTTATTATGGCTCTAACAGTGGATTTGGGAAGGTTTAGCTTCTTTGAAATCTTATCATAGCCCTCCCCATTGGTATGGCATGCTACAACAAGCTTCCTGACGTCTTCGCTGTGTTCCTTAGTTTTAACCATGGCGATTGAAAATTATAATTTAGTCACTTATAATAGTTTAAATAAATCGCTATCTAAAAATTATCTGAAAAAAATTATTCACTGAATTAGCGTTAAACAAGCATAATATGGCTATAAAAAAGTTCAGAAAGCACGTAAACCGGAAATTGATTGATATTATACTGATACTAAAAGAAAAACAAAGCCGTGCCAATAATTTTGAACAAGGATTTTTTGCAATTATGTTTGTTGTTCCTTTGTTATTTATTTTTTCTAAAATCCGATTGCTGCATCGGAAAGGCCAGTTAAAAATACATAATATACTTTGTTATTTTCTTTAATTTAATCCCTTTTTTAGAATTTATTAGACAAAATTTAACTTTTATTTTACCGTGCCAATAAATATGATCATCACTGTATATATATATATATATATATATATATATATATATATATATATATATATATATATATATATATGATGGAACCGATAAAATTTTCGCTCTAGCAAAGACGACGTGATTCCATTTCTGTTTGATGAAAGCCGGTTTTTCTTTTGTTGTTGCAGACCAGACTGTCTACTAGTTGGCCAGTTGTATACAAATCCTAATTGCGATAGGCGCCTTCTATCATGTCTGAAAGGGACACAATGGTCAACGAGTGAGATCGGAGATGCATCGCTGTACAACTCTACCGATCCAAGTTATGGCAACAGGACCATGGCCAGAACCCTCAAAATGCAAATCCGGACGATTCAACGCTTGCGAGAACAGCTCAACGCATCGGACGACCCACGGTTATGGTCTTTGGTGTGATTTCAAGTGCGGGCCACATCGTACCACCTCACATCTACGAAGTCGGCTTAAAAATCAACACAAAGTGTACCTGGATGTACTGAATATCCTTTGGTACAATCAGGTGGTCGCTGGCAGACCTTGGGTGTGGCAGCAGAACTCGACGCCAGCTCACAAGTCCAAAGAAACCCAGGCTTGACTTTGTACCCTTCTCTCACTGTACTCCTCCTCCTCCGACCTGAATCTTCAGGACTACTTCGTTTGGTCAGATCGAGAACATCACTAACATGACCTCTCACAACACCAAAGCCATCCTGATCGCCGCCACCGCCGAGTATTCGCCGTATTGAGCTCCCGCCGCTGCTTGTTGAAAAGACATGCTCCCAGTTCCAGACCCGTATCGAGGCGGTGATGGAGGTTGAGGGCGGCTTCATTGAATAGATGTCAGCTCCACTATATAATCAAGTTACCTGAATTGTTTTTTTTCAATAAAAGTTTTAAAATAAAACTGTAGTACTGTTTTTTTTAGAGAGATAATTATTTTATGTTGTTCTCTCTCTCTCTCTCTCTCTCTTTCTCTCTCTCTCTCTCTCTATATATATATATATATATATGTATATATATATATATATATATATATATATATATATATATATATATATATATATATATATATATATATATATATATATATCAACAGTACCTGTCGGTGACTGGGTTCAAAAACAGCCTACAGAAAATGGACTCTGATTTATGAAAGTATGATAGCTTATGAAAAGGAAGGTTTGTAAAGAGATAGCTTCGAATTTGGGGGTATTAAAACCAAAGCAAAATATGATGAAAGTAAAAATAAAATAGATAAACCCCATAATTTATTATACCTTACCTGTTCACACTGAAATACTTATCACAATATTCTGTGGATCTATATTAAGAAACCTTGTTAAACTTTGTGACATATTTCTGTTTTATGGAGGTCAGGTGCGAACGAACACCCCATAATTTTATTATACCATATTTCTTCAAACTGAAACATAATTTCCAAAGTATACTTACGCAGATAGATATGAAAAGTCTTTATTAAAGTCTGTGCCTATTTCCATTCTATGGAAGCCAAGCGCGAACGCAGACCCCAAAATTTTATTATACCATCCCTATTTCAGTTAAAACATACTTATCAAAGTATTATTATGTACATCTATATCAAAAGAACTTGTAAACGTTTTTTTTTTAATTTTTAAATTTTTTATTTCCATACTTTGTGGACCAGGCGCGTACACAGCCTCCACAATTTTACTGAATCGTCATTATGCCAGATCAAACATAGCCATTCCTGTGTCTCGATACATCTTCTATCATTATATGTGATCAGTTTTCTATAATAGTCTACCATATAGGAGCCTATTCGTGACACACACACAGACGTTCAGCCTTATATATATATATATATATATATATATATATATATATATATATATATATATATATATATATATACATATATATATATACTAGCAGGTAGAAGCGACGTTGCCCAGGATTAAATGTTGATCAACGAATATTTCACACTCCTATATCTTTTATTGCCATCGAAATCCGTGAAATCCCCTGAGAGGAAACTTCACATGCAACAACTTAGTTCAAAATATATGTTATTCTACATTGCACTCTAGAGAAACTTACTGTTTCGTTTATAAAATTATTTTATATAAACTTCTTTCCAGTAAACGAAAAAAAAAGCATTAAGAAATTTACGTGCGGGGTTTGAACCTGCAGACCACATCATGCAAAAAAAAAAAAGAAAAAAAAAGAAAAGAAAAACACAGAAAAACACGCTATTAACTCACCCACAGTAGAATTTTCATGGCCCGTTGTTCTATCAACAAAAGTCTAATAAAATTCTTTGCAGTTAATGAAAAAAATCAAGAAATTTACATGCGGAGTTTGCCTCTACAGACTACGTCATGTAAAAAAAACAAAAAACAAAAAAAACAAACAAACCAAAAACAAGTAGAAATTTCATGGCACTGTTTCGCTGTATCACAGCATATCATATCTATATTCCTACAAATTTTGTTTTTTTGTGTATTGATATTCAGATTCAAAACACTTTATTTAAAAAGAAAATACAACTTTTGTTTGCTGTTCGTGGAATTGCATTCATCTGCAAAAATCTAGCTAATTTGTATATTCTTCATGATCACGACAAAACAATTCGACAACGACGAGACTCGAACACGAAATCTTCTGATTCGAAGTCAGACGCCATATCCATTTGGCCACGCGGCCACATCGATGTGCGAAAGAAAACAGGATGAAAATATATGAGGTCATCTAAACAATCGAAGTAGAAATTATTGTAGAAATCAGCATCGAAAAATAATTCACATGTTAAACGCAACATACTCATGATTAACAGGTTTAAGTTGTTTCGTTTAATATAAAAGAATGATCACGACAAAACAATTCGACCAGGACGAGACTCGAATTCGCAATCTTCTGATCCGAAGTAAGACGCCTTATCCATTAGGCCACGCGGCCACATCGATGTGCGAAAGAAAACAGGATGAAAATATATGAGGGCATCTAAACAACCGAAGTAGACATTATTGTAGAAATCAGCATCGAAAAATAATTCACATGTTAAACGCAACATACTCATGATTAACAGGTTTAAGTTGTTTCGTTTAATATAAAAGAATGATCACGACAAAACAATTCGACCACGACGAGACTCGAATTCGCAATCTTCTGATTCGAAGTCAGACGCCTTATCCATTAGGCCACGCGGCCACATCGATGTGCGAAAGAAAACAGGATGAAAATATATGAGGGCATCTAAACAACCGAAGTAGAAATTATTGTAGAAATCAGCATCGAAAAATAATTCACATGTTAAACGCAACATACTCATGATTAACAGGTTTAAGTTGTTTCGTTTAATATAAAAGAATGATCACGACAAAACAATTGGACCACGACGAGACTCGAACTCGCAATCTTCTGATTCGAAGTCAGACGCCTTATCCATTAGGCCACGCGGCCACATTAATATACGACTGAAAACAGGATTAAAATATATGAGGGCATCTAAACAACCGAGGTAGAAATTATGGTAGAAATCAGCATCGAAAAATAATTCACATGTTAAACGCAACATACTCATGATTAACAGGTGTAAATTGTTTCCTTTAATATAAAAGAATGATCACGACAAAACAATTCGATCACGACGAGACACGAACGCGGACTCTTCTAATTGCCAGTCAGACGCCTTATCCATTAGGCCACGCGTCCACATCAATATACGCAAGAAAACAGGATGAAAATATATGAGGGCATCTAAACAACCGAAGTAGAAATTATGGTAGAAATCAGCATCGAAAAATAATTCACATGTTAAACGCAACATACTCATGATTAACAGGTTTAAGTTGTTTCGTTTAATATAAAAGAATGATCACGACAAACCAATTCGACCACGACGAGACTCGAAATCTTCTGATTCGAAGTCAGACGCCTTATCCATTAGGCCACGCGGCCACATTGGTATACGAAAGAAAACAGGATGAAAATATATGAGGGAATCTAAACAACCGAAGTAGAAATTATGGTAGAAATCAGCATCGAAAAATAATTCACATGTTAAACGCAACATACTCATGATTAACAGGTTTAAGTTGTTTCGTTTAATATAAAAGAATGATCACGACAAAACAATTCGACCACGACGAGACTCGACCTTGCAATCTTCTGATTCGAAGTCAGACGCCTTATCCATTAGGCCACGCGGCCACATTGGTATACGAAAGAAAACAGGATGAAAATATATGAGGGCATCTAAACAACCGAAGTAGAAATTATGGTAGAAATCAGCATCGAAAAATAATTCACATGTTAAACGCAACATACTCATGATTAACAGGTTTAAGTTGTTTCGTTTAATATAAAAGAATGATCACGACAAAACAATTGGACCACGACGAGACTCGAACTCGAAATCTTCTGATTCGAAGTCAGACGCCTTATCCATTAGGCCACGCGGCCAAATCAATATACGAAAGAAACCAGGATTAAAATATATGAGGGCATCTATACCACCGAAGTAGAAATTATGGTAGAAATCAGCATCGAAAAATAATTCACATGTTAAACGCAAAATACTCATGATTAACAGGTTTAAGTTGTTTCGTTTAATATAAAAGAATGATCACGACAAACCAATTCGACCACGACGAGACTCGAAATCTTCTGATTCGAAGTCAGACGCCTTATCCATTAGGCCACGCGGCCACATTGGTATACGAAAGAAACCAGGATGAAAATATATGAGGGCATCTAAACAACCGAAGTAGAAATTATGGTAGAAATCAGCATCGAAAAATAATTCACATGTTAAACGCAACATACTCATGATTAACAGGTTTAAGTTGTTTCGTTTAATATAAAAGAATGATCACGACAAAACAATTCGACCACGACGAGACTCGAACTCGCAATCTTCTGATTCGAAGTCAGACGCCTTATCCATTAGGCCACGCGGCCACATCGATGTGCGAAAGAAAACAGGATGAAAATATATGAGGGCATCTAAACAACCGGAGTAGAAATTATGGTAGAAATCAGCATCGAAAAATAATTCACATGTTAAACGCAACATACTCATGATTAACAGGTTTAAGTTGTTTCGTTTAATATAAAAGAATGATCACGACAAAACAATTTGACCACGACGAGACTCGAACTCGCAATCTTCTGATTCGAAGTCAGACGCCTTATCCATTAGGCCACGCGGCCACATTGGTATACGAAAGAAAACAGGATGAAAATATATGAGGGCCTCTAAACAACCGAAGTAGAAATTATGGTAGAAATCAGCATCGAAAAATAATTCACATGTTAAACGCAACATACTCATGATTAACAGGTTTAAGTTGTTTCGTTTAATATAAAAGAATGATCACGACAAAACAATTCGACCACGACGAGACTCGAACTCGCAATCTTCTGATTCGAAGTCAGGCGCCATATCCATTTGGCCAGGCGGCCACATCGATGTGCGAAAGAAAACAGGATGAAAATATATGAGGGCATCTAAACAACCGAAGTAGAAATTATGGTAGAAATCAGCATCGAAAAATAATTCACATGTTAAACGCAACATACTCATGATTAACAGGTTTAAGTTGTTTCGTTTAATATAAAAGAATGATCACGACAAAACAATTCGACCACGACGAGACTCGAACTCGCAATCTTCTGATTCGAAGTCAGACGCCTTATCCATTAGGCCACGCGGCCACATCGATGTGCGGAAGAAACCAGGATGAAAATATATGAGGGCATCTAAACCACCGAAGTAGAAATTATCGTAAAAATCAGCATCGAAAAATAATTCACATGTTAAACGCAACATACTCATGATTAACAGGTTTAAGTTGTTTCGTTTAATATAAAAGAATGATCACGACAAAACAATTCGACCACGACGAGACTCGAACTCGCAATCTTCTGATTCGAAGTCAGACGCCTTATCCATTAGGCCACGCGGCCACATCGATGTGCGGAAGAAACCAGGATGAAAATATATGAGGGCATCTAAACCACCGAAGTAGAAATTATCGTAAAAATCAGCATCGAAAAATAATTCACATGTTAAACGCAACATACTCATGATTAACAGGTTTAAGTTGTTTCGTTTAATATAAAAGAATGATCACGACAAAACAATTCGACCACGACGAGACTCGAACTCGCAATCTTCTGATTCGAAGTCAGACGCCTTATCCATTAGGCCACGCGGCCACATCGATGTGCGGAAGAAACCAGGATGAAAATATATGAGGGCATCTAAACCACCGAAGTAGAAATTATCGTAAAAATCAGCATCGAAAAATAATTCACATGTTAAACGCAACATACTCATGATTAACAGGTTTAAGTTGTTTCGTTTAATATAAAAGAATGATCACGACAAAACAATTCGACCACGACGAGACTCGAACTCGCAATCTTCTGATTCGAAGTCAGACGCCTTATCCATTAGGCCACGCGGCCACATTGGTATACGAAAGAAAACAGGATGAAAATATATGAGGGCATCTAAACAACCGAAGTAGAAATTATGGTAGAAATCAGCATCGAAAAATAATTCACATGTTAAACGCAACATACTCATGATTAACAGGTTTAAGTTGTTTCGTTTAATATAAAAGAATGATCACGACAAAACAATTGGACCACGACGAGACTCGAACTCGCAATCTGCTGATTCGAAGTCAGACGCCTTATCCATTAGGCCACGCGGCCACATTAATATACGACTGAAAACAGGATGAAAATATATGAGGGCATCTAAACAACCGAAGTAGAAATTATGGTAGACATCAGCATCGAAAAATAATTCACATGTTAAACGCAACATACTCATGATTAACAGGTGTAAATTGTTTCCTTTAATATAAAAGAATGATCACGACAAAACAATTCGATCACGACGAGACACGAACGCGGACTCTTCTAATTGCCAGTCAGACGCCTTATCCATTAGGCCACGCGGCCACATCAATATACGCAAGAAAACAGGATGAAAATATATGAGGGCATCTAAACAACCGAAGTAGAAATTATGGTAGAAATCAGCATCGAAAAATAATTCACATGTTAAACGCAACATACTCATGATTAACAGGTTTAAGTTGTTTCGTTTAATATAAAAGAATGATCACGACAAACCACTTCGACCACGACGAGACTCGAAATCTCCTGATTCGAAGTCAGACGCCTTATCCATTAGGCCACGCGGCCACATTGGTATACGAAAGAAAACAGGATGAAAATATATGAGGGCATCTAAACAACCGAAGTAGAAATTATGGTAGAAATCAGCATCGAAAACTAATTCACATGTTAAACGCAACATACTCATGATTAACAGGTTTAAGTTGTTTCGTTTAATATAAAAGAATGATCACGACAAAACAATTCGACCACGACGAGACTCGAACTCGCAATCTTCTGATTCGAAGTCAGGCGCCATATCCATTTGGCCACGCGGCCACATCGATGTGCGAAAGAAAACAGGATGAAAATATATGAGGGCATCTAAACAACCGAAGTAGAAATTATGGTAGAAATCAGCATCGAAAAATAATTCACATGTTAAACGCAACATACTCATGATTAACAGGTTTAAGTTGTTTCGTTTAATATAAAAGAATGATCACGACAAAACAATTCGACCACGACGAGACTCGAACTCGCAATCTTCTGATTCGAAGTCAGACGCCTTATCCATTAGGCCACGCGGCCACATCGATGTGCGGAAGAAACCAGGATGAAAATATATGAGGGCATCTAAACCACCGAAGTAGAAATTATCGTAAAAATCAGCATCGAAAAATAATTCACATGTTAAACGCAACATACTCATGATTAACAGGTTTAAGTTGTTTCGTTTAATGTAAAAGAATGATCACGACAAAACAATTCGACCACGACGAGACTCGAACTCGCAATCTTCTGATTCGAAGTCAGACGCCTTATCCATTAGGCCACACGGCCACATCAATATACGAAAGAAACCTGGATGAAAATATATGAGGGCATCTAAACCACCGAAGTAGAAATTATGGTAGAAATCAGCATCGAAAAATAATTCACATGTTAAACGCAACATACTCATGATTAACAGGTTTAAGTTGTTTCGTTTAATATAAAAGAATGATCACGACAAAACAATTCGACCACGACGAGACTCGAACTCGCAATCTTCTGATTCGAAGTCAGACGCCTTATCCATTAGGCCACGCGGCCACGTCGATGTGCGGAAGAAACCAGGATGAAAATATATGAGGGCATCTAAACCACCGAAGTAGAAATTATCGTAAAAATCAGCATCGAAAAATAATTCACATGTTAAACGCAACATACTCATGATTAACAGGTTTAAGTTGTTTCGTTTAATATAAAAGAATGATCACGACAAAACAATTCGACCACGACGAGATTCGAACTCGCAATCTTCTGATTCGAAGTCAGACGCCTTATCCATTAGGCCACGCGGCCACATCAATATACGAAAGAAACCAGGATGAAAATATATGAGGGCATCTAAACCACCGAAGTAGAAATTATCGTAGAAATCAGCATCGAAAAATAATTCACATGTTAAACGCAACATACTCATGATTAACAGGTTTAAGTTGTTTCGTTTAATATAAAAGAATGATCACGACAAAACAATTCGACCACGACGAGACTCGAACTCGCAATCTTCTGATTCGAAGTCAGACGCCTTATCCATTAGGCCACGCGGCCACATTGGTATACGAAAGAAAACAGGATGAAAATATATGAGGGCATCTAAACAACCGAAGTAGAAATTATGGTAGAAATCAGCATCGAAAAATAATTCACATGTTAAACGCAACATACTCATGATTAACAGGTTTAAGTTGTTTCGTTTAATATAAAAGAATGATCACGACAAAACAATTCGACCACGACGAGACTCGAACTCGCAATCTTCTGATTCGAAGTCAGACGCCTTATCCATTAGGCCACGCGGCCACATTAATATACGACTGAAAACAGGATGAAAATATATGAGGGCATCTAAACAACCGAAGTAGAAATTATGGTAGACATCAGCATCGAAAAATAATTCACATGTTAAACGCAACATACTCATGATTAACAGGTGTAAATTGTTTCCTTTAATATAAAAGAATGATCACGACAAAACAATTCGATCACGACGAGACACGAACGCGGACTCTTCTAATTGCCAGTCAGACGCCTTATCCATTAGGCCACGCGGCCACATCAATATACGCAAGAAAACAGGATGAAAATATATGAGGGCATCTAAACAACCGAAGTAGAAATTATGGTAGAAATCAGCATCGAAAAATAATTCACATGTTAAACGCAACATACTCATGATTAACAGGTTTAAGTTGTTTCGTTTAATATAAAAGAATGATCACGACAAACCACTTCGACCACGACGAGACTCGAAATCTTCTGATTCGAAGTCAGACGCCTTATCCATTAGGCCACGCGGCCACATTGGTATACGAAAGAAAACAGGATGAAAATATATGAGGGCATCTAAACAACCGAAGTAGAAATTATGGTAGAAATCAGCATCGAAAAATAATTCACATGTTAAACGCAACATACTCATGATTAACAGGTTTAAGTTGTTTCGTTAAATATAAAAGAATGATCACGACAAAACAATTCGACCACGACGAGACTCGAACTCGCAATCTTCTGGTTCGAAGTTAGACGCCTTATCCATTAGGCCACGCGGCCACATTGGTATACGAAAGAAAACAGGATTAAAATATATGAGGGCCTCTAAACAACCGAAGTAGAAATT
Organism: Euprymna scolopes; assembly: GCF_053919585.1. Lineage (NCBI taxonomy): Eukaryota > Metazoa > Mollusca > Cephalopoda > Sepiida > Sepiolidae > Euprymna > Euprymna scolopes. The sequence goes on from NC_136492.1 coordinate 29,703,189, forward strand.
ATGGTAGAAATCAGCATCGAAAAATAATTCACATGTTAAACGCAACATACTCATGATTAACAGGTTTAAGTTGTTTCGTTTAATATAAAAGAATGATCACGACAAAACAATTCGACCACGACGAGACTCGAACTCGCAATCTTCTGATTCGAAGTCAGACGCCTTATCCATTAGGCAACGCGGCCACATCAATATAAGAAAGAAAACAAGATTAAAATATATGAGGGCATCTAAACAACCGAAGTAGAAATTATGGTAGAAATCAGCATCGAAAAATAATTCACATGTTAAACGCAACATACTCATGATTAACAGGTTTAAGTTGTTTCGTTTAATATAAAAGAATGATCACGACAAAACAATTCGACCACGACGAGACTCGAACTCGCAATTTTCTGATTGGAATCAGACACCTTATCCATTAGGCCACGCGGCCACATTGGTATACGAAAGAAAACAGGATGAAAATATATGAGGGCATCTAAACAACCGAAGTAGAAATTATGGTAGAAATCAGCATCGAAAAATAATTCACATGTTAAACGCAACATACTCATGATTAACAGGTTTAAGTTGTTTCGTTTAATATAAAAGAATGATCACGACAAAACAATTCGACCACGACGAGACACGAACTCGCAATCTTCTGATTCGAAGTCAGACGCCTTATCCATTAGGCCACGCGGCCACATTAATATACGACTGAAAACAGGATGAAAATATATGAGGGCATCTAAACAACCGAAGTAGAAATTATGGTAGACATCAGCATCGAAAAATAATTCACATGTTAAACGCAACATACTCATGATTAACAGGTGTAAATTGTTTCCTTTAATATAAAAGAATGATCACGACAAAACAATTCGATCACGACGAGACACGAACGCGGACTCTTCTAATTGCCAGTCAGACGCCTTATCCATTAGGCCACGCGGCCACATCAATATACGCAAGAAAACAGGATGAAAATATATGAGGTCATCTAAACAACCGAAGTAGAAATTATGGTAGAAATCAGCATCGAAAAATAATTCACATGTTAAACGCAACATACTCATGATTAACAGGTTTAAGTTGTTTCGTTTAATATAAAAGAATGATCACGACAAACCACTTCGACCACGACGAGACTCGAAATCTTCTGATTCGAAGTCAGACGCCTTATCCATTAGGCCACGCGGCCACATTGGTATACGCAAGAAAACAGGATGAAAATATATGAGGGCATCTAAACAACCGAAGTAGAAATTATGGTAGAAATCAGCATCGAAAAATAATTCACATGTTAAACGCAACATACTCATGATTAACAGGTTTAAGTTGTTTCGTTAAATATAAAAGAATGATCACGACAAAACAATTCGACCACGACGAGACTCGAACTCGCAATCTTCTGATTCGAAGTTAGACGCCTTATCCATTAGGCCACGCGGTCACATTGGTATACGAAAGAAAACAGGATTAAAATATATGAGGGCCTCTAAACAACCGAAGTAGAAATTATGGTAGAAATCAGCATCGAAAAATAATTCACATGTTAAACGCAACATACTCATGATTAACAGGTTTAAGTTGTTTCGTTTAATATAAAAGAATGATCACGACAAAACAATTCGACCACGACGAGACTCGAACTCGCAATCTTCTGATTCGAAGTCAGACGCCTTATCCATTAGGCCACGCGGCCACATCAATATAAGAAAGAAAACAGGATTAAAATATATGAGGGCATCTAAACAACCGAAGTAGAAATTATGGTAGAAATCAGCATCGAAAAATAATTCACATGTTAAACGCAACATACTCATGATTAACAGGTGGAAGTTGTTTCGTTTAATATAAAAGAATGATCACGACAAAACAATTCGACCACGACGAGACTCGAACTCGCAATCTTCTGATTCGAAGTCAGACGCCTTATCAATTAGGCCACGCGGCCACATCGATGTGCGAAAGAAAACAGGATGAAAATATATGAGGGCATCTAAACAACCGAAGTAGAAATTATGGTAGAAATCAGCATCGAAAAATAATTCACATGTTAAACGCAACATACTCATGATTAACAGGTTTAAGTTGTTTCATTTAATATAAAAGAATGATCACGACAAAACAATTCGACCACGACGAGACTCGAACTCGCAATCTTCTGATTGGAATCAGACACCTTATCCATTAGGCCACGCGGCCACATTGGTATACGAAAGAAAACAGGATGAAAATATATGAGGGCATCTAAACAACCGAAGTAGAAATTATGGTAGAAATCAGCATCGAAAAATAATTCACATGTTAAACGCAACATACTCATGATTAACAGGTTTAAGTTGTTTCGTTTAATATAAAAGAATGATCACGACAAAACAATTCGACCACGACGAGACTCGAACTCGCAATCTTCTGATTCGAAGTCAGACGCCTTATCCATTAGGCCACGCGGCCACATCGATGCGCGAAAGAAAACAGGATGAAAATATATGAGGGCATCTAAACAACCGAAGTAGAAATTATGGTAGAAATCAGCATCGAAAAATAATTCACATGTTAAACGCAACATACTCATGATTAACAGGTGGAAGTTGTTTCGTTTAATATAAAAGAATGATCACGACAAAACAATTCGACCACGACGAGACTCGAACTCGCAATCTTCTGATTCGAAGTCAGACGCCTTATCCATTAGGCCACGCGGCCACATCGATGTGCGAAAGAAAACAGGATGAAAATATATGAGGGCATCTAAACAACCGAAGTAGAAATTATGGTAGAAATCAGCATCGAAAAATAATTCACATGTTAAACGCAACATACTCATGATTAACAGGTTTAAGTTGTTTCGTTTAATATAAAAGAATGATCACGACAAAACAATTCGACCACGACGAGACTCGAACTCGCAATCTTCTGATTCGAAGTCAGACGCCTTATCCATTAGGCCACGCGGCCACATCGATGTGCGAAAGAAAACAGGATGAAAATATATGAGGGCATCTAAACAACCGAAGTAGAAATTATGGTAGAAATCAGCATCGAAAAATAATTCACATGTTAAACGCAACATACTCATGATTAACAGGTTTAAGTTGTTTCGTTTAATATAAAAGAATGATCACGACAAAACAATTCGACCACGACGAGACTCGAACTCGCAATCTTCTGATTCGAAGTCAGACGCCTTATCCATTAGGCCACGCGGCCACGCGGCCACATCAATATACGAAAGAAAACAGGATGAAAATATATGAGGGCATCTAAACCACCGAAGTAGAAATTATGGTAGAAATCAGCATCGAAAAATAATTCACATGTTAAACGCAACATACTCATGATTAACAGGTTTAAGTTGTTTCGTTTCATATAAAAGAATGATCACGACAAAACTATTCGACCACGACCAGACTCGACCTCGCAATCTTCTGATTCGAAGTCAGACGCCTTATCCATTAGGCCACGCGGCCACATCGATGCGCGAAAGAAAACAGGATGAAAATATATGAGGGCATCTAAACAACCGAAGTAGAAATTATGGTAGAAATCAGCATCGAAAAATAATTCACATGTTAAACGCAACATACTCATGATTAACAGGTTTAAGTTGTTTCGTTTAATATAAAAGAATGATCACGACAAAACAATTCGACCACGACGAGACTCGAACTCGCAATCTTCTGATTCGAAGTAAGACGCCTTATCCGTTAGGCCACGCGGCCACATCGATGTGCGAAAGAAAACAGGATGATAATATATGAGGGTATCTAAACAACCGAAGTAGAAATTATGGTAGAAATCAGCATCGAAAAATAATTCACATGTAAAACGCAACATACTCATGATTAACAGGTTTAAGTTGTTTCGTTTAATATAAAAGAATGATCACGACAAAACAATTCGACCACGACGAGACTCGAACTCGCAATCTTCTGATTCGACGTCAGACGCCTTATCCATTAGGCTACGCGGCCACATCGATGTGCGAAAGAAAACAGGATGAAAATATATGAGGGCATCTAAACAACCGGAGTAGAAATTATGGTAGAAATCAGCATCGAAAAATAATTCACATGTTAAACGCAACATACTCATGATTAACAGGTTTAAGTTGTTTCGTTTAATATAAAAGAATGATCACGACAAAACAATTCGACCACGACGAGACTCGAACTCGCAATCTTCTGATTCGAAGTCAGACGCCTTATCCATTAGGCCACGCGGCCACACCAATATACGAAAGAAACCAGGATGAACATATATGAGGGCATCTAAACCACCGAAGTAGAAATTATCGTAGAAATCAGCATCGAAAAATAATTCACATGTTAAACGCAACATACTCATGATTAACAGGTTTAAGTTGATTCGTTTAATACAAAGAATGATCACGACAAAACAATTCGACCACGACGAGACTCGAACTCGCAATCTTCTGATTCGAAGTCAGACGCCTTATCCATTAGGCCACGCGGCCACATTGGTATACGAAAGAAAACAGGATGAAAATATATGAGGGCCTCTAAACAACCGAAGTAGAAATTATGGTAGAAATCAGCATCGAAAAATAATTCACATGTTAAACGCAACATACTCATGATTAACAGGTTTAAGTTGTTTCGTTTAATATAAAAGAATGATCACGACAAAACAATTCGACCACGACGAGACTCGAACTCGCAATCTTCTGATTCGAAGTCAGACGCCTTATCCAGTAGGCCACGCGGCCACATCGATGTGCGAAAGAAAACAGGATGAAAATATATGAGGGCATCTAAACCACCGGAGTAGAAATTATGGTAGAAATCAGCATCGAAAAATAATTCACATGTTAAACGCAACATACTCATGATTAACAGGTTTAAGTTGTTTCGTTTAATATAAAAGAATGATCACGACAAAACAATTCGACCACGACGAGACTCGAACTCGCAATCTTCTTATTCGAAGTCAGACGCCTTATCCGTTAGGCCACGCGGCCACATCGATGTGCGAAAGAAAACAGGATGAAAATATATGAGGGCATCTAAACAACCGAAGTAGAAATTATGGTAGAAATCAGCATCGAAAAATAATTCACATGTAAAACGCAACATACTCATGATTAACAGGTTTAAGTTGTTTCGTTTAATATAAAAGAATGATCACGACAAAACAATTCGACCACGACGAGACTCGAACTCGCAATCTTCTGATTCGAAGTCAGACGCCTAATGCATTAGGCTACGCGGCCACATCGATGTGCGAAAGAAAACAGGATGAAAATATATGAGGGCATCTAAACAACCGGAGTAGAAATTATGGTAGAAATCCGCATCGAAAAATAATTCACATGTTAAACGCAACATACTCATGATTAACAGGTTTAAGTTGTTTCGTTTAATATAAAAGAATGATCACGACAAAACAATTCGACCACGACGAGACTCGAACTCGCAATCTTCTGATTCGATCACAGACGCCTTATCCATTAGGCCACGCGGCCACATCGATGTGCGAAAGAAAACAGGATGAAAATATATGAGGGCATCTAAACAACCGGAGTAGAAATTATGGTAGAAATCAGCATCGAAAAATAATTCACATGTTAAACGCAACATACTCATGATTAACAGGTTTAAGTTGTTTCGTTTAATATAAAAGAATGATCACGACAAAACAATTTTACAATGACGAGACTCGAACTCGCAATCTTCTGATTTGAAGTCAGACGCCTTATCAATTAGGCCACGCGGCAACATTGGTATACGAAAGAAAACAGGATGAAAATATATGAGGGCCTCTAAACAACCGAAGTAGAAATTATGGTAGAAATCAGCATCGAAAAATAATTCACATGTTAAACGCAACATACTCATGATTAACAGGTTTAAGTTGTTTCGTTTAATATAAAAGAATGATCACGACAAAACAATTCGACCACGACGAGACTCGAACTCGCAATCTTCTGATTCGAAGTCAGACGCCTTATCCATTAGGCCACGCGGCCACATCAATATACGAAAGAAAACAGGATGAAAATATATGAGGGCATCTAAACCACCGAAGTAGAAATTATCGTAGAAATCAGCATCGAAAAATAATTCACATGTTAAACGCAACATACTCATGATTAACAGGTTTAAGTTGTTTCGTTTAATATAAAAGAATGATCACGACAAAACAATTCGACCACGACGAGACTCGACCTCGCAATCTTCTGATTCGAAGTCAGACGCCTTATCCATTAGGCCACGCGGCCACATCGATGTGCGAAAGAAAACAGGATGAAAATATATGAGGGCATCTAAACAACCGAAGTAGAAATTATGGTAGAAATCAGCATCGAAAAATAATTCACATGTTAAACGCAACATACTCATGATTAACAGGTTTAAGTTGTTTCGTTTAATATAAAAGAATGATCACGACAAAACAATTCGACCACGACGAGACTCGACCTCGCAATCTTCTGATTCGAAGTCAGACGCCTTATCCATTAGGCCACGCGGCCACATCGATGTGCGAAAGAAAACAGGATGAAAATATATGAGGGCATCTAAACAACCGAAGTAGAAATTATGGTAGAAATCAGCATCGAAAAATAATTCACATGTTAAACGCAACATACTCATGATTAACAGGTGTAAGTTGTTTCGTTTAATATAAAAGAATGATCACGACAAAACAATTTGACCACGACGAGACTCGACCTCGCAATCTTCTGATTCGAAGTCAGACGCCTTATCCATTAGGCCACGCGGCCACATCGATGTGCGAAAGAAAACAGGATGAAAATATATGAGGGCATCTAAACAACCGAAGTAGAAATTATGGTAGAAATCAGCATCGAAAAATAATTCACATGTTAAACGCAACATACTCATGATTAACAGGTTTAAGTTGTTTCGTTTAATATAAAAGAATGATCACGACAAAACAATTCGACCACGACGAGACTCGAACTCGCAATCTTCTGATTCGAAGTCAGACGCCTTATCCATTAGGCCACGCGGCCACATCGATGTGCGAAAGAAAACAGGATGAAAATATATGAGGGCATCTAAACAACCGAAGTAGAAATTATGGTAGAAATCAGCATCGAAAAATAATTCACATGTTAAACGCAACATACTCATGATTAACAGGTTTAAGTTGTTTCGTTTAATATAAAAGAATGATCACGACAAAACAATTCGACCACGACGAGACTCGAACTCGCAATCTTCTGATTCGAAGTCAGACGCCTTATCCATTAGGCTACGCGGCCACATCGATGTGCGAAAGAAAACAGGATGAAAATATATGAGGGCATCTAAACAACCGGAGTAGAAATTATGGTAGAAATCAGCATCGAAAAATAATTCACATGTTAAACGCAACATACTCATGATTAACAGGTTTAAGTTGATTCGTTTAATATAAAAGAATGATCACGACAAAACAATTCGACCACGACGAGACTCGAACTCGCAATCTTCTGATTCGAAGTCAGACGCCTTATCCATTAGGCCACGCGGCCACATTGGTATACGAAAGAAAACAGGATGAAAATATATGAGGGCATCTAAACAACCGAAGTAGAAATTATCGTAAAAATCAGCATCGAAAAATAATTCACATGTTAAACGCAACATACTCATGATTAACAGGTTTAAGTTGTTTCGTTTAATATAAAAGAATGATCACGACAAAACAATTCGACCACGACGAGACTCGAACTCGCAATCTTCTGATTCGAAGTCAGACGCCTTATCCATTAGGCCACGCGGCCACATCGATGAGCGAAAGAAAACAGGATTAAAATATATGAGGGCATCGAAACAACCGAAGTAGAAATTATGGTAGAAATTAGCATCGAAAAAAAATTCACATGTTAAACGCAACATACTCATGATTAACAGGTTTAAGTTGTTTCGTTTAATATAAAAGAATGATCACGACAAAACAATTCGACCACGACGAGACTCGAACTCACAATCTTCTGATTCGAAGTCACACGCCTTATCCATTAGGCCACGCGGCCACATCAATATACGAAAGAAAACAGGATGAAAATATATGAGGGCATCTAAACCACCGAAGTAGAAATTATCGTAGAAATCAGCATCGAAAAATAATTCACATGTTAAACGCAACATACTCATGATTAACAGGTTTAAGTTGTTTCGTTTAATATAAAAGAATGATCACGACAAAACAATTCGACCACGACGAGACTCGAACTCGCAATCTTCTGATTCGAAGTCAGACGCCTTATCCATTAGGCCACGCGGCCACATTGGTATACGAAAGAAAACAGGATGAAAATATATGAGGGCATCTAAACAACCGAAGTAGAAATTATGGTAGAAATCAGCATCGAAAAATAATTCACATGTTAAACGCAACATACTCATGATTAACAGGTTTAAGTTGTTTCGTTTAATATAAAAGAATGATCACGACAAAACAATTCGACCACGACGAGACCCGAACTCGCAATCTTCTGATTCGAAGTCAGACGCCTTATCCATTAGGCCACGCGGCCACATTGGTATACGAAGGAAAACAGGATGAAAATATATAAGGGCATCTAAACAACCGGAGCAGAAATTATGGTAGAAATCAGCATCGAAAAATAATTCACATGTTAAACGCAACATACTCATGATTAACAGGTTTAAGTTGTTTCGTTTAATATAAAAGAATGATCACGACAAAACAATTCGACCACGACGAGACTCGAACTCGCAATCTTCTGATTCGAAGTCAGACGCCTTATCCATTAGGCCACGCGGCCACATCAATATAAGAAAGAAAACAGGATGAAAATATATGAGGGCATCTAAACAACCGAAGTAGAAATTATGGTAGAAATCAGCATCGAAAAATAATTCACATGTTAAACGCAACATACTCATGATTAACAGGTTTAAGTTGTTTCGTTTAATATAAAAGAATGATCACGACAAAACAATTCGACCACGACGAGACTCGAACTCGCAATCTTCTGATTCGAAGTCAGACGCCTTATCCATTAGGCCACGCGGCCACATTGGTATACGAAGGAAAACAGGATGAAAATATATGAGGGCATCTAAACAACCGGAGCAGAAATTATGGTAGAAATCAGCATCGAAAAATAATTCACATGTTAAACGCAACATACTCATGATTAACAGGTTTAAGTTGTTTCGTTTAATATAAAAGAATGATCACTACAAAACAATTCGACCACGACGAGACCCGAACTCGCAATCTTCTGATTCGAAGTCAGACGCCTTATCCATTAGGCCACGCGGCCACATTGGTATACGAAAGAAAACAGGATGAAAATATATGAGTGCATCTAAACAACCGGAGCAGAAATTATGGTAGAAATCAGCATCGAAAAATAATTCACATGTTAAACGCAACATACTCATGATTAACAGGTTTAAGTTGTTTCGTTTAATATAAAAGAATGATCACGACAAAACAATTCGACCACGACGAGACTCGAACTCGCAATCTTCTGATTCGAAGTCAGACGCCTTATCCATTAGGCCACGCGGCCACATCAATATACGAAAGAAAACAGGATGAAATATATGAGGGCATCTAAACAACCGAAGTAGACATTATGGTAGAAATCAGCATCGAAAAATAATTCACATGTTAAACGCAACATACTCATGATTAACAGGTTTAAGTTGTTTCGTTTCATATAAAAGAATGATCACGACAAAACAATTCGACCACGACGAGACTCGAACTCGCAATCTTCTGATTCGAAGTCAGACACCTTATCCATTAGGCCACGCGGCCACATTGGTATACGAAAGAAAACAGGATGAAAATATATGAGGGCATCTAAACAACCGGAGCAGAAATTATGGTAGAAATCAGCATCGAAAAATAATTCACATGTTAAACGCAACATACTCATGATTAACAGGTTTAAGTTGTTTCGTTTAATATAAAAGAATGATCACGACAAAACAATTCGACCACGACGAGACTCGAACTCGCAATCTTCTGATTCGAAGTCAGACGCCTTATCCATTAGGCCACGCGGCCACATTGGTATACGAAAGAAAACAGGATGAAAATATATGAGGGCATCTAAACAACCGAAGTAGAAATTATGGTAGAAATCAGCATCGAAAAATAATTCACATGTTAAACGCAACATACTCATGATTAACAGGTTTAAGTTGTTTCGTTTAATATAAAAGAATGATCACGACAAAACAATTCGACCACGACGAGACCCGAACTCGCAATCTTCTGATTCGAAGTCAGACGCCTTATCCATTAGGCCACGCGGCCACATTGGTATACGAAGGAAAACAGGATGAAAATATATGAGGGCATCTAAACAACCGGAGCAGAAATTATGGTAGAAATCAGCATCGAAAAATAATTCACATGTTAAACGCAACATACTCATGATTAACAGGTTTAAGTTGTTTCGTTTAATATAAAAGAATGATCACGACAAAACAATTCGACCACGACGAGACTCGAACTCGCAATCTTCTGATTCGAAGTCAGACGCCTTATCCATTAGGCCACGCGGCCACATTGGTATACGAAAGAAAACAGGATGAAAATATATGAGGGCATCTAAACAACCGGAGCAGAAATTATGGTAGAAATCAGCATCGAAAAATAATTCACATGTTAAACGCAACATACTCATGATTAACAGGTTTAAGTTGTTTCGTTTAATATAAAAGAATGATCACTACAAAACAATTCGACCACGACGAGACCCGAACTCGCAATCTTCTGATTCGAAGTCAGACGCCTTATCCATTAGGCCACGCGGCCACATTGGTATACGAAGGAAAACAGGATGAAAATATATGAGGGCATCTAAACAACCGGAGCAGAAATTATGGTAGAAATCAGCATCGAAAAATAATTCACATGTTAAACGCAACATACTCATGATTAACAGGTTTAAGTTGTTTCGTTTAATATAAAAGAATGATCACGACAAAACAATTCGACCACGACGAGACTCGAACTCGCAATCTTCTGATTCGAAGTCAGACGCCTTATCCATTAGGCCACGCGGCCACATCAATATAAGAAAGAAAACAGGATGAAAATATATGAGGGCATCTAAACAACCGAAGTAGAAATTATGGTAGAAATCAGCATCGAAAAATAATTCACATGTTAAACGCAACATACTCATGATTAACAGGTTTAAGTTGTTTCGTTTAATATAAAAGAATGATCACTACAAAACAATTCGACCACGACGAGACCCGAACTCGCAATCTTCTGATTCGAAGTCAGACGCCTTATCCATTAGGCCACGCGGCCACATTGGTATACGAAAGAAAACAGGATGAAAATATATGAGGGCATCTAAACAACCGGAGCAGAAATTATGGTAGAAATCAGCATCGAAAAATAATTCACATGTTAAACGCAACATACTCATGATTAACAGGTTTAAGTTGTTTCGTTTAATATAAAAGAATGATCACGACAAAACAATTCGACCACGACGAGACTCGACCTCGCAATCTTCTGATTCGAAGTCAGACGCCTTATCCATTAGGCCACGCGGCCACATCGATGTGCGAAAGAAAACAGGATGAAAATATATGAGGGCATCTAAACAACCGAAGTAGAAATTATGGTAGAAATCAGCATCGAAAAATAATTCACATGTTAAACGCAACATACTCATGATTAACAGGTTTAAGTTGTTTCGTTTAATATAAAAGAATGATCACGACAAAACAATTCGACCACGACGAGACTCGAACTCGCAATCTTCTGATTCGAAGTCAGACGCCTTATCCATTAGGCCACGCGGCCACATCGATGTGCGAAAGAAAACAGGATGAAAATATATGAGGGCATCTAAACAACCGAAGTAGAAATTATGGTAGAAATCAGCATCGAAAAATAATTCACATGTTAAACGCAACATACTCATGATTAACAGGTTTAAGTTGTTTCGTTTAATATAAAAGAATGATCACGACAAAACAATTCGACCACGACGAGACTCGAACTCGCAATCTTCTGATTCGAAGTCAGACGCCTTATCCATTAGGCTACGCGGCCACATCGATGTGCGAAAGAAAACAGGATGAAAATATATGAGGGCATCTAAACAACCGGAGTAGAAATTATGGTAGAAATCAGCATCGAAAAATAATTCACATGTTAAACGCAACATACTCATGATTAACAGGTTTAAGTTGATTCGTTTAATATAAAAGAATGATCACGACAAAACAATTCGACCACGACGAGACTCGAACTCGCAATCTTCTGATTCGAAGTCAGACGCCTTATCCATTAGGCCACGCGGCCACATTGGTATACGAAAGAAAACAGGATGAAAATATATGAGGGCATCTAAACAACCGAAGTAGAAATTATCGTAAAAATCAGCATCGAAAAATAATTCACATGTTAAACGCAACATACTCATGATTAACAGGTTTAAGTTGTTTCGTTTAATATAAAAGAATGATCACGACAAAACAATTCGACCACGACGAGACTCGAACTCGCAATCTTCTGATTCGAAGTCAGACGCCTTATCCATTAGGCCACGCGGCCACATCGATGAGCGAAAGAAAACAGGATTAAAATATATGAGGGCATCGAAACAACCGAAGTAGAAATTATGGTAGAAATTAGCATCGAAAAAAAATTCACATGTTAAACGCAACATACTCATGATTAACAGGTTTAAGTTGTTTCGTTTAATATAAAAGAATGATCACGACAAAACAATTCGACCACGACGAGACTCGAACTCACAATCTTCTGATTCGAAGTCACACGCCTTATCCATTAGGCCACGCGGCCACATCAATATACGAAAGAAAACAGGATGAAAATATATGAGGGCATCTAAACCACCGAAGTAGAAATTATCGTAGAAATCAGCATCGAAAAATAATTCACATGTTAAACGCAACATACTCATGATTAACAGGTTTAAGTTGTTTCGTTTAATATAAAAGAATGATCACGACAAAACAATTCGACCACGACGAGACTCGAACTCGCAATCTTCTGATTCGAAGTCAGACGCCTTATCCATTAGGCCACGCGGCCACATTGGTATACGAAAGAAAACAGGATGAAAATATATGAGGGCATCTAAACAACCGAAGTAGAAATTATGGTAGAAATCAGCATCGAAAAATAATTCACATGTTAAACGCAACATACTCATGATTAACAGGTTTAAGTTGTTTCGTTTAATATAAAAGAATGATCACGACAAAACAATTCGACCACGACGAGACCCGAACTCGCAATCTTCTGATTCGAAGTCAGACGCCTTATCCATTAGGCCACGCGGCCACATTGGTATACGAAGGAAAACAGGATGAAAATATATAAGGGCATCTAAACAACCGGAGCAGAAATTATGGTAGAAATCAGCATCGAAAAATAATTCACATGTTAAACGCAACATACTCATGATTAACAGGTTTAAGTTGTTTCGTTTAATATAAAAGAATGATCACGACAAAACAATTCGACCACGACGAGACTCGAACTCGCAATCTTCTGATTCGAAGTCAGACGCCTTATCCATTAGGCCACGCGGCCACATCAATATAAGAAAGAAAACAGGATGAAAATATATGAGGGCATCTAAACAACCGAAGTAGAAATTATGGTAGAAATCAGCATCGAAAAATAATTCACATGTTAAACGCAACATACTCATGATTAACAGGTTTAAGTTGTTTCGTTTAATATAAAAGAATGATCACGACAAAACAATTCGACCACGACGAGACTCGAACTCGCAATCTTCTGATTCGAAGTCAGACGCCTTATCCATTAGGCCACGCGGCCACATTGGTATACGAAGGAAAACAGGATGAAAATATATGAGGGCATCTAAACAACCGGAGCAGAAATTATGGTAGAAATCAGCATCGAAAAATAATTCACATGTTAAACGCAACATACTCATGATTAACAGGTTTAAGTTGTTTCGTTTAATATAAAAGAATGATCACTACAAAACAATTCGACCACGACGAGACCCGAACTCGCAATCTTCTGATTCGAAGTCAGACGCCTTATCCATTAGGCCACGCGGCCACATTGGTATACGAAAGAAAACAGGATGAAAATATATGAGTGCATCTAAACAACCGGAGCAGAAATTATGGTAGAAATCAGCATCGAAAAATAATTCACATGTTAAACGCAACATACTCATGATTAACAGGTTTAAGTTGTTTCGTTTAATATAAAAGAATGATCACGACAAAACAATTCGACCACGACGAGACTCGAACTCGCAATCTTCTGATTCGAAGTCAGACGCCTTATCCATTAGGCCACGCGGCCACATCAATATACGAAAGAAAACAGGATGAAATATATGAGGGCATCTAAACAACCGAAGTAGACATTATGGTAGAAATCAGCATCGAAAAATAATTCACATGTTAAACGCAACATACTCATGATTAACAGGTTTAAGTTGTTTCGTTTCATATAAAAGAATGATCACGACAAAACAATTCGACCACGACGAGACTCGAACTCGCAATCTTCTGATTCGAAGTCAGACACCTTATCCATTAGGCCACGCGGCCACATTGGTATACGAAAGAAAACAGGATGAAAATATATGAGGGCATCTAAACAACCGGAGCAGAAATTATGGTAGAAATCAGCATCGAAAAATAATTCACATGTTAAACGCAACATACTCATGATTAACAGGTTTAAGTTGTTTCGTTTAATATAAAAGAATGATCACGACAAAACAATTCGACCACGACGAGACTCGAACTCGCAATCTTCTGATTCGAAGTCAGACGCCTTATCCATTAGGCCACGCGGCCACATTGGTATACGAAAGAAAACAGGATGAAAATATATGAGGGCATCTAAACAACCGAAGTAGAAATTATGGTAGAAATCAGCATCGAAAAATAATTCACATGTTAAACGCAACATACTCATGATTAACAGGTTTAAGTTGTTTCGTTTAATATAAAAGAATGATCACGACAAAACAATTCGACCACGACGAGACCCGAACTCGCAATCTTCTGATTCGAAGTCAGACGCCTTATCCATTAGGCCACGCGGCCACATTGGTATACGAAGGAAAACAGGATGAAAATATATGAGGGCATCTAAACAACCGGAGCAGAAATTATGGTAGAAATCAGCATCGAAAAATAATTCACATGTTAAACGCAACATACTCATGATTAACAGGTTTAAGTTGTTTCGTTTAATATAAAAGAATGATCACGACAAAACAATTCGACCACGACGAGACTCGAACTCGCAATCTTCTGATTCGAAGTCAGACGCCTTATCCATTAGGCCACGCGGCCACATTGGTATACGAAAGAAAACAGGATGAAAATATATGAGGGCATCTAAACAACCGGAGCAGAAATTATGGTAGAAATCAGCATCGAAAAATAATTCACATGTTAAACGCAACATACTCATGATTAACAGGTTTAAGTTGTTTCGTTTAATATAAAAGAATGATCACTACAAAACAATTCGACCACGACGAGACCCGAACTCGCAATCTTCTGATTCGAAGTCAGACGCCTTATCCATTAGGCCACGCGGCCACATTGGTATACGAAGGAAAACAGGATGAAAATATATGAGGGCATCTAAACAACCGGAGCAGAAATTATGGTAGAAATCAGCATCGAAAAATAATTCACATGTTAAACGCAACATACTCATGATTAACAGGTTTAAGTTGTTTCGTTTAATATAAAAGAATGATCACGACAAAACAATTCGACCACGACGAGACTCGAACTCGCAATCTTCTGATTCGAAGTCAGACGCCTTATCCATTAGGCCACGCGGCCACATCAATATAAGAAAGAAAACAGGATGAAAATATATGAGGGCATCTAAACAACCGAAGTAGAAATTATGGTAGAAATCAGCATCGAAAAATAATTCACATGTTAAACGCAACATACTCATGATTAACAGGTTTAAGTTGTTTCGTTTAATATAAAAGAATGATCACTACAAAACAATTCGACCACGACGAGACCCGAACTCGCAATCTTCTGATTCGAAGTCAGACGCCTTATCCATTAGGCCACGCGGCCACATTGGTATACGAAAGAAAACAGGATGAAAATATATGAGGGCATCTAAACAACCGGAGCAGAAATTATGGTAGAAATCAGCATCGAAAAATAATTCACATGTTAAACGCAACATACTCATGATTAACAGGTTTAAGTTGTTTCGTTTAATATAAAAGAATGATCACGACAAAACAATTCGACCACGACGAGACTCGAACTCGCAATCTTCTGATTCGAAGTCAGACGCCTTATCCATTAGGCCACGCGGCCACATCAATATACGAAAGAAAACAGGATTAAATATATGAGGGCATCTAAACAACCGAAGTAGACATTATGGTAGAAATCAGCATCGAAAAATAATTCACATGTTAAACGCAACATACTCATGATTAACAGGTTTAAGTTGTTTCGTTTCATATAAAAGAATGATCACGACAAAACAATTCGACCACGACGAGACTCGAACTCGCAATCTTCTGATTCGAAGTCAGACACCTTATCCATTAGGCCACGCGGCCACATTGGTATACGAAAGAAAACAGGATGAAAATATATGAGGGCATCTAAACAACCGAAGTAGAAATTATGGTAGAAATCAGCATCGAAAAATAATTCACATGTTAAACGCAACATACTCATGATTAACAGGTGGAAGTTGTTTCGTTTAATATAAAAGAATGATCACGACAAAACAATTCGACCACGACGAGACCCGAACTCGCAATCATCTGATTCGAAGTCAGACGCCTTATCCATTAGGCCACGCGGCCACATCGGTATACGAAAGAAAACAGGATGAAAATATATGAGGGCATCTAAACAACCGGAGCAGAAATTATGGTAGAAATCAGCATCGAAAAATAATTCACATGTTAAACGCAACATACTCATGATTAACAGGTTTAAGTTGTTTCGTTTAATATAAAAGAATGATCACGACAAAACAATTCGACCACGACGAGACTCGAACTCGCAATCTTCTGATTCGAAGTCAGACGCCTTATCCATTAGGCCACGCGGCCACATTGGTATACGAAAGAAAACAGGATGAAAATATATGAGGGCATCTAAACAACCGAAGTAGAAATTATCGTAGAAATCAGCATCGAAAAATAATTCACATGTTAAACGCAACATACTCATGATTAACAGGTTTAAGTTGTTTCGTTTAATATAAAAGAATGATCACGACAAAACAATTCGACCACGACGAGACCCGAACTCGCAATCTTCTGATTCGAAGTCAGACGCCTTATCCATTAGGCCACGCGGCCACATTGGTATACGAAGGAAAACAGGATGAAAATATATGAGGGCATCTAAACAACCGGAGCAGAAATTATGGTAGAAATCAGCATCGAAAAATAATTCACATGTTAAACGCAACATACTCATGATTAACAGGTTTAAGTTGTTTCGTTTAATATAAAAGAATGATCACGACAAAACAATTCGACCACGACGAGACTCGAACTCGCAATCTTCTGATTCGAAGTCAGACGCCTTATCCATTAGGCCACGCGGCCACATCAATATAAGAAAGAAAACAGGATGAAAATATATGAGGGCATCTAAACAACCGAAGTAGAAATTATGGTAGAAATCAGCATCGAAAAATAATTCACATGTTAAACGCAACATACTCATGATTAACAGGTTTAAGTTGTTTCGTTTAATATAAAAGAATGATCACGACAAAACAATTCGACCACGACGAGACTCGAACTCGCAATCTTCTGATTCGAAGTCAGACGCCTTATCCATTAGGCCACGCGGCCACATTGGTATACGAAAGAAAACAGGATGAAAATATATGAGGGCATCTAAACAACCGGAGCAGAAATTATGGTAGAAATCAGCATCGAAAAATAATTCACATGTTAAACGCAACATACTCATGATTAACAGGTTTAAGTTGTTTCGTTTAATATAAAAGAATGATCACGACAAAACAATTCGACCACGACGAGACTCGAACTCGCAATCTTCTGATTCGAAGTCAGACGCCTTATCCATTAGGCCACGCGGCCACATTGGTATACGAAAGAAAACAGGATGAAAATATATGAGGGCATCTAAACAACCGGAGCAGAAATTATGGTAGAAATCAGCATCGAAAAATAATTCACATGTTAAACGCAACATACTCATGATTAACAGGTTTAAGTTGTTTCGTTTAATATAAAAGAATGATCACGACAAAACAATTCGACCACGACGAGACTCGAACTCGCAATCTTCTGATTCGAAGTCAGACGCCTTATCCATTAGGCCACGCGGCCACATCAATATAAGAAAGAAAACAGGATGAAAATATATGAGGGCATCTAAACAACCGAAGTAGAAATTATGGTAGAAATCAGCATCGAAAAATAATTCACATGTTAAACGCAACATACTCATGATTAACAGGTGGAAGTTGTTTCGTTTAATATAAAAGAATGATCACGACAAAACAATTCGACCACGACGAGACTCGAACTCGCAATCTTCTGATTCGAAGTCAGACGCCTTATCCATTAGGCCACGCGGCCACATCGATGTGCGAAAGTAAACAGGATGAAAATATATGAGGGCATCTAAACAACCGAATTAGAAATTATGGTAGAAATCAGCATCGAAAAATAATTCACATGTTAAACGCAACATACTCATGATTAACAGGTTTAAGTTGTTTCGTTTAATATAAAAGAATGATCACGACAAAACAACTCGACCACGACGAGACTCGAACTTGCAATCTTCTGATTCGAAGTCAGACGCCTTATCCATTAGGCCACGCGGCCACATCGATGTGTGAAAGAAAACAGGATGAAAATATATGAGGGCATCTAAACAACCGAAGTAGAAATTATGGTAGAAATCAGCATCGAAAAATAATTCACATGTTAAACGCAACATACTCATGATTAACAGGTTTAAGTTGTTTCGTTTAATATAAAAGAATGATCACGACAAAACAATTCGACCACGACGAGACTCGAACTCGCAATCTTCTGATTCGAAGTCAGACGCCTTATCCATTAGGCCACGCGGCCACATCAATATAAGAAAGAAAACAGGATGAAAATATATGAGGGCATCTAAACCACCGACGTAGAAATTATCGTAGAAATCAGCATCGAAAAATAATTCACATGTTAAACGCAACATACTCATGATTAACAGGTTTAAGTTGTTTCGTTTAATATAAAAGAATGATCACGACAAAACAATTCGACCACGACGAGACTCGAACTCGCAATCTTCTGATTCGAAGTCAGACGCCTTATCCATTAGGCCACGCGGCCACATCAATATACGAAAGAAAACAGGATGAAAATATATGAGGGCATCTAAACCACCGAAGTTGAAATTATCGTAGAAATCAGCATCGAAAACTAATTCACATGTTAAACGCAACATACTCATGATTAACAGGTTTAAGTTGTTTCGTTTAATATAAAAGAATGATCACAACAAAACAATTCGACCACGACGAGACTCGCCTCGCAATCTTCTGATTCGAAGTCAGACGCCTTATCCATTAGGCCACGCGGCCACATCGATGTGTGAAAGAAAACAGGATGAAAATATATGAGGGCATCTAAACAACCGAAGTAGAAATTATGGTAGAAATCAGCATCGAAAAATAATTCACATGTAAAACGCAACATACTCATGATTAACAGGTGGAAGTTGTTTCGTTTAATATAAAAGAATGATCACGACAAAACAATTCGACCACGACGAGACTCGAACTCGCAATCTTCTGATTCGAAGTCAGACGCCTTATCCATTAGGCCACGCGGCCACATCGATGTGCTAAAGAAAACAGGATGAAAATATATGAGGGACTCTAAACAACCGAAGTAGAAATTATGGTAGAAATCAGCATCGAAAAATAATTCACATGTTAAACGCAACATACTCATGATTAACAGGTTTAAGTTGTTTCGTTTAATATAAAAGAATGATCACGCCCAAAACAATTCGACCACGACGAGACTCGAACTCGCAATCTTCTGATTCGAAGTCAGACGCCTTATCCATTAGGCAACGCGGCCACATCAATATACGAAAGAAACCAGGATGAAAATATATGAGGGCATCTAAACCACCGAAGTAGAAATTATCGTAGAAATCAGCATCGAAAAATAATTCACATGTTAAACGCAACATACTCATGATTAACAGGTTTAAGTTAATTCGTTTAATATAAAAGAATGATCACGACAAAACAATTCGACCACGACGAGACTCGAACTCGAAATTTTCTGATTCGAAGTCAGACGCCTTATCCATTAGGCCACGCGGCCACATCAATACAAGAAAGAAAACAGGATGAAAATATATGAGGGCATCTAAACCACCGAAGTAGAAATTATCGTAGAAATCAGCATCGAAAAATAATTCACATGTTAAACGCAACATACTCATGATTAACAGGTTTAAGTTGTTTCGTTTAATATAAAAGAATGATCACGACAAAACATTTCGACCACGACGAGACTCGAACTCGCAATCTTCTGATTCGAAGTCAGACGCCTTATCCATTAGGCAACGCGGCCACATCAATATACGAAAGAAAACAGGATGAAAATATATGAGGGCATCTAAACCACCGAAGTAGAAATTATCGTAGAAATCAGCATCGAAAAATAATTCACATGTTAAACGCAACATACTCATGATTAACAGGTTTAAGTTGTTTCGTTTAATATAAAAGAATGATCACGACAAAACAATTCGACCACGACGAGACTCGAACTCGCAATCTTCTGATTCGAAGTCAGACGCCTTATCCATTAGGCCACGCGGCCACATTGGTATACGAAAGAAAACAGGATGAAAATATATGAGGGCATCTAAACAACCGAAGTAGAAATTATGGTAGAAATCAGCATCGAAAAATAATTCACATGTTAAACGCAACATACTCATGATTAACAGGTTGAAGTTGTTTCGTTTAATATAAAAGAATGATCACGACAAAACAATTCGACCACGACGAGACTCGAACACGCAATTTTTTGGTTCGAAGTCAGACGCCTTATCCATTAGGCCACGCGGCCACATCAATACAAGAAAGAAAACAGGATGAAAATATATGAGGGCATCTAAACAACCGAAGTAGAAATTATGGTAGAAATCAGCATCGAAAAATAATTCACATGTTAAACGCAACATACTCATGATTAACAGGTTGAAGTTGTTTCGTTTAATATAAAAGAATGATCACAAAACAATTCGACCACGACGAGACTCGAACTCGCAATCTTCTGATTCGAAGTTAGACGCCTTATCCATTAGGCCACGCGGCCACATCGATGTGCGAAAGAAAACAGGATGAAAATATATGAGGGCATCTAAACAACCGAAGTAGAAATTATGGTAGAAATCAGCATCGAAAAATAATTCACATGTTAAACGCAACATACTCATGATTAACAGGTTTAAGTTGTTTCGTTTAATATAAAAGAATGATCACGACAAAACAATTCGACCACGACGAGACTCGAACTCGCAATCTTCTGATTCGAAGTCAGACGCCTTATCCATTAGGCCACGCGGCCACATCAATACAAGAAAGAAAACAGGATGAAAATATATGAGGGCATCTAAACAACCGAAGTAGAAATTATGGTAGAAATCAGCATCGAAAAATAATTCACATGTTAAACGCAACATACTCATGATTAACAGGTTTAAGTTGTTTCGTTTAATATAAAAGAATGATCACGACAAAACAATTCGACCACGACGAGACTCGAACTCGCAATCTTCTGATTCGAAGTCAGACGCCTTATCCATTAGGCCACGCGGCCACATTGGTATACGAAAGAAAACAGGATTAAAATATATGAGGGCATCTAAACCACCGAAGTAGAAATTATCGTAGAAATCAGCATCGAAAAATAATTCACATGTTAAACGCAACATACTCATGATTAACAGGTTTAAGTTGTTTCGTTTAATATAAAAGAATGATCACGACAAAACAATTCGACCACGACGAGACTCGAACTCGCAATCTTCTGATTCGAAGTCAGACGCCTTATCCATTAGGCCACGCGGCCACATCAATATAAGAAAGAAAACAGGATGAAAACATATGAGGGCATCTAAACAACCGAAGTAGAAATTATGGTAGAAATCAGCATCGAAAAATAATTCACATGTTAAACGCAACATACTCATGATTAACAGGTGGAAGTTGTTTCGTTTAATATAAAAGAATGATCACGACAAAACAATTCGACCACGACGAGACTCGAACTCGCAACCTTCTGATTCGAAGTAAGACGCCTTATCCGTTAGGCCAAGCGGCCACATCGATGTGCGAAAGAAAACAGGATGAAAATATATGAGGGCATCTAAACAACCGAAGTAGAAATTATGGTAGAAATCAGCATCGAAAAATAATTCACATGTTAAACGCAACATACTCATGATTAACAGGTGGAAGTTGTTTCGTTTAATATAAAAGAATGATCACGACAAAACAATTCGACCACGACGAGACCCGAACTCGCAATCATCTGATTCGAAGTCAGACGCCTTATCCATTAGGCCACGCGGCCACATTGGTATACGAAAGAAAACAGGATGAAAATATATGAGGGCATCTAAACAACCGGAGCAGAAATTATGGTAGAAATCAGCATCGAAAAATAATTCACATGTTAAACGCAACATACTCATGATTAACAGGTTTAAGTTGTTTCGTTTAATATAAAAGAATGATCACGACAAAACAATTCGACCACGACGAGACTCGAACTCGCAATCTTCTGATTCGAAGTCAGACGCCTTATCCATTAGGCCACGCGGCCACATCGATGTGTGAAAGAAAACAGGATGAAAATATATGAGGGCATCTAAACAACCGAAGTAGAAATTATGGTAGAAATCAGCATCGAAAAATAATTCACATGTTAAACGCAACATACTCATGATTAACAGGTTTAAGTTGTTTCGTTTAATATAAAAGAATGATCACGACAAAACAATTCGACCACGACGAGACTCGAACTCGCAATCTTCTGATTCGAAGTCAGACGCCTTATCCATTAGGCCACGCGGCCACATCGATGTGTGAAAGAAAACAGGATGAAAATATATGAGGGCATCTAAACAACCGAAGTAGAAATTATGGTAGAAATCAGCATCGAAAAATAATTCACATGTTAAACGCAACATACTCATGATTAACAGGTTTAAGTTGTTTCGTTTAATATAAAAGAATGATCACGACAAAACAATTCGACCACGACGAGACTCGAACTCGCAATCTTCTGATTCGAAGTCAGACGCCTTATCCATTAGGCCACGCGGCCACATCGATGTGTGAAAGAAAACAGGATGAAAATATATGAGGGCATCTAAACAACCGAAGTAGAAATTATGGTAGAAATCAGCATCGAAAAATAATTCACATGTTAAACGCAACATACTCATGATTAACAGGTTTAAGTTGTTTCGTTTAATATAAAAGAATGATCACGACAAAACAATCCGACCACGACGAGACTCGAACTCGCAATCTTCTGATTCGAAGTCAGACGCCTTATCCATTAGGCCACGCGGCCACATCGATGCGCGAAAGAAAACAGGATGAAAATATATGAGGGCATCTAAACAACCGAAGTAGAAATTATGGTAGAAATCAGCATCGAAAAATAATTCACATGTTAAACGCAACATACTCATGATTAACAGGTTTAAGTTGTTTCGTTTAATATAAAAGAATGATCACGACAAAACAATTCGACCACGACGAGACTCGAACTCGCATTCTTCTGATTCGAAGTCAGACGCCTTATCCATTAGGCCACGCGGCCACATTGGTATACGAAAGAAAACAGGATGAAAATATATGAGGGCATCTAAACAACCGGAGCAGAAATTGTGGTAGAAATTAGCATCGAAAAATAATTCACATGTTAAACGCAACATACTCATGATTAACAGGTTTAAGTTGTTTCGTTTAATATAAAAGAATGATCACGACAAAACAATTCGACCACGACGAGACTCGAACTCGCAATCTTCTGATTCGAAGTCAGACGCATTATCCATTAGGCCACGCGGCCACATTGGTATACGAAAGAAAACAGGATGAAAATATATGAGGGCATCTAAACAACCGAAGTAGAAATTATGGTAGAAATCAGCATCGAAAAATAATTCACATGTTAAACGCAACATACTCATGATTAACAGGTTTAAGTTGTTTCGTTTAATATAAAAGAATGATCACGACAAAACAATTTGACCACGACGAGACTCGAACTCGCAATCTTCTGATTCGAAGTCAGACGCCTTATCCATTAGGCCACGCGGCCACATCAATATACGAAAGAAAACAGGAGGAAAATATATGAGGGCATCTAAACCACCGAAGTAGAAATTATCGTAGAAATCAGCATCGAAAAATAATTCACATGTTAAACGCAACATACTCATGATTAACAGGTTTAAGTTGTTTCGTTTAATATAAAAGAATGATCACGACAAAACAATTCGACCACGACGAGACTCGAACTCGCAATCTTCTGATTCGAAGTCAGACGCCTTATCCATTAGGCCACGCGGCCACATCGATGTGTGAAAGAAAACAGGATGAAAATATATGAGGGCATCTAAACAACCGAAGTAGAAATTATGGTAGAAATCAGCATCGAAAAATAATTCACATGTTAAACGCAACATACTCATGATTAACAGGTTTAAGTTGTTTCGTTTAATATAAAAGAATGATCACGACAAAACAATTCGACCACGACGAGACTCGAACTCGCAATCTTCTGATTCGAAGTCAGACGCCTTATCCATTAGGCCACGCGGCCACATTGGTATACGAAAGAAAACAGGATTAAAATATATGAGGGCATCTAAACCACCGAAGTAGAAATTATCGTAGAAATCAGCATCGAAAAATAATTCACATGTTAAACGCAACATACTCATGATTAACAGGTTTAAGTTGTTTCGTTTAATATAAAAGAATGATCACGACAAAACAATTCGACCACGACGAGACTCGAACTCGCAATCTTCTGATTCGAAGTCAGACGCCTTATCCATTAGGCCACGCGGCCACATCAATATAAGAGAGAAAACAGGATTAAAATATATGAGGGCATCTAAACAACCGAAGTAGAAATTATGGTAGAAATCAGCATCGAAAAATAATTCACATGTTAAACGCAACATACTCATGATTAACAGGTGGAAGTTGTTTCGTTTAATATAAAAGAATGATCACGACAAAACAATTCGACCACGACGAGACTCGAACTCGCAACCTTCTGATTCGAAGTAAGACGCCTTATCCGTTAGGCCAAGCGGCCACATCGATGTGCGAAAGAAAACAGGATGAAAATATATGAGGGCATCTAAACAACCGAAGTAGAAATTATGGTAGAAATCAGCATCGAAAAATAATTCACATGTTAAACGCAACATACTCATGATTAACAGGTGGAAGTTGTTTCGTTTAATATAAAAGAATGATCACGACAAAACAATTCGACCACGACGAGACCCGAACTCGCAATCATCTGATTCGAAGTCAGACGCCTTATCCATTAGGCCACGCGGCCACATTGGTATACGAAAGAAAACAGGATGAAAATATATGAGGGCATCTAAACAACCGGAGCAGAAATTATGGTAGAAATCAGCATCGAAAAATAATTCACATGTTAAACGCAACATACTCATGATTAACAGGTTTAAGTTGTTTCGTTTAATATAAAAGAATGATCACGACAAAACAATTCGACCACGACGAGACTCGAACTCGCAATCTTCTGATTCGAAGTCAGACGCCTTATCCATTAGGCCACGCGGCCACATCGATGCGCGAAAGAAAACAGGATGAAAATATATGAGGGCATCTAAACAACCGAAGTAGAAATTATGGTAGAAATCAGCATCGAAAAATAATTCACATGTTAAACGCAACATACTCATGATTAACAGGTTTAAGTTGTTTCGTTTAATATAAAAGAATGATCACGACAAAACAATTCGACCACGACGAGACGCGAACTCGCAATCTTCTGATTCGAAGTCAGACGCCTTATCCATTAGGCCACGCGGCCACATTGGTATACGAAAGAAAACAGGATGAAAATATATGAGGCCATCTAAACAACCGGAGCAGAAATTGTGGTAGAAATTAGCATCGAAAAATAATTCACATGTTAAACGCAACATACTCATGATTAACAGGTTTAAGTTGTTTCGTTTAATATAAAAGAATGATCACGACAAAACAATTCGACCACGACGAGACTCGAACTCGCAATCTTCTGATTCGAAGTCAGACGCCTTATCCATTAGGCCACGCGGCCACATTGGTATACGAAAGAAAACAGGATGAAAATATATGAGGGCATCTAAACAACCGAAGTAGAAATTATGGTAGAAATCAGCATCGAAAAATAATTCACATGTTAAACGCAACATACTCATGATTAACAGGTTGAAGTTGTTTCGTTTAATATAAAAGAATGATCACGACAAAACAATTCGACCACGACGAGACTCCACCTCGCAATCTTCTGATTCGAAGTTAGACGCCTTATCCATTAGGCCACGCGGCCACATCGATGTGCGAAAGAAAACAGGATGAAAATATATGAGGGCATCTAAACAACCGAAGTAGAAATTATGGTAGAAATCAGCATCGAAAAATAATTCACATGTTAAACGCAACATACTCATGATTAACAGGTTTAAGTTGTTTCGTTTAATATAAAAGAATGATCACGACAAAACAATTCGACCACGACGAGACTCGAACTCGCAATCTTCTGATTCGAAGTCAGACGCCTTATCCATTAGGCCACGCGGCCACATTGGTATACGAAAGAAAACAGGATGAAAATATATGAGGGCATCTAAACAACCGGAGCAGAAATTATGGTAGAAATCAGCATCGAAAAATAATTCACATGTTAAACGCAACATACTCATGATTAACAGGTTTAAGTTGTTTCGTTTAATATAAAAGAATGATCACGACAAAACAATTCGACCACGACGAGACTCGAACTCGCAATCTTCTGATTCGAAGTCAGACGCATTATCCATTAGGCCACGCGGCCACATTGGTATACGAAAGAAAACAGGATGAAAATATATGAGGGCATCTAAACAACCGAAGTAGAAATTATGGTAGAAATCAGCATCGAAAAATAATTCACATGTTAAACGCAACATACTCATGATTAACAGGTTTAAGTTGTTTCGTTTAATATAAAAGAATGATCACGACAAAACAATTTGACCACGACGAGACTCGAACTCGCAATCTTCTGATTCGAAGTCAGACGCCTTATCCATTAGGCCACGCGGCCACATCAATATACGAAAGATACCAGGATGAAAATATATGAGGGCATCTAAACCACCGAAGTAGAAATTATGGTAGAAATCAGCATCGAAAAATAATTCACATGTTAAACGCAACATACTCATGATTAACAGGTTTAAGTTGTTTCGTTTAATATAAAAGAATGATCACGACAAAACAATTCGACCACGACGAGACTCGAACTCGCGATCTTCTGATTCGAAGTCAGACGCCTTATCCATTAGGCCACGCGGCCACATCGATGTGCGAAAGAAAACAGGATGAACATATATGAGGGCATCTAAACATCCGGAGTAGAAATTATGGTAGAAATCAGCATCGAAAAATAATTCACATGTTAAACGCAACATACTCATGATTAACAGGTTTAAGTTGTTTCGTTCAATATAAAAGAATGATCACGACAAAACAATTTGACCACGACGAGACTCGAACTCGCAATCTTCTGATTCGAAGTCAGACGCCTTATCCATTAGGCCACGCGACCACATTGGTATACGAAAGAAAACAGGATGAAAATATATGAGGCCATCTAAACAACCGGAGTAGAAATTATGGTAGAAATCAGCATCGAAAAATAATTCACATGTTAAACGCAACATACTCATGATTAACAGGTTTAAGTTGTTTCGTTTAATATAAAAGAATGATCACGACAAAACAATTTGACCACGACGAGACTCGAACTAACAATCTTCTGATTCGAAGTCAGACGCCTTATCCATTTGGCCACGCGGCCACATTGGTATACGAAAGAAAACAGGATGACAATATATGAGGGCATCTAAACAACCGAAGTAGAAATTATGGTAGAAATCAGCATCGAAAAATAATTCACATGTTAAACGCAACATACTCATGATTAACAGGTTTAAGTTGTTTCGTTTAATATAAAAGAATGATCACGACAAAACAATTCGACCACTACGAGACTCGAACTCGCCAACTTCTGATTCGAAGTCAGACGCCTTATCCATTAGGCCACGCGGGCACATCGATGTGCGAAAGAAAACAGGATGAACATATATGAGGGCATCTAAACATCCGGAGTAGAAATTATGGTAGAAATCAGCATCGAAAAATAATTCACATGTTAAACGCAACATACTCATGATTAACAGGTTTAAGTTGTTTCGTTTAATATAAAAGAATGATCACGACAAAACAATTCGACCACTACGAGACTCGACCTCGCCAACTTCTGATTCGAAGTCAGACGCCTTATCCATTAGGCCACGCGGCCACATCGATGTGCGAAAGAAAACAGGATGAACATATATGAGGGCATCTAAACATCCGGAGTAGAAATTATGGTAGAAATCAGCATCGAAAAATAATTCACATGTTAAACGCAACATACTCATGATTAACAGGTTTAAGTTGTTTCGTTTAATATAAAAGAATGATCACGACAAAACAATTCGACCACGACGAGACTCGAACTCGCAATCTTCTGATTCGAAGTCAGACGCCTTATCCATTAGGCCACGCGGCCACATTGGTATACGAAAGAAAACAGGATGAAAATATATGAGGGCATCTAAACAACCGAAGTAGAAATTATGGTAGAAATCAGCATCGAAAAATAATTCACATGGTAAACGCAACATACTCATGATTAACAGGTTTAAGTTGTTTCGTTTAATATAAAAGAATGATCACGACAAAACAATTCGACCACGACGAGACTCGAACTCGCAATCTTCTGATTCGAAGCCAGACGCCTTATCCATTAGGCCACGCGGCCACATCGGTGTGCGAAAGAAAACAGGATGAACATATATGAGGGCATCTAAACATCCGGAGTAGAAATTATGGTAGAAATCAGCATCGAAAAATAATTCACATGTTAAACGCAACATACTCATGATTAACAGGTTTAAGTTGTTTCGTTTAATATAAAAGAATGATCACGACAAAACAATTTGACCACGGCGAGACACGAACTCGCAATCTTCTGATTCGAAGTCGGACGCCTTATCCATTAGGCCACGCGGCCACATTGGTATACGAAAGAAAACAGGATGAAAATATATGAGGGCATCTAAACAACCGAAGTAGAAATTATGGTAGAAATCAGCATCGAAAAATAATTCACATGTTAAACGCAACATACTTATGATTAACAGGTTTAAGTTGTTTCGTTTAATATAAAAGAATGATCACGACAAAACAATTCGACCACGACGAGACTCGAACTCGTAATCTTCTGATTCGAAGTCAGACGCCTTATCCATTAGGCCACGCGGCCACATCGATGAGCGAGAGAAATCAGGATGAAAATATATGAGGGCATCTAAACAACCGAAGTAGAAATTATGGTAGAAATCAGCATCGAAAAATAATTCACATGTTAAACGCAACATACTCATGATTAACAGGTTTAAGTTGTTTCGTTTAATATAAAAGAATGATCACGACAAAATAATTTGACCACGACGAGACTCGAACTCGCAATCTTCTGATTCGAAGTCAGACGCCTTATCCATTAGGCCACGCGGCCACATCAATATACGAAAGAAAACAGGATGAAAATATATGAGGGCATCTAAACCACCGAATTAGAAATTATCGTAGAAATCAGCATCGAAAAATAATTCACATGTTAAACGCAACATACTCATGATTAACAGGTTTAAGTTGTTTCGTTTAATATAAAAGAATGATCACGACAAAACAATTCGACCACGACGAGACTCGAACTCGCAATCTTCTGATTCGAAGTCAGACGCCTTATCCATTAGGCCACGCGGCCACATTGGTATACGAAAGAAAACAGGATGAAAATATATGAGGGCATCTAAACAACCGAAGTAGAAATTATGGTAGAAATCAGCATCGAAAAATAATTCAAATGTTAAACGCAACATACTCATGATTAACAGGATTAAGTTGTTTCGTTTAATATAAAAGAATGATCACGACAAAACAATTCGACCACGACGAGACTCGAACTCGCAATCTTCTGATTCGAAGTCAGACGCCTTATCCATTAGGCCACGCGGCCACATCAATATAAGAAAGAAAACAGGATGAAAATATATGAGGGCATCTAAACAACCGAAGTAGAAATTATGGTAGAAATCAGCATCGAAAAATAATTCACATGTTAAACGCAACATACTCATGATTAACAGGTGGAAGTTGTTTCGTTTAATATAAAAGAATGATCACGACAAAACAATTCGACCACGACGAGACTCGAACTCGCAACCTTCTGATTCGAAGTAAGACGCCTCATCCGTTAGGCCAAGCGGCCACATCGATGTGCGAAAGAAAACAGGATGAAAATATATGAGGGCATCTAAACAACCGAAGTAGAAATTATGGTAGAAATCAGCATCGAAAAATAATTCACATGTTAAACGCAACATACTCATGATTAACAGGTGGAAGTTGTTTCGTTTAATATAAAAGAATGATCACGACAAAACAATTGGACCACGACGAGACCCGAACTCGCAATCATCTTATTCGAAGTCAGACGCCTTATCCATTAGGCCACGCGGCCACATTGGTATACGAAAGAAAACAGGATAAAATATATGAGGGCATCTAAACAACCGGAGCAGAAATTATGGTAGAAATCAGCATCGAAAAATAATTCACATGTTAAACGCAACATACTCATGATTAACAGGTTTAAGTTGTTTCGTTTAATATAAAAGAATGATCACGACAAAACAATTCGACCACGATGAGACTCGAACTCGCAATCTTCTGATTCGAAGTCAGACGCCTTATCCATTAGGCCACGCGGCCACATCAATATAAGAAAGAAAACAGGATGAAAATATATGAGGGCATCTAAACAACCGAAGTAGAAATTATGGTAGAAATCAGCATCGAAAAATAATTCACATGTTAAACGCAACATACTCATGATATACAGGTTTAAGTTGTTTCGTTTAATATAAAAGAATGATCACGACAAAACAATTCGACCACGACGAGACTCGAACTCGCAATCTTCTGATTCGAAGTCAGACGCCTTATCCGTTAGGCCACGCGGCCACATCGATGTGCGAAAGAAAACAGGATGAAAATATATGAGGGCATATAAACAACCGAAGTTGAAATTATGGTAGAAATCAGCATCGAAAAATAATTCACATGTAAAACGCAACATACTCATGATTAACAGGTTTAAGTTGTTTCGTTTAATATAAAAGAATGATCACGACAAAACAATTCGACCACGACGAGACTCGAACTCGCAATCTTCTGATTCGAAGTCAGACGCCTTATCCATTAGGCCACGCGGCCACATTGGTATACGAAAGAAAACAGGATGAAAATATATGAGGGCATCTAAACAACCGGAGCAGAAATTATGGCAGAAATCAGCATCGAAAAATAATTCACATGTTAAACGCAACATACTCATGATTAACAGGTTTAAGTTGTTTCGTTTAATATAAAAGAATGATCACGACAAAACAATTCGACCACGACGAGACTCGAACTCGCAATCTTCTGATTCGAAGTCAGACGCCTTATCCATTAGGCCACGCGGCCACATCGATGTGTGAAAGAAAACAGGATGAAAATATATGAGGGCATCTAAACAACCGAAGTAGAAATTATGGTAGAAATCAGCATCGAAAAATAATTCACATGTTAAACGCAACATACTCATGATTAACAGGTTTAAGTTGTTTCGCTTAATATAAAAGAATGATCACGACAAAACAATTCGACCACGACGAGACTCGACCTCGCAATCTTCTGATTCGAAGTCAGACGCCTTATCCATTAGGCCACGCGGCCACATTGGTATACGAAAGAAAACAGGATGAAAATATATGAGGGCATCTAAACAACCGAAGTAGAAATTATGGTAGAAATCAGCATCGAAAAATAATTCACATGTTAAACGCAACATACTCATGATTAACAGGTTTAAGTTGTTTCGTTTCATATAAAAGAATGATCACGACAAAACAATTCGACCACGACGAGACTCGAACTCGCAATCTTCTGATTCGAAGTCAGACGCCTTATCCATTAGGCCACGCGGCCACATCGATGTGCGAAAGAAAACAGGAATAACATATATGAGGGCATCTAAACATCCGGAGTAGAAATTATGGTAGAAATCAGCATCGAACAATAATTCACATGTTAAACGCAACATACTCATGATTAACAGGTTTAAGTTGTTTCGTTTAATATAAAAGAATGATCACGACAAAACAATTTGACCACGGCGAGACTCGAACTCGCAATCTTCTGATTCGAAGTCGGACGCCTTATCCATTAGGCCACGCGGCCACATTGGTATACGAAAGAAAACAGGATGAAAATATATGAGGGCATCTAAACAACCGAAGTAGAAATTATGGTAGAAATCAGCATCGAAAAATAATTCACATGTTAAACGCAACATACTCATGATTAACAGGTTTAAGTTGTTTCGTTTAATATAAAAGAATGATCACGACAAAACAATTCGACCACGACGAGACTCGAACTCGTAATCTTCTGATTCGAAGTCAGACGCCTTATCCATTAGGCCACGCGGCCACATCGATGAGCGAAAGAAAACAGGATGAAAATATATGAGGGCATCTAAACAACCGAAGTAGAAATTATGGTAGAAATCAGCATCGAAAAATAATTCACATGTTAAACGCAACATACTCATGATTAACAGGTTTAAGTTGTTTCGTTTAATATAAAAGAATGATCACGACAAAATAATTTGACCACGACGAGACTCGAACTCGCAATCTTCTGATTCGAAGTCAGACGCCTTATCCATTAGGCCACGCGGCCACATCAATATACGAAAGAAAACAGGATGAAAATATATGAGGGCATCTAAACCACCGAATAAGAAATTATGGTAGAAATCAGCATCGAAAAATAATTCACATGTTAAACATAACATACTCATGATTAACAGGTTTAAGTTGTTTCGTTTAATATAAAAGAATGATCACGACAAAACAATTCGACCACGACGAGACTCGAACTCGCAATCTTCTGATTCGAAGTCAGACGCCTTATCCATTAGGCCACGCGGCCACATTGGTATACGAAAGAAAACAGGATGAAAATATATGAGGGCATCTAAACAACCGAAGTAGAAATTATGGTAGAAATCAGCATCGAAAAATAATTCAAATGTTAAACGCAACATACTCATGATTAACAGGATTAAGTTGTTTCGTTTAATATAAAAGAATGATCACGACAAAACAATTCGACCACGACGAGACTCGAACTCGCAATCTTCTGATTCGAAGTCAGACGCCTTATCCATTAGGCCACGCGGCCACATCAATATAAGAAAGAAAACAGGATGAAAATATATGAGGGCATCTAAACAACCGAAGTAGAAATTATGGTAGAAATCAGCATCGAAAAATAATTCACATGTTAAACGCAACATACTCATGATTAACAGGTGGAAGTTGTTTCGTTTAATATAAAAGAATGATCACGACAAAACAATTCGACCACGACGAGACTCGAACTCGCAACCTTCTGATTCGAAGTAAGACGCCTTATCCGTTAGGCCAAGCGGCCACATCGATGTGCGAAAGAAAACAGGATGAAAATATATGAGGGCATCTAAACAACCGAAGTAGAAATTATGGTAGAAATCAGCATCGAAAAATAATTCACATGTTAAACGCAACATACTCATGATTAACAGGTGGAAGTTGTTTCGTTTAATATAAAAGAATGATCACGACAAAACAATTCGACCACGACGAGACCCGAACTCGCAATCATCTTATTCGAAGTCAGACGCCTTATCCATTAGGCCACGCGGCCACATTGGTATACGAAAGAAAACAGGATAAAATATATGAGGGCATCTAAACAACCGGAGCAGAAATTATGGTAGAAATCAGCATCGAAAAATAATTCACATGTTAAACGCAACATACTCATGATTAACAGGTTTAAGTTGTTTCGTTTAATATAAAAGAATGATCACGACAAAACAATTCGACCACGATGAGACTCGAACTCGCAATCTTCTGATTCGAAGTCAGACGCCTTATCCATTAGGCCACGCGGCCACATCAATATAAGAAAGAAAACAGGATGAAAATATATGAGGGCATCTAAACAACCGAAGTAGAAATTATGGTAGAAATCAGCATCGAAAAATAATTCACATGTTAAACGCAACATACTCATGATATACAGGTTTAAGTTGTTTCGTTTAATATAAAAGAATGATCACGACAAAACAATTCGACCACGACGAGACTCGAACTCGCAATCTTCTGATTCGAAGTCAGACGCCTTATCCGTTAGGCCACGCGGCCACATCGATGTGCGAAAGAAAACAGGATGAAAATATATGAGGGCATCTAAACAACCGAAGTAGAAATTATGGTAGAAATCAGCATCGAAAAATAATTCACATGTAAAACGCAACATACTCATGATTAACAGGTTTAAGTTGTTTCGTTTAATATAAAAGAATGATCACGACAAAACAATTCGGCCACGACGAGACTCGAACTCGCAATCTTCTGATTCGAAGTCAGACGCCTTATCAATTAGGCCACGCGGCCACATCGATGTGCGAAAGAAAACAGGATGAAAATATATGAGGGCATCTAAACAACCGAAGTAGAAATTGTGGTAGAAATCAGCATCGAAAAATAATTCACATGTTAAACGCAACATACTCATGATTAACAGGTTTAAGTTGTTTCGTTTAATATAAAAGAATGATCACGACAAAACAATTCGACCACGACGAGACTCGAACTCGCAATCTTCTGATTCGAAGTCAGACGCCTTATCCATTAGGCCACGCGGCCACATTGGTATACGAAAGAAAACAGGATGAAAATATATGAGGGCATCTAAACAACCGGAGCAGAAATTATGGTAGAAATCAGCATCGAAAAATAATTCACATGTTAAACGCAACATACTCATGATTAACAGGTTTAAGTTGTTTCGTTTAATATAAAAGAATGATCACGACAAAACAATTCGACCACGACGAGACTCGAACTCGCAATCTTCTGATTCGAAGTCAGACGCCTTATCCATTAGGCCACGCGGCCACATCGATGTGTGAAAGAAAACAGGATGAAAATATATGAGGGCATCTAAACAACCGAAGTAGAAATTATGGTAGAAATCAGCATCGAAAAATAATTCACATGTTAAACGCAACGTACTCATGATTAACAGGTTTAAGTTGTTTCGTTTAATATAAAAGAATGATCACGACAAAACAATTCGACCACTACGAGACTCGACCTCGCAATCTTCTGATTCGAAATCAGACGCCTTATCAATTAGGCCACGCGGCCACATCGATGCGCGAAAGAAAACAGGATGAAAATATATGAGGGCATCTAAACAACCGAAGTAGAAATTATGGTAGAAATCAGCATCGAAAAATAATTCACATGTTAAACGCAACATACTCATGATTAACAGGTTGAAGTTGTTTCGTTTAATATAAAAGAATGATCACGACAAAACAATTCGACCACGACGAGACTCGAACTCGCAATCTTCTGATTCGAAGTCAGACGCCTTATCCATTAGGCCACGCGGTGCGAAAGAAAACAGGATGAAAATATATGAGGGCATCTAAACAACCGGAGCAGAAATTATGGTAGAAATCAGCATCGAAAAATAATTCACATGTTAAACGCAACATACTCATGATTAACAGGTTTAAGTTGTGGCGTTTAATATAAAAGAATGATCACGACAAAACAATTCGACCACGACGAGACTCGAACTCGCAATCTTCTGATTCGAAGTCAGACGCCTTATCCATTAGGCCACGCGGCCACATTGGTATACGAAAGAAAACAGGATGAAAATATATGAGGGCATCTAAACAACTGAAGTAGAAATTATGGTAGAAATCAGCATCGAAAAATAATTCATATGTTAAACGCAACATACTCATGATTAACAGGTTTAAGTTGTTTCGTTTAATATAAAAGAATGATCACGACAAAACAATTCGACCACGACGAGACTCGAACTCGCAATCTTCTGATTCGATGTCAGACGCCTTATCCATTAGGCCACGCGGCCACATCAATATAAGAAAGAAAACAGGATGAAAATATATGAGGGCATCTAAACAACCGAAGTAGAAATTATGGTAGAAATCAGCATCGAAAAATAATTCACATGTTAAACGCAACATACTCATGATTAACAGGTTTAAGTTGTTTCGTTTAATATAAAAGAATGATCACGACAAAACAATTCGACCACGACGAGACTCGAACTCGCAATCTTCTGATTCGAAGTCAGACGCCTTATCCATTAGGCCACGCGGCCACATTGGTATACGAAAGAAAACAGGATGAAAATATATGAGGGCATCTAAACAACCGGAGCAGAAATTATGGTAGAAATCAGCATCGAAAAATAATTCACATGTTAAACGCAACATACTCATGATTAACAGGTTTAAGTTGTTTCGTTTAATATAAGAGAATGATCACTACAAAACAATTCGACCACGACGAGACCCGAACTCGCAATCTTCTGATTCGAAGTCAGACGCCTTATCCATTAGGCCACGCGGCCACATTGGTATACGAAAGAAAACAGGATGAAAATATATGAGGGCATCTAAACAACCGGAGCAGAAATTATGGTAGAAATCAGCATCGAAAAATAATTCACATGTTAAACGCAACATACTCATGATTAACAGGTTTAAGTTGTTTCGTTTAATATAAAAGAATGATCACGACAAAACAATTCGACCACGACGAGACTCGAACTCGCAATCTTCTGATTCGAAGTCAGACGCCTTATCCATTATGCCACGCGTCCACATCAATATACGAAAGAAAACAGGATGAAATATATGAGGGCATCTAAACAACCGAAGTAGACATTATGGTAGAAATCAGCATCGAAAAATAATTCACATGTTAAACGCAACATACTCATGATTAACAGGTGGAAGTTGTTTCGTTTAATATAAAAGAATGATCACGACAAAACAATTCGACCACGACGAGACCCGAACTCGCAATCATCTGATTCTAAGTCAGACGCCTTATCCATTAGGCCACGCTGCCACATCGGTATACGAAAGAAAACAGGATGAAAATATATGAGGGCATCTAAACAACCGGAGCAGAAATTATGGTAGAAATCAGCATCGAAAAATAATTCACATGTTAAACGCAACATACTCATGATTAACAGGTTTAAGTTGTTTCGTTTAATATAAAAGAATGATCACGACAAAACAATTCGACCACGACGAGACTCGAACTCGCAATCTTCTGATTCGAAGTCAGACGCCTTATCCATTAGGCCACGCGGCCACATCGGTATACGAAAGAAAACAGGATGAAAATATATGAGGGCATCTAAACAACCGAAGTAGAAATTATGGTAGAAATCAGCATCGAAAAATAATTCACATGTTAAACGCAACATACTCATGATTAACAGGTTTAAGTTGTTTCGTTTAATATAAAAGAATGATCACGACAAAACAATTCGACCACGACGAGACCCGAACTCGCAATCTTCTGATTCGAAGTCAGACGCCTTATCCATTAGGCCACGCGGCCACATTGGTATACGAAGGAAAACAGGATGAAAATATATGAGGGCATCTAAACAACCGGAGCAGAAATTATGGTAGAAATCAGCATTGAAAAATAATTCACATGTTAAACGCAACATACTCATGATTAACAGGTTTAAGTTGTTTCGTTTAATATAAAAGAATGATCACGACAAAACAATTCGACCACGACGAGACTCGAACTCGCAATCTTCTGATTCGAAGTCAGACGCCTTATCCATTAGGCCACGCGGCCACATCAATATAAGAAAGAAAACAGGATTAAAATATATGAGGGCATCTAAACAACCGAAGTAGAAATTATGGTAGAAATCAGCATCGAAAAATAATTCACATGTTAAACGCAACATACTCATGATTAACAGGTTTAAGTTGTTTCGTTTAATATAAAAGAATGATCACGACAAAACAATTCGACCACGACTAGACCCGAACTCGCAATCTTCTGATTCGAAGTCAGACGCCTTATCCATTAGGCCACGCGGCCACATTGGTATACGAAAGAAAACAGGATGAAAATATATGAGGGCATCTAAACAACCGGAGCAGAAATTATGGTAGAAATCAGCATCGAAAAATAATTCACATGTTAAACGCAACATACTCATGATTAACAGGTTTAAGTTGTTTCGTTTAATATAAAAGAATGATCACTACAAAACAATTCGACCACGACGAGACTCGAACTCGCAATCTTCTGATTCGAAGTCAGACGCCTTATCCATTAGGCCACGCGGCCACATTGGTATACGAAAGAAAACAGGATGAAAATATATGAGGGCATCTAAAAAACCGGAGCAGAAATTATGGTAGAAATCAGCATCGAAAAATAATTCACATGTTAAACGCAACATACTCATGATTAACAGGTTTAAGTTGTTTCGTTTAATATAAAAGAATGATCACGACAAAACAATTCGACCACGACGAGACTCGAACTCGCAATCTTCTGATTCGAAGTCAGACGCCTTATCCATTAGGCCACGCGGCCACATCAATATACGAAAGAAAACAGGATGAAATATATGAGGGCATCTAAACAACCGAAGTAGACATTATGGTAGAAATCAGCATCGAAAAATAATTCACATGTTAAACGCAACATACTCATGATTAACAGGCTTAAGTTGTTTCGTTTAATATAAAAGAATGATCACGACAAAACAATTCGACCACGACGAGACTCGAACTCGCAATCTTCTGATTCGAAGTCAGACGCCTTATCCGTTAGGCCACGCGGCCACATCGATGTGCGAAAGAAAACAGGATGAAAATATATGAGGGCATCTAAACAACCGAAGTAGAAATTATGGTAGAAATCAGCATCGAAAAATAATTCACATGTTAAACGCAACATACTCATGATTAACAGGTGGAAGTTGTTTCGTTTAATATAAAAGAATGATCACGACAAAACAATTCGACCACGACGAGACTCGAACTCGCAATCTTCTGATTCGAAGTCAGACGCCTTATCTATTAGGCCACGCGGCCACATCGATGTGCGAAAGAAAACAGGATGAAAATATATGAGGGCATCTAAACAACCGAAGTAGAAATTATGGTAGAAATCAGCATCGAAAAATAATTCACATGTTAAACGCAACATACTCATGATTAACAGGTTTAAGTTGTTTCGTTTAATATAAAAGAATGATCACGACAAAACAATTCGACCACGACGAGACTCGAACTCGCAATCTTCTGATTCGAAGTCAGACGCCTTATCCATTAGGCCACGCGGCCACATTGGTATACGAAAGAAAACAGGATGAAAATATATGAGGGCATCTAAACAACCGAAGTAGAAATTATGGTAGAAATCAGCATCGAAAAATAATTCACATTTTAAACGCAACATACTCATGATTAACAGGTGGAAGTTGTTTCGTTTAATATAAAAGAATGATCACGACAAAACAATTCGACCACGACGAGACTCGAACTCGCAATCTTCTGATTCGAAGTCAGACGCCTTATCCATTAGGCCACGCGGCCACATCGATGTGCGAAAGTAAACAGGATGAAAATATATGAGGGCATCTAAACAACCGAAGTAGAAATTATGGTAGAAATCAGCATCGAAAAATAATTCACATGTTAAACGCAACATACTCATGATTAA
Source organism: Euprymna scolopes (assembly GCF_053919585.1). Classification (NCBI taxonomy): domain Eukaryota; kingdom Metazoa; phylum Mollusca; class Cephalopoda; order Sepiida; family Sepiolidae; genus Euprymna; species Euprymna scolopes. The sequence continues at coordinate 29,743,295 of NC_136492.1, forward strand.
CAGGTTTAAGTTGTTTCGTTTAATATAAAAGAATGATCACGACAAAACAACTCGACCACGACGAGACTCGAACTCGCAATCTTCTGATTCGAAGTCAGACGCCTTATCCATTAGGCCACGCGGCCACATCGATGTGTGAAAGAAAACAGGATGAAAATATATGAGGGCATCTAAACAACCGAAGTAGAAATTATGGTAGAAATCAGCATCGAAAAATAATTCACATGTTAAACGCAACATACTCATGATTAACAGGTTTAGTTGTTTCGTTTAATATAAAAGAATGATCACGACAAAACAATTCGACCACGACGAGACTCGAACTCGCAATCTTCTGATTCGAAGTCAGACGCCTTATCCATTAGGCCACGCGGCCACATCAATATACGAAAGAAAACAGGATTAAATATATGAGGGCATCTAAACAACCGAAGTAGACATTATGGTAGAAATCAGCATCGAAAAATAATTCACATGTTAAACGCAACATACTCATGATTAACAGGTTTAAGTTGTTTCGTTTAATATAAAAGAATGATCACGACAAAACAATTCGACCACGACGAGACTCGAACTCGCAATCTTCTGATTCGAAGTCAGACGCCTTATCCGTTAGGCCACGCGGCCACATCGATGTGCGAAAGAAAACAGGATGAAAATATATGAGGGCATCTAAACAACCGAAGTAGAAATTATGGTAGAAATCAGCATCGAAAAATAATTCACATGTAAAACGCAACATACTCATGATTAACAGGTTTAAGTTGTTTCGTTTAATATAAAAGAATGATCACGACAAAACAATTCGACCACGACGAGACTCGAACTCGCAATCTTCTGATTCGAAGTCAGACGCCTTATCCATTAGGCCACGCGGCCACATCGATGTGCGAAAGAAAACAGGATGAAAATATATGAGGGCATCTAAACAACCGAAGTAGAAATTATGGTAGAAATCAGCATCGAAAAATAATTCACATGTTAAACGCAACATACTCATGATTAACAGGTTTAAGTTGTTTCGTTTAATATAAAAGAATGATCACGACAAAACAATTCGACCACGACGATACTCGAACTCGCAATCTTCTGATTCGAAGTCACACGCCTTATCCATTAGGCCACGCGGCCACATTGGTATACGAAAGAAAACAGGATGAAAATATATGAGGGCATCTAAACAACCGGAGCAGAAATTATGGTAGAAATCAGCATCGAAAAATAATTCACATGTTAAACGCAACATACTCATGATTAACAGGTTTAAGTTGTTTCGTTTAATATAAAAGAATGATCACGACAAAACAATTCGACCACGACGAGACTCGAACTCGCAATCTTCTGATTCGAAGTCAGACGCCTTATCCATTAGGCCACGCGGCCACATTGGTATACGAAAGAAAACAGGATGAAAATATATGAGGGCATCTAAACAACCGAAGTAGAAATTATGGTAGAAATCAGCATCGAAAAATAATTCACATGTTAAACGCAACATACTCATGATTAACAGGTTTAAGTTGTTTCGTTTAATATAAAAGAATGATCACGACAAAACAATTCGACAACGACGAGACTCGAACTCGCAATCTTCTGATTCGAAGTCAGACGCCTTATCCATTAGGCCACGCGGCCACATTGGTATACGAAAGAAAACAGGATGAAAATATATGAGGGCATCTAAACAACCGAAGTAGAAATTATGGTAGAAATCAGCATCGAAAAATAATTCACATTTTAAACGCAACATACTCATGATTAACAGGTGGAAGTTGTTTCGTTTAATATAAAAGAATGATCACGACAAAACAATTCGACCACGACGAGACTCGAACTCGCAATCTTCTGATTCGAAGTCAGACGCCTTATCCATTAGGCCACGCGGCCACATCGATGTGCGAAAGTAAACAGGATGAAAATATATGAGGGCATCTAAACAACCGAAGTAGAAATTATGGTAGAAATCAGCATCGAAAAATAATTCACATGTTAAACGCAACATACTCATGATTAACAGGTTTAAGTTGTTTCGTTTAATATAAAAGAATGATCACGACAAAACAACTCGACCACGACGAGACTCGAACTCGCAATCTTCTGATTCGAAGTCAGACGCCTTATCCATTAGGCCACGCGGCCACATCGATGTGTGAAAGAAAACAGGATGAAAATATATGAGGGCATCTAAACAACCGAAGTAGAAATTATGGTAGAAATCAGCATCGAAAAATAATTCACATGTTAAACGCAACATACTCATGATTAACAGGTTTAAGTTGTTTCGTTTAATATAAAAGAATGATCACGACAAAACAATTCGACCACGACGAGACTCGAATTCGCAATCTTCTGATTCGAAGTCAGACGCCTTATCCATTAGGCCACGCGGCCACATCAATATACGAAAGAAAACAGGATTAAATATATGAGGGCATCTAAACAACCGAAGTAGACATTATGGTAGAAATCAGCATCGAAAAATAATTCACATGTTAAACGCAACATACTCATGATTAACAGGTTTAAGTTGTTTCGTTTAATATAAAAGAATGATCACGACAAAACAATTCGACCACGACGAGACTCGAACTCGCAATCTTCTGATTCGAAGTCAGACGCCTTATCCGTTAGGCCACGCGGCCACATCGATGTGCGAAAGAAAACAGGATGAAAATATATGAGGGCATCTAAACAACCGAAGTAGAAATTATGGTAGAAATCAGCATCGAAAAATAATTCACATGTAAAACGCAACATACTCATGATTAACAGGTTTAAGTTGTTTCGTTTAATATAAAAGAATGATCACGACAAAACAATTCGACCACGACGAGACTCGAACTCGCAATCTTCTGATTCGAAGTCAGACGCCTTATCCATTAGGCCACGCGGCCACATCGATGTGCGAAAGAAAACAGGATGAAAATATATGAGGGCATCTAAACAACCGAAGTAGAAATTATGGTAGAAATCAGCATCGAAAAATAATTCACATGTTAAACGCAACATACTCATGATTAACAGGTTTAAGTTGTTTCGTTTAATATAAAAGAATGATCACGACAAAACAATTCGACCACGACGATACTCGAACTCGCAATCTTCTGATTCGAAGTCACACGCCTTATCCATTAGGCCACGCGGCCACATTGGTATACGAAAGAAAACAGGATGAAAATATATGAGGGCATTTAAACAACCGGAGCAGAAATTATGGTAGAAATCAGCATCGAAAAATAATTCACATGTTAAACGCAACATACTCATGATTAACAGGTTTAAGTTGTTTCGTTTAATATAAAAGAATGATCACGACAAAACAATTCGACCACGACGAGACTCGAACTCGCAATCTTCTGATTCGAAGTCAGACGCCTTATCCATTAGGCCACGCGGCCACATTGGTATACGAAAGAAAACAGGATGAAAATATATGAGGGCATCTAAACAACCGAAGTAGAAATTATGGTAGAAATCAGCATCGAAAAATAATTCACATGTTAAACGCAACATACTCATGATTAACAGGTTGAAGTTGTTTCGTTTAATATAAAAGAATGATCACGACAAAACAATTCGACAACGACGAGACTCGAACTCGCAATCTTCTGATTCGAAGTCAGACGCCTTATCCATTAGGCCACGCGGCCACATCAATATAAGAAAGAAAACAGGATGAAAATATATGAGGGCATCTAAACAACCGAAGTAGAAATTATGGTAGAAATCAGCATCGAAAAATAATTCACATGTTAAACGCAACATACTCATGATTAACAGGTTTAAGTTGTTTCGTTTAATATAAAAGAATGATCACGACAAAACAATTCGACCACGACGAGACTCGAACTCGCAATCTTCTGATTCGAAGTCAGACGCCTTATCCATTAGGCCACGCGGCCACATCGATGTGCGAAAGTAAACAGGATGAAAATATATGAGGGCATCTAAACAACCGAAGTAGAAATTATGGTAGAAATCAGCATCGAAAAATAATTCACATGTTAAACGCAACATACTCATGATTAACAGGTTTAAGTTGTTTCGTTTAATATAAAAGAATGATCACGACAAAACAGTTCGACCACGACGAGACTCGAACTCGCAATCTTCTGATTCGAAGTCAGACGCCTTATCCATTAGGCCACGCGGCCACATCAATATAAGAAAGAAAACAGGATGAAAATATATGAGGGCAACTAAACCACCGAAGTAGAAATTATCGTAGAAATCAGCATCGAAAAATAATTCACATGTTAAACGCAACATACTCATGATTAACAGGTTTAAGTTGTTTCGTTTAATATAAAAGAATGATCACGACAAAACATTTCGACCACGACGAGACTCGAACTCGCAATCTTCTGATTCGAAGTCAGACGCCTTATCCATTAGGCCACGCGGCCACATCAATATACGAAAGAAAACAGGATGAAAATATATGAGGGCATCTAAACCACCGAAGTAGAAATTATGGTAGAAATCAGCATCGAAAAATAATTCACATGTTAAACGCAACATACTCATGATTAACAGGTTTAAGTTGTTTCGTTTAATATAAAAGAATGATAACGACAAAACAATTCGACCACGACGAGACTCGAACTCGCAATCTTCTGATTCGAAGTCAGACGCCTTATCCATTAGGCCACGCGGCCACATCGATGTGCGAAAGAAAACTGGATGAAAATATATGAGGGCATCTAAAAAACCGAAGTAGAAATTATGGTAGAAATCAGCATCGAAAAATAATTCACATGTTAAACGCAACATACTCATGATTAACAGGTTTAAGTTGTTTCGTTTAATATAAAAGAATGATCACGACAAAACAATTCGACCACGACGAGACTCGAACTCGCAATCTTCTGATTCGAAGTCAGACACCTTATCCATTAGGCCACGCGGCCACATTGGTATACGAAAGAAAACAGGATGAAAATATATGAGGGCATCTAAACAACCGAAGTAGAAATTATCGTAGAAATCAGCATCGAAAAATAATTCACATGTTAAACGCAACATACTCATGATTAACAGGTTTAAGTTGTTTCGTTTAATATAAAAGAATGATCACGACAAAACAATTCGACCACGACGAGACTCGAACTCGCAATCTTCTGATTCGAAGTCAGACGCCTTATCCATTAAGCCACGCGGCCACATCAATATAAGAAAGAAAACAGGATGAAAATATATGAGGGCATCTAAACCACCGAAGTAGAAATTATCGTAGAAATCAGCATCGAAAAATAATTCACATGTTAAACGCAACATACTCATGATTAACAGGTTTAAGTTGTTTCGTTTAATATAAAAGAATGATCACGACAAAACAATTCGACCACGACGAGACTCGAACTCGCAATCTTCTGATTCGAAGTCAGACGCCTTATCCATTAGGCCACGCGGCCACATCAACATACGAAAGAAAACAGGATGAAAATATATGAGGGCATCTAAACCACCGAAGTAGAAATTATGGTAGAAATCAGCATCGAAAAATAATTCACATGTTAAACGCAACATACTCATGATTAACAGGTTTAAGTTGTTTCGTTTAATATAAAAGAATGATCACGACAAAACAATTCGACCACGACGAGACTCGAACTCGCAATCTTCTGATTCGAAGTCAGACGCCTTATCCATTAGGCCACGCGGCCACATCGATGTGCGAAAGAAAACAGGATGAAAATATATGAGGGCATCTAAACAACCGGAGCAGAAATTATGGTAGAAATCAGCATCGAAAAATAATTCACATGTTAAACGCAACATACTCATGATTAACAGGTTTAAGTTGTTTCGTTTAATATAAATGAATGATCACGACAAAACAATTCGACCACGACGAGACTCGAACTCGCAATCTTCTGATTCGAAGTCAGACGCCTTATCCATTAGACCACGCGGCCACATTGGTATACGAATGAAAACAGGATGAAAATATATGAGGGCATCTAAACAACCGGAGCAGAAATTATGGTAGAAATCAGCATCGAAAAATAATTCACATGTTAAACGCAACAGACTCATGATTAACAGGTTTAAGTTGTTTCGTTTAATATAAAAGAATGATCACGACAAAACAATTCGACCACGACGAGACCCGAACTCGCAATCTTCTGATTCGAAGTCAGACGCCTTATCCATTAGGCCACGCGGCCACATTGGTATACGAAAGAAAACAGGATGAAAATATATGAGGGCATCTAAACAACAGGAGCAGAAATTATGGTAGAAATCAGCATCGAAAAATAATTCACATGTTAAACGCAACATACTCATGATAAACAGGTTTAAGTTGTTTCGTTTAATATAAAAGAATGATCACGACAAAACAATTCGACCACGACGAGACTCGAACTCGCAATCTTCTGATTCGAAGTCAGACGCCTTATCCATTAGGCCACGCGGTCACATCAATATAAGAAAGAAAACAGGATGAAAATATATGAGGGCATCTAAACAACCGAAGTAGAAATTATGGTAGAAATCAGCATCGAAAAATAATTCACATGTTAAACGCAACATACTCATGATTAACAGGTTTAAGTTGTTTCGTTTAATATAAAAGAATGATCACGACAAAACAATTCGACCACGACGAGACCCGAACTCGCAATCTTCTGATTCGAAGTCAGACGCCTTATCCATTAGGCCACGCGGCCACATTGGTATACGAAAGAAAACAGGATGAAAATATATGAGGGCATCTAAACAACCGGAGCAGAAATTATGGTAGAAATCAGCATCGAAAAATAATTCACATGTTAAACGCAACATACTCATGATTAACAGGTTTAAGTTGTTTCGTTTAATATAAAAGAATGATCACTACAAAACAATTCGACCACGACGAGACCCGAACTCGCAATCTTCTGATTCGAAGTCAGACGCCTTATCCATTAGGCCTGGCGGCCACATTGGTATACGAAAGAAAACAGGATGAAAATATATGAGGGCATCTAAACAACCGGAGCAGAAATTATGGTAGAAATCAGCATCGAAAAATAATTCACATGTTAAACGCAACATACTCATGATTAACAGGTTTAAGTTGTTTCGTTTAATATAAAAGAATGATCACGACAAAACAATTCGACCACGACGAGACTCGAACTCGCAATCTTCTGATTCGAAGTCAGACGCCTTATCCATTAGGCCACGCGGCCACATCGATGTGTGAAAGAAAACAGGATGAAAATATATGAGGGCATCTAAACAACCGAAGTAGAAATTATGGTAGAAATCAGCATCGAAAAATAATTCACATGTTAAACGCAACATACTCATGATTAACAGGTTTAAGTTGTTTCGTTTAATATAAAAGAATGATCACGACAAAACAATTCGACCACGACGAGACTCGAACTCGCAATCTTCTGATTCGAAGTCAGACGCCTTATCAATTAGGCCACGCGGCCACATCGATGTGCGAAAGAAAACAGGATTAAAATATATGAGGGCATCTAAACAACCGAAGTAGAAATTGTGGTAGAAATCAGCATCGAAAAATAATTCACATGTTAAACGCAACATACTCATGATTAACAGGTTTAAGTTGTTTCGTTTAATATAAAAGAATGATCACGACAAAACAATTCGACCACGACGAGACTCGACCTCGCAATCTTCTGATTCGAAGTCAGACGCCTTATCAATTAGGCCACGCGGCCACATTGGTATACGAAAGAAAACAGGATGAAAATATATGAGGGCATCTAAACAACCGGAGCAGAAATTATGGTAGAAATCAGCATCGAAAAATAATTCACATGTTAAACGCAACATACTCATGATTAACAGGTTTAAGTTGTTTCGTTTAATATAAAAGAATGATCACGACAAAACAATTCGACCACGACGAGACTCGAACTCGCAATCTTCTGATTCGAAGTCAGACGCCTTATCCATTAGGCCACGCGTCCACATCGATGTGTGAAAGAAAACAGGATGAAAATATATGAGGGCATCTAAACAACCGAAGTAGAAATTATGGTAGAAATCAGCATCGAAAAATAATTCACATGTTAAACGCAACATACTCATGATTAACAGGTTTAAGTTGTTTCGTTTAATATAAAAGAATGATCACGACAAAACAATTCGACCACGACGAGACTCGACCTCGCAATCTTCTGATTCGAAATCAGACGCCTTATCCATTAGGCCACGCGGCCACATCGATGCGCGAAAGAAAACAGGATGAAAATATATGAGGGCATCTAAACAACCGAAGTAGAAATTATGGTAGAAATCAGCATCGAAAAATAATTAACATGTTAAACGCAACATACTCATGATTAACAAGTTGAAGTTGTTTCGTTTAATATAAAAGAATGATCACGACAAAACAATTCGACCACGACGAGACTCGAACTCGCAATCTTCTGATTCGAAGTCAGACGCCTTATCCATTAGGCCACGCGGCCACATCGTTGTGCGAAAGAAAACAGGATGAAAATATATGAGGGCATCTAAACAACCGAAGTAGAAATTATGGTAGAAATCAGCATCGAAAAATAATTCACATGTTAAACGCAACATACTCATGATTAACAGGTTTAAGTTGTTTCGTTTAATATAAAAGAATGATCACGACAAAACAATTCGACCACGACGAGACTCGAACTCGCAATCTTCTGATTCGAAGTCACACGCCTTATCCATTAGGCCACGCGGCCACATTGGTATACGAAAGAAAACAGGATGAAAATATATGAGGGCATCTAAACAACCGGAGCAGAAATTATGGTAGAAATCAGCATCGAAAAATAATTCCCATGTTAAACGCAACATACTCATGATTAACAGGTTTAAGTTGTGGCGTTTAATATAAAAGAATGATCACGACAAAACAATTCGACCACGACGAGACTCGAACTCGCAATCTTCTGATTCGAAGTCAGACGCCTTATCCATTAGGCCACGCGGCCACATCAATATACGAAAGAAAACAGGATGAAATATATGAGGGCATCTAAACAACCGAAGTAGACATTATGGTAGAAATCAGCATCGAAAAATAATTCACATGTTAAACGCAACATACTCATGATTAACAGGTTTAAGTTGTTTCGTTTAATATAAAAGAATGATCACGACAAAACAATTCGACCACGACGAGACTCGAACTCGCAATCTTCTGATTCGAAGTCAGACGCCTTATCCATTAGGCCACGCGGCCACATCAATATAAGAAAGAAAACAGGATGAAAATATATGAGGGCATCTAAACAACCGAAGTAGAAATTATGGTAGAAATCAGCATCGAAAAATAATTCACATGTTAAACGCAACATACTCATGATTAACAGGTGGAAGTTGTTTCGTTTAATATAAAAGAATGATCACGACAAAACAATTCGACCACGACGAGACCCGAACTCGCAATCATCTGATTCGAAGTCAGACGCCTTATCCATTAGGCCACGCGGCCACAGTTGTATACGAAAGAAAACAGGATGAAAATATATGAGGGCATCTAAACAACCGGAGCAGAAATTATGGTAGAAATCAGCATCGAAAAATAATTCACATGTTAAACGCAACATACTCATGATTAACAGGTTTAAGTTGTTTCGTTTAATATAAAAGAATGATCACGACAAAACAATTCGACCACGACGAGACTCGAACTCGCAATCTTCTGATTCGAAGTCAGACGCCTTATCCATTAGGCCACGCGGCCACATCGATGTGTGAAAGAAAACAGGATGAAAATATATGTGGGCATCTAAACAACCGAAGTAGAAATTATGGTAGAAATCAGCATCGAAAAATAATTCACATGTTAAACGCAACATACTCATGATTAACAGGTTTAAGTTGTTTCGTTTAATATAAAAGAATGATCACGACAAAACAATTCGACCACGACGAGACTCGACCTCGCAATCTTCTGATTCGAAATCAGACGCCTTATCCATTAGGCCACGCGGCCACATCGATGCGCGAAAGAAAACAGGATGAAAATATATGAGGGCATCTAAACAACCGAAGTAGAAATTATGGTAGAAATCAGCATCGAAAAATAATTAACATGTTAAACGCAACATACTCATGATTAACAAGTTGAAGTTGTTTCGTTTAATATAAAAGAATGATCACGACAAAACAATTCGACCACGACGAGACTCGAACTCGCAATCTTCTGATTCGAAGTCAGACGCCTTATCCATTAGGCCACGCGGCCACATCGATGTGCGAAAGAAAACAGGATGAAAATATATGAAGGCATCTAAACAACCGAAGTAGAAATTATGGTAGAAATCAGCATCGAAAAATAATTCACATGTTAAACGCAACATACTCATGATTAACAGGTTTAAGTTGTTTCGTTTAATATAAAAGAATGATCACGACAAAACAATTCGACCACGACGAGACTCGAACTCGCAATCTTCTGATTCGAAGTCACACGCCTTATCCATTAGGCCACGCGGCCACATTGGTATACGAAAGAAAACAGGATGAAAATATATGAGGGCATCTAAACAACCGGAGCAGAAATTATGGTAGAAATCAGCATCGAAAAATAATTCACATGTTAAACGCAACATACTCATGATTAACAGGTTTAAGTTGTGGCGTTTAATATAAAAGAATGATCACGACAAAACAAATCAACCACGACTAGACTCGAACTCGCAATCTTCTGATTCGAAGTCAGACGCCTTATCCATTAGGCCACGCGGCCACATCAATATAAGAAAGAAAACAGGATGAAAATATATGAGGGCATCTAAACAACCGAAGTAGAAATTATGGTAGAAATCAGCATCGAAAAATAATTCACATGTTAAACGCAACATACTCATGATTAACAGGTGGAAGTTGTTTCGTTTAATATAAAAGAATGATCACGACAAAACAATTCGACCACGACGAGACCCGAACTCGCAATCATCTGATTCGAAGTCAGACGCCTTATCCATTAGGCCACGCGGCCACAGTGGTATACGAAAGAAAACAGGATGAAAATATATGAGGGCATCTAAACAACCGGAGCAGAAATTATGGTAGAAATCAGCATCGAAAAATAATTCACATGTTAAACGCAACATACTCATGATTAACAGGTTTAAGTTGTTTCGTTTAATATAAAAGAATGATCACGACAGAACAATTCGACCACGACGAGACTCGAACTCGCAATCTTCTGATTCGAAGTCAGACGCCTTATCCATTAGGCCACGCGGCCACATTGGTATACGAAAGAAAACAGGATGAAAATATATGAGGGCATCTAAACAACCGAAGTAGAAATTATGGTAGAAATCAGCATCGAAAAATAATTCACATGTTAAACGCAACATACTCATGATTAACAGGTTTAAGTTGTTTCGTTTAATATAAAAGAATGATCACGACAAAACAATTCGACCACGACGAGACTCGAACTCGCAATCTTCTGATTCGAAGTCAGACGCCTTATCCATTAGGCCACGCGGCCACATTGGTATACGAAAGAAAACAGGATGAAAATATATGAGGGCATCTAAACAACCGGAGCAGAAATTATGGTAGAAATCAGCATCGAAAAATAATTCACATGTTAAACGCAACATACTCATGATTAACAGGTTTAAGTTGTTTCGTTTAATATAAAAGAATGATCACTACAAAACAATTCGACCACGACGAGACCCGAACTCGCAATCTTCTGATTCGAAGTCAGACGCCTTATCCAATAGGCCACGCGGCCACATTGGTATACGAAAGAAAACAGGATGAAAATATATGAGGGCATCTAAACAACCGGAGCAGAAATTATGGTAGAAATCAGCATCGAAAAATAATTCACATGTTAAACGCAACATACTCATGATTAACAGGTTTAAGTTGTTTCGTTTAATATAAAAGAATGATCACGACAAAACAATTCGACCACGACGAGACTCGAACTCGCAATCTTCTGATTCGAAGTCAGACGCCTTATCCATTAGGCCACGCGGCCACATCAATATACGAAAGAAAACAGGTTTAAATATATGAGGGCATCTAAACAACCGAAGTAGACATTATGGTAGAAATCAGCATCGAAAAATAATTCACATGTTAAACGCAACATACTCATGATTAACAGGTTTAAGTTGTTTCGTTTCATATAAAAGAATGATCACGACAAAACAATTCGACCACGACGAGACTCGAACTCGCAATCTTCTGATTCGAAGTCAGACACCTTATCCATTAGGCCACGCGGCCACATTGGTATACGAAAGAAAACAGGATGAAAATATATGAGGGCATCTAAACAACCGGAGCAGAAATTATGGTAGAAATCAGCATCGAAAAATAATTCACATGTTAAACGCAACATACTCATGATTAACAGGTTTAAGTTGTTTCGTTTAATATAAAAGAATGATCACGACAAAACAATTCGACCACGACGAGACTCGAACTCGCAATCTTCTGATTCGAAGTCAGACGCCTTATCCATTAGGCCACGCGGCCACATTGGTATACGAAAGAAAACAGGATGAAAATATATGAGGGCATCTAAACAACCGAAGTAGAAATTATGGTAGAAATCAGCATCGAAAAATAATTCACATGTTAAACGCAACATACTCATGATTAACAGGTTTAAGTTGTTTCGTTTAATATAAAAGAATGATCACGACAAAACAATTCGACCACGACGAGACCCGAACTCGCAATCTTCTGATTCGAAGTCAGACGCCTTATCCATTAGGCCACGCGGCCACATTGGTATACGAAGGAAAACAGGATGAAAATATATGAGGGCATCTAAACAACCGGAGCAGAAATTATGGTAGAAATCAGCATCGAAAAATAATTCACATGTTAAACGCAACATACTCATGATTAACAGGTTTAAGTTGTTTCGTTTAATATAAAAGAATGATCACGACAAAACAATTCGACCACGACGAGACTCGAACTCGCAATCTTCTGATTCGAAGTCAGACGCCTTATCCATTAGGCCACGCGGCCACATCAATATAAGAAAGAAAACAGGATGAAAATATATGAGGGCATCTAAACAACCGAAGTAGAAATTATGGTAGAAATCAGCATCGAAAAATAATTCACATGTTAAACGCAACATACTCATGATTAACAGGTTTAAGTTGTTTCGTTTAATATAAAAGAATGATCACGACAAAACAATTCGACCACGACGAGACTCGAACTCGCAATCTTCTGATTCGAAGTCAGACGCCTTATCCATTAGGCCACGCGGCCACATTGGTATACGAAAGAAAACAGGATGAAAATATATGAGGGCATCTAAACAACCGGAGCAGAAATTATGGTAGAAATCAGCATCGAAAAATAATTCACATGTTAAACGCAACATACTCATGATTAACAGGTTTAAGTTGTTTCGTTTAATATAAAAGAATGATCACTACAAAACAATTCGACCACGACGAGACCCGAACTCGCAATCTTCTGATTCGAAGTCAGACGCCTTATCCATTAGGCCACGCGGCCACATTGGTATACGAAAGAAAACAGGATGAAAATATATGAGGGCATCTAAACAACCGGAGCAGAAATTATGGTAGAAATCAGCATCGAAAAATAATTCACATGTTAAACGCAACATACTCATGATTAACAGGTTTAAGTTGTTTCGTTTAATATAAAAGAATGATCACGACAAAACAATTCGACCACGACGAGACTCGAACTCGCAATCTTCAGATTCGAAGTCAGACGCCTTATCCATTAGGCCACGCGGCCACATCAATATACGAAAGAAAACAGGATTAAATATATGAGGGCATCTAAACAACCGAAGTAGACATTATGGTAGAAATCAGCATCGAAAAATAATTCACATGTTAAACGCAACATACTCATGATTAACAGGTTTAAGTTGTTTCGTTTCATATAAAAGAATGATCACGACAAAACAATTCGACCACGACGAGACTCGAACTCGCAATCTTCTGATTCGAAGTCAGACACCTTATCCATTAGGCCACGCGGCCACATTGGTATACGAAAGAAAACAGGATGAAAATATATGAGGGCATCTAAACAACCGAAGTAGAAATTATGGTAGAAATCAGCATCGAAAAATAATTCACATGTTAAACGCAACATACTCATGATTAACAGGTGGAAGTTGTTTCGTTTAATATAAAAGAATGATCACGACAAAACAATTCGACCACGACGAGACCCGAACTCGCAATCATCTGATTCGAAGTCAGACGCCTTATCCATTAGGCCAGGTGGCCAAAGGTATACGAAAGAAAACAGGATGAAAATATATGAGGGCATCTAAACAACCGGAGCAGAAATTATGGTAGAAATCAGCATCGAAAAATAATTCACATGTTAAACGCAACATACTCATGATTAACAGGTTTAAGTTGTTTCGTTTAATATAAAAGAATGATCACGACAAAACAATTCGACCACGACGAGACTCGAACTCGCAATCTTCTGATTCGAAGTCAGACGCCTTATCCATTAGGCCACGCGGCCACATTGGTATACGAAAGAAAACAGGATGAAAATATATGAGGGCATCTAAACAACCGAAGTAGAAATTATCGCAGAAATCAGCATCGAAAAATAATTCACATGTTAAACGCAACATACTCATGATTAACAGGTTTAAGTTGTTTCGTTTAATATAAAAGAATGATCACGACAAAACAATTCGACCACGACGAGACCCGAACTCCCAATCTTCTGATTCGAAGTCAGACGCCTTATCCATTAGGCCACGCGGCCACATTGGTATACGAAGGAAAACAGGATGAAAATATATGAGGGCATCTAAACAACCGGAGCAGAAATTATGGTAGAAATCAGCATCGAAAAATAATTCACATGTTAAACGCAACATACTCATGATTAACAGGTTTAAGTTGTTTCGTTTAATATAAAAGAATGATCACGACAAAACAATTCGACCACGACGAGACTCGAACTCGCAATCTTCTGATTCGAAGTCAGACGCCTTATCCATTAGGCCACGCGGCCACATCAATATAAGAAAGAAAACAGGATGAAAATATATGAGGGCATCTAAACAACCGAAGTAGAAATTATGGTAGAAATCAGCATCGAAAAATAATTCACATGTTAAACGCAACATACTCATGATTAACAGGTTTAAGTTGTTTCGTTTAATATAAAAGAATGATCACGACAAAACAATTCGACCACGACGAGACTCGAACTCGCAATCTTCTGATTCGAAGTCAGACGCCTTATCCATTAGGCCACGCGGCCACATTGGTATACGAAAGAAAACAGGATGAAAATATATGAGGGCATCTAAACAACCGGAGCAGAAATTATGGTAGAAATCAGCATCGAAAAATAATTCACATGTTAAACGCAACATACTCATGATTAACAGGTTTAAGTTGTTTCGTTTAATATAAAAGAATGATCACGACAAAACAATTCGACCACGACGAGACTCGAACTCGCAATCTTCTGATTCGAAGTCAGACGCCTTATCCATTAGGCCACGCGGCCACATTGGTATACGAAAGAAAACAGGATGAAAATATATGAGGGCATCTAAACAACCGGAGCAGAAATTATGGTAGAAATCAGCATCGAAAAATAATTCACATGTTAAACGCAACATACTCATGATTAACAGGTTTAAGTTGTTTCGTTTAATATAAAAGAATGATCACGACAAAACAATTCGACCACGACGAGACTCGAACTCGCAATCTTCTGATTCGAAGTCAGACGCCTTATCCATTAGGCCACGCGGCCACATCAATATAAGAAAGAAAACAGGATGAAAATATATGAGGGCATCTAAACAACCGAAGTAGAAATTATGGTAGAAATCAGCATCGAAAAATAATTCACATGTTAAACGCAACATACTCATGATTAACAGGTGGAAGTTGTTTCGTTTAATATAAAAGAATGATCACGACAAAACAATTCGACCACGACGAGACTCGAACTCGCAATCTTCTGATTCGAAGTCAGACGCCTTATCCATTAGGCCACGCGGCCACATCGATGTGCGAAAGAAAACAGGATGAAAATATATGAGGGACTCTAAACAACCGAAGTAGAAATTATGGTAGAAATCAGCATCGAAAAATAATTCACATGTTAAACGCAACATACTCATGATTAACAGGTTTAAGTTGTTTCGTTTAATATAAAAGAATGATCACGCCCAAAACAATTCGACCACGACGAGACTCGAACTCGCAATCTTCTGATTCGAAGTCAGACGCCTTATCCATTAGGCCACGCGGCCACATCAATATACGAAAGAAACCAGGATGAAAATATATGAGGGCATCTAAACCACCGAAGTAGAAATTATCGTAGAAATCAGCATCGAAAAATAATTCACATGTTAAACGCAACATACTCATGATTAACAGGTTTAAGTTAATTCGTTTAATATAAAAGAATGATCACGACAAAACAATTCGACCACGACGAGACTCGAACTCGAAATTTTCTGATTCGAAGTCAGACGCCTTATCCATTAGGCCACGCGGCCACATCAATACAAGAAAGAAAACAGGATGAAAATATATGAGGGCATCTAAACCACCGAAGTAGAAATTATCGTAGAAATCAGCATCGAAAAATAATTCACATGTTAAACGCAACATACTCATGATTAACAGGTTTAAGTTGTTTCGTTTAATATAAAAGAATGATCACGACAAAACATTTCGACCACGACGAGACTCGAACTCGCAATCTTCTGATTCGAAGTCAGACGCCTTATCCATTAGGCAACGCGGCCACATCAATATACGAAAGAAAACAGGATGAAAATATATGAGGGCATCTAAACCACCGAAGTAGAAATTATCGTAGAAATCAGCATCGAAAAATAATTCACATGTTAAACGCAACATACTCATGATTAACAGGTTTAAGTTGTTTCGTTTAATATAAAAGAATGATCACGACAAAACAATTCGACCACGACGAGACTCGAACTCGCAATCTTCTGATTCGAAGTCAGACGCCTTATCCATTAGGCCACGCGGCCACATTGGTATACGAAAGAAAACAGGATGAAAATATATGAGGGCATCTAAACAACCGAAGTAGAAATTATGGTAGAAATCAGCATCGAAAAATAATTCACATGTTAAACGCAACATACTCATGATTAACAGGTTGAAGTTGTTTCGTTTAATATAAAAGAATGATCACGACAAAACAATTCGACCACGACGAGACTCGAACTCGCAATCTTCTGATTCGAAGTCAGACGCCTTATCCATTAGGCCACGCGGCCACATCAATATAAGAAAGAAAACAGGATGAAAATATATGAGGGCATCTAAACAACCGAAGTAGAAATTATGGTAGAAATCAGCATCGAAAAATAATTCACATGTTAAACGCAACATACTCATGATTAACAGGTTTAAGTTGTTTCGTTTAATATAAAAGAATGATCACGACAAAACAATTCGACCACGACGAGACTCGAACTCGCAATCTTCTGATTCGAAGTCAGACGCCTTATCCATTAGGCCACGCGGCCACATTGGTATACGAAAGAAAACAGGATGAAAATATATGAGGGCATCTAAACAACCGGAGCAGAAATTATGGTAGAAATCAGCATCGAAAAATAATTCACATGTTAAACGCAACATACTCATGATTAACAGGTTTAAGTTGTTTCGTTTAATATAAAAGAATGATCACGACAAAACAATTCGACCACGACGAGACTCGAACTCGCAATCTTCTGATTCGAAGTCAGACGCCTTATCCATTAGGCCACGCGGCCACATTGGTATACGAAAGAAAACAGGATGAAAATATATGAGGGCATCTAAACAACCGGAGCAGAAATTATGGTAGAAATCAGCATCGAAAAATAATTCACATGTTAAACGCAACATACTCATGATTAACAGGTTTAAGTTGTTTCGTTTAATATAAAAGAATGATCACGACAAAACAATTCGACCACGACGAGACTCGAACTCGCAATCTTCTGATTCGAAGTCAGACGCCTTATCCATTAGGCCACGCGGCCACATCAATATAAGAAAGAAAACAGGATGAAAATATATGAGGGCATCTAAACAACCGAAGTAGAAATTATGGTAGAAATCAGCATCGAAAAATAATTCACATGTTAAACGCAACATACTCATGATTAACAGGTGGAAGTTGTTTCGTTTAATATAAAAGAATGATCACGACAAAACAATTCGACCACGACGAGACTCGAACTCGCAATCTTCTGATTCGAAGTCAGACGCCTTATCCATTAGGCCACGCGGCCACATCGATGTGCGAAAGAAAACAGGATGAAAATATATGAGGGACTCTAAACAACCGAAGTAGAAATTATGGTAGAAATCAGCATCGAAAAATAATTCACATGTTAAACGCAACATACTCATGATTAACAGGTTTAAGTTGTTTCGTTTAATATAAAAGAATGATCACGCCCAAAACAATTCGACCACGACGAGACTCGAACTCGCAATCTTCTGATTCGAAGTCAGACGCCTTATCCATTAGGCCACGCGGCCACATCAATATACGAAAGAAACCAGGATGAAAATATATGAGGGCATCTAAACCACCGAAGTAGAAATTATCGTAGAAATCAGCATCGAAAAATAATTCACATGTTAAACGCAACATACTCATGATTAACAGGTTTAAGTTAATTCGTTTAATATAAAAGAATGATCACGACAAAACAATTCGACCACGACGAGACTCGAACTCGAAATTTTCTGATTCGAAGTCAGACGCCTTATCCATTAGGCCACGCGGCCACATCAATACAAGAAAGAAAACAGGATGAAAATATATGAGGGCATCTAAACCACCGAAGTAGAAATTATCGTAGAAATCAGCATCGAAAAATAATTCACATGTTAAACGCAACATACTCATGATTAACAGGTTTAAGTTGTTTCGTTTAATATAAAAGAATGATCACGACAAAACATTTCGACCACGACGAGACTCGAACTCGCAATCTTCTGATTCGAAGTCAGACGCCTTATCCATTAGGCAACGCGGCCACATCAATATACGAAAGAAAACAGGATGAAAATATATGAGGGCATCTAAACCACCGAAGTAGAAATTATCGTAGAAATCAGCATCGAAAAATAATTCACATGTTAAACGCAACATACTCATGATTAACAGGTTTAAGTTGTTTCGTTTAATATAAAAGAATGATCACGACAAAACAATTCGACCACGACGAGACTCGAACTCGCAATCTTCTGATTCGAAGTCAGACGCCTTATCCATTAGGCCACGCGGCCACATTGGTATACGAAAGAAAACAGGATGAAAATATATGAGGGCATCTAAACAACCGAAGTAGAAATTATGGTAGAAATCAGCATCGAAAAATAATTCACATGTTAAACGCAACATACTCATGATTAACAGGTTGAAGTTGTTTCGTTTAATATAAAAGAATGATCACGACAAAACAATTCGACCACGACGAGACTCGAACACGCAATTTTTTGGTTCGAAGTCAGACGCCTTATCCATTAGGCCACGCGGCCACATCAATACAAGAAAGAAAACAGGATGAAAATATATGAGGGCATCTAAACAACCGAAGTAGAAATTATGGTAGAAATCAGCATCGAAAAATAATTCACATGTTAAACGCAACATACTCATGATTAACAGGTTGAAGTTGTTTCGTTTAATATAAAAGAATGATCACAAAACAATTCGACCACGACGAGACTCGAACTCGCAATCTTCTGATTGGAAGTTAGACGCCTTATCCATTAGGCCACGCGGCCACATCGATGTGCGAAAGAAAACAGGATGAAAATATATGAGGGCATCTAAACAACCGAAGTAGAAATTATGGTAGAAATCAGCATCGAAAAATAATTCACATGTTAAACGCAACATACTCATGATTAACAGGTTTAAGTTGTTTCGTTTAATATAAAAGAATGATCACGACAAAACAATTCGACCACGACGAGACTCGAACTCGCAATCTTCTGATTCGAAGTCAGACGCCTTATCCATTAGGCCACGCGGCCACATCAATACAAGAAAGAAAACAGGATGAAAATATATGAGGGCATCTAAACAACCGAAGTAGAAATTATGGTAGAAATCAGCATCGAAAAATAATTCACATGTTAAACGCAACATACTCATGATTAACAGGTTTAAGTTGTTTCGTTTAATATAAAAGAATGATCACGACAAAACAATTCGACCACGACGAGACTCGAACTCGCAATCTTCTGATTCGAAGTCAGACGCCTTATCCATTAGGCCACGCGGCCACATCAATATAAGAAAGAAAACAGGATGAAAATATATGAGGGCATCTAAACAACCGAAGTAGAAATTATGGTAGAAATCAGCATCGAAAAATAATTCACATGTTAAACGCAACATACTCATGATTAACAGGTTTAAGTTGTTTCGTTTAATATAAAAGAATGATCACGACAAAACAATTCGACCACGACGAGACTCGAACTCGCAACCTTCTGATTCGAAGTAAGACGCTTTATCCGTTAGGCCAAGCGGCCACATCGATGTGCGGAAGAAAACAGGATGAAAATATATGAGGGCATCTAAACAACCGAAGTAGAAATTATGGTAGAAATCAGCATCGAAAAATAATTCACATGTTAAACGCAACATACTCATGATTAACAGGTGGAAGTTGTTTCGTTTAATATAAAAGAATGATCACGACAAAACAATTCGACCACGACGAGACCCGAACTCGCAATCATCTGATTCGAAGTCAGACGCCTTATCCATTAGGCCACGCGGCCACATTGGTATACGAAAGAAAACAGGATGAAAATATATGAGGGCATCTAAACAACCGGAGCAGAAATTATGGTAGAAATCAGCATCGAAAAATAATTCACATGTTAAACGCAACATACTCATGATTAACAGGTTTAAGTTGTTTCGTTTAATATAAAAGAATGATCACGACAAAACAATTCGACCACGACGAGACTCGAACTCGCAATCTTCTGATTCGAAGTCAGACGCCTTATCCATTAGGCCACGCGGCCACATCGATGTGTGAAAGAAACCAGGATGAAAATATATGAGGGCATCTAAACAACCGAAGTAGAAATTATGGTAGAAATCAGCATCGAAAAATAATTCACATGTTAAACGCAACATACTCATGATTAACAGGTTTAAGTTGTTTCGTTTAATATAAAAGAATGATCACGACAAAACAATTCGACCACGACGAGACTCGAACTCGCAATCTTCTGATTCGAAGTCAGACGCCTTATCCATTAGGCCACGCGGCCACATCGATGTGTGAAAGAAAACAGGATGAAAATATATGAGGGCATCTAAACAACCGAAGTAGAAATTATGGTAGAAATCAGCATCGAAAAATAATTCACATGTTAAACGCAACATACTCATGATTAACAGGTTTAAGTTGTTTCGTTTAATATAAAAGAATGATCACGACAAAACAATTCGACCACGACGAGACTCGAACTCGCAATCTTCTGATTCGAAGTCAGACGCCTTATCCATTAGGCCACGCGGCCACATCGATGTGTGAAAGAAAACAGGATGAAAATATATGAGGGCATCTAAACAACCGAAGTAGAAATTATGGTAGAAATCAGCATCGAAAAATAATTCACATGTTAAACGCAACATACTCATGATTAACAGGTTTAAGTTGTTTCGTTTAATATAAAAGAATGATCACGACAAAACAATCCGACCACGACGAGACTCGAACTCGCAATCTTCTGATTCGAAGTCAGATGCCTTATCCATTAGGCCACGCGGCCACATCGATGCGCGAAAGTAAACAGGATGAAAATATATGAGGGCATCTAAACAACCGAAGTAGAAATTATGGTAGAAATCAGCATCGAAAAATAATTCACATGTTAAACGCAACATACTCATGATTAACAGGTTTAAGTTGTTTCGTTTAATATAAAAGAATGATCACGACAAAACAATTCGACCACGACGAGACTCGAACTCGCAATCTTCTGATTCGAAGTCAGACGCATTATCCATTAGGCCACGCGGCCACATTGGTATACGAAAGAAAACAGGATGAAAATATATGAGGGCATCTAAACAACCGAAGTAGAAATTATGGTAGAAATCAGCATCGAAAAATAATTCACATGTTAAACGCAACATACTCATGATTAACAGGTTTAAGTTGTTTCGTTTAATATAAAAGAATGATCACGACAAAACAATTTGACCACGACGAGACTCGAACTCGCAATCTTCTGATTCGAAGTCAGACGCCTTATCCATTAGGCCACGCGGCCACATCAATATACGAAAGAAAACAGGAGGAAAATATATGAGGGCATCTAAACCACCGAAGTAGAAATTATCGTAGAAATCAGCATCGAAAAATAATTCACATGTTAAACGCAACATACTCATGATTAACAGGTTTAAGTTGTTTCGTTTAATATAAAAGAATGATCACGACAAAACAATTCGACCACGACGAGACTCGAACTCGCAATCTTCTGATTCGAAGTCAGACGCCTTATCCATTAGGCCACGCGGCCACATCGATGTGTGAAAGAAAACAGGATGAAAATATATGAGGGCATCTAAACAACCGAAGTAGAAATTATGGTAGAAATCAGCATCGAAAAATAATTCACATGTTAAACGCAACATACTCATGATTAACAGGTTTAAGTTGTTTCGTTTAATATAAAAGAATGATCACGACAAAACAATTCGACCACGACGAGACTCGAACTCGCAATCTTCTGATTCGAAGTCAGACGCCTTATCCATTAGGCCACGCGGCCACATTGGTATACGAAAGAAAACAGGATTAAAATATATGAGGGCATCTAAACCACCGAAGTAGAAATTATCGTAGAAATCAGCATCGAAAAATAATTCACATGTTAAACGCAACATACTCATGATTAACAGGTTTAAGTTGTTTCGTTTAATATAAAAGAATGATCACGACAAAACAATTCGACCACGACGAGACTCGAACTCGCAATCTTCTGATTCGAAGTCAGACGCCTTATCCATTAGGCCACGCGGCCACATCAATATAAGAGAGAAAACAGGATTAAAATATATGAGGGCATCTAAACAACCGAAGTAGAAATTATGGTAGAAATCAGCATCGAAAAATAATTCACATGTTAAACGCAACATACTCATGATTAACAGGTGGAAGTTGTTTCGTTTAATATAAAAGAATGATCACGACAAAACAATTCGACCACGACGAGACTCGAACTCGCAACCTTCTGATTCGAAGTAAGACGCCTTATCCGTTAGGCCAAGCGGCCACATCGATGTGCGAAAGAAAACAGGATGAAAATATATGAGGGCATCTAAACAACCGAAGTAGAAATTATGGTAGAAATCAGCATCGAAAAATAATTCACATGTTAAACGCAACATACTCATGATTAACAGGTGGAAGTTGTTTCGTTTAATATAAAAGAATGATCACGACAAAACAATTCGACCACGACGAGACCCGAACTCGCAATCATCTGATTCGAAGTCAGACGCCTTATCCATTAGGCCACGCGGCCACATTGGTATACGAAAGAAAACAGGATGAAAATATATGAGGGCATCTAAACAACCGGAGCAGAAATTATGGTAGAAATCAGCATCGAAAAATAATTCACATGTTAAACGCAACATACTCATGATTAACAGGTTTAAGTTGTTTCGTTTAATATAAAAGAATGATCACGACAAAACAATTCGACCACGACGAGACTCGAACTCGCAATCTTCTGATTCGAAGTCAGACGCCTTATCCATTAGGCCACGCGGCCACATCGATGTGTGAAAGAAAACAGGATGAAAATATATGAGGGCATCTAAACAACCGAAGTAGAAATTATGGTAGAAATCAGCATCGAAAAATAATTCACATGTTAAACGCAACATACTCATGATTAACAGGTTTAAGTTGTTTCGTTTAATATAAAAGAATGATCACGACAAAACAATTCGACCACGACGAGACTCGAACTCGCAATCTTCTGATTCGAAGTCAGACGCCTTATCCATTAGGCCACGCGGCCACATTGGTATACGAAAGAAAACAGGATTAAAATATATGAGGGCATCTAAACCACCGAAGTAGAAATTATCGTAGAAATCAGCATCGAAAAATAATTCACATGTTAAACGCAACATACTCATGATTAACAGGTTTAAGTTGTTTCGTTTAATATAAAAGAATGATCACGACAAAACAATTCGACCACGACGAGACTCGAACTCGCAATCTTCTGATTCGAAGTCAGACGCCTTATCCATTAGGCCACGCGGCCACATCAATATAAGAGAGAAAACAGGATTAAAATATATGAGGGCATCTAAACAACCGAAGTAGAAATTATGGTAGAAATCAGCATCGAAAAATAATTCACATGTTAAACGCAACATACTCATGATTAACAGGTGGAAATTGTTTCGTTTAATATAAAAGAATGATCACGACAAAACAATTCGACCACGACGAGACTCGAACTCGCAACCTTCTGATTCGAAGTAAGACGCCTTATCCGTTAGGCCAAGCGGCCACATCGATGTGCGAAAGAAAACAGGATGAAAATATATGAGGGCATCTAAACAACCGAAGTAGAAATTATGGTAGAAATCAGCATCGAAAAATAATTCACATGTTAAACGCAACATACTCATGATTAACAGGTGGAAGTTGTTTCGTTTAATATAAAAGAATGATCACGACAAAACAATTCGACCACGACGAGACCCGAACTCGCAATCATCTGATTCGAAGTCAGACGCCTTATCCATTAGGCCACGCGGCCACATTGGTATACGAAAGAAAACAGGATGAAAATATATGAGGGCATCTAAACAACCGGAGCAGAAATTATGGTAGAAATCAGCATCGAAAAATAATTCACATGTTAAACGCAACATACTCATGATTAACAGGTTTAAGTTGTTTCGTTTAATATAAAAGAATGATCACGACAAAACAATTCGACCACGACGAGACTCGAACTCGCAATCTTCTGATTCGAAGTCAGACGCCTTATCCATTAGGCCACGCGGCCACATCGATGTGTGAAAGAAAACAGGATGAAAATATATGAGGGCATCTAAACAACCGAAGTAGAAATTATGGTAGAAATCAGCATCGAAAAATAATTCACATGTTAAACGCAACATACTCATGATTAACAGGTTTAAGTTGTTTCGTTTAATATAAAAGAATGATCACGACAAAACAATTCGACCACGACGAGACTCGAACTCGCAATCTTCTGATTCGAAGTCAGACGCCTTATCCATTAGGCCACGCGGCCACATCGATGCGCGAAAGAAAACAGGATGAAAATATATGAGGGCATCTAAACAACCGAAGTAGAAATTATGGTAGAAATCAGCATCGAAAAATAATTCACATGTTAAACGCAACATACTCATGATTAACAGGTTTAAGTTGTTTCGTTTAATATAAAAGAATGATCACGACAAAACAATTCGACCACGACGAGACGCGAACTCGCAATCTTCTGATTCGAAGTCAGACGCCTTATCCATTAGGCCACGCGGCCACATTGGTATACGAAAGAAAACAGGATGAAAATATATGAGGGCATCTAAACAACCGGAGCAGAAATTGTGGTAGAAATTAGCATCGAAAAATAATTCACATGTTAAACGCAACATACTCATGATTAACAGGTTTAAGTTGTTTCCTTTAATATAAAAGAATGATCACGACAAAACAATTCGACCACGACGAGACTCGAACTCGCAATCTTCTGATTCGAAGTCAGACGCCTTATCCATTAGGCCACGCGGCCACATTGGTATACGAAAGAAAACAGGATGAAAATATATGAGGGCATCTAAACAACCGAAGTAGAAATTATGGTAGAAATCAGCATCGAAAAATAATTCACATGTTAAACGCAACATACTCATGATTAACAGGTTGAAGTTGTTTCGTTTAATATAAAAGAATGATCACGACAAAACAATTCGACCACGACGAGACTCCACCTCGCAATCTTCTGATTCGAAGTTAGACGCCTTATCCATTAGGCCACGCGGCCACATCGATGTGCGAAAGAAAACAGGATGAAAATATATGAGGGCATCTAAACAACCGAAGTAGAAATTATGGTAGAAATCAGCATCGAAAAATAATTCACATGTTAAACGCAACATACTCATGATTAACAGGTTTAAGTTGTTTCGTTTAATATAAAAGAATGATCACGACAAAACAATTCGACCACGACGAGACTCGAACTCGCAATCTTCTGATTCGAAGTCAGACGCCTTATCCATTAGGCCACGCGGCCACATTGGTATACGAAAGAAAACAGGATGAAAATATATGAGGGCATCTAAACAACCGGAGCAGAAATTATGGTAGAAATCAGCATCGAAAAATAATTCACATGTTAAACGCAACATACTCATGATTAACAGGTTTAAGTTGTTTCGTTTAATATAAAAGAATGATCACGACAAAACAATTCGACCACGACGAGACTCGAACTCGCAATCTTCTGATTCGAAGTCAGACGCATTATCCATTAGGCCACGCGGCCACATTGGTATACGAAAGAAAACAGGATGAAAATATATGAGGGCATCTAAACAACCGAAGTAGAAATTATGGTAGAAATCAGCATCGAAAAATAATTCACATGTTAAACGCAACATACTCATGATTAACAGGTTTAAGTTGTTTCGTTTAATATAAAAGAATGATCACGACAAAACAATTCGACCACGACGAGACTCGAACTCGCAATATTCTTATTCGAAGTCAGACGCATTATCCATTAGGCCACGCGGCCACATTGGTATACGAAAGAAAACAGGATGAAAATATATGAGGGCATCTAAACAACCGAAGTAGAAATTATGGTAGAAATCAGCATCGAAAAATAATTCACATGTTAAACGCAACATACTCATGATTAACAGGTTTAAGTTGTTTCGTTTAATATAAAAGAATGATCACGACAAAACAATTTGACCACGACGAGACTCGAACTCGCAATCTTCTGATTCGAAGTCAGACGCCTTATCCATTAGGCCACGCGGCCACATCAATATACGAAAGAAAACAGGAGGAAAATATATGAGGGCATCTAAACCACCGAAGTAGAAATTATCGTAGAAATCAGCATCGAAAAATAATTCACATGTTAAACGCAACATACTCATGATTAACAGGTTTAAGTTGTTTCGTTTAATATAAAAGAATGATCACGACAAAACAATTCGACCACGACGAGACTCGAACTCGCAATCTTCTGATTCGAAGTCAGACGCCTTATCCATTAGGCCACGCGGCCACATTGGTATACGAAAGAAAACAGGATTAAAATATATGAGGGCATCTAAACCACCGAAGTAGAAATTATCGTAGAAATCAGCATCGAAAAATAATTCACATGTTAAACGCAACATACTCATGATTAACAGGTTTAAGTTGTTTCGTTTAATATAAAAGAATGATCACGACAAAACAATTCGACCACGACGAGACTCGAACTCGCAATCTTCTGATTCGAAGTCAGACGCCTTATCCATTAGGCTACGCGGCCACATCGATGTGCGAAAGAAAACAGGATGAAAATATATGAGGGCATCTAAACAACCGAAGTAGAAATTATGGTAGAAATCAGCATCGAAAAATAATTCACATGTTAAACGCAACATACTCATGATTAACAGGTGGAAGTTGTTTCGTTTAATATAAAAGAATGATCACGACAAAACAATTCGACCACGACGAGACTCGAACTCGCAACCTTCTGATTCGAAGTAAGACGCCTTATCCGTTAGGCCAAGCGGCCACATCGATGTGCGAAAGAAAACAGGATGAAAATATATGAGGGCATCTAAACCACCGAAGTAGAAATTATGGTAGAAATCAGCATCGAAAAATAATTCACATGTTAAACGCAACATACTCATGATTAACAGGTGGAAGTTGTTTCGTTTAATATAAAAGAATGATCACGACAAAACAATTCGACCACGACGAGACCCGAACTCGCAATCATCTGATTCGAAGTCAGACGCCTTATCCATTAGGCCACGCGGCCACATTGGTATACGAAAGAAAACCGGATGAAAATATATGAGGGCATCTAAACAACCGGAGCAGAAATTATGGTAGAAATCAGCATCGAAAAATAATTCACATGTTAAACGCAACATACTCATGATTAACAGGTTTAAGTTGTTTCGTTTAATATAAAAGAATGATCACGACAAAACAATTCGACCACGACGAGACTCGAACTCGCAATCTTCTGATTCGAAGTCAGACGCCTTATCCATTAGGCCACGCGGCCACATCGATGTGTGAAAGAAAACAGGATGAAAATATATGAGGGCATCTAAACAACCGAAGTAGAAATTATGGTAGAAATCAGCATCGAAAAATAATTCACATGTTAAACGCAACATACTCATGATTAACAGGTTTAAGTTGTTTCGTTTAATATAAAAGAATGATCACGACAAAACTATCCGACCACGACGAGACTCGAACTCGCAATCTTCTGATTCGAAGTCAGATGCCTTATCCATTAGGCCACGCGGCCACATCGATGCGCGAAAGAAAACAGGATGAAAATATATGAGGGCATCTAAACAACCGAAGTAGAAATTATGGTAGAAATCAGCATCGAAAAATAATTCACATGTTAAACGCAACATACTCATGATTAACAGGTTTAAGTTGTTTCGTTTAATATAAAAGAATGATCACGACAAAACAATTCGACCACGACGAGACTCGAACTCGCAATCTTCTGATTCGAAGTCAGACGCCTTATCCATTAGGCCACGCGGCCACATTGGTATACGAAAGAAAACAGGATGAAAATATATGAGGGCATCTAAACAACCGGAGCAGAAATTGTGGTAGAAATTAGCATCGAAAAATAATTCACATGTTAAACGCAACATACTCATGATTAACAGGTTTAAGTTGTTTCGTTTAATATAAAAGAATGATCACGACAAAACAATTCGACCACGACGAGACTCGAACTCGCAATCTTCTGATTCGAAGTCAGACGCCTTATCCATTAGGCCACGCGGCCACATTGGTATACGAAAGAAAACAGGATGAAAATATATGAGGGCATCTAAACAACCGAAGTAGAAATTATGGTAGAAATCAGCATCGAAAAATAATTCACATGTTAAACGCAACATACTCATGATTAACAGGTTGAAGTTGTTTCGTTTAATATAAAAGAATGATCACGACAAAACAATTCGACCACGACGAGACTCGAACTCGCAATCTTCTGATTCGAAGTTAGACGCCTTATCCATTAGGCCACGCGGCCACATCGATGTGCGAAAGAAAACAGGATGAAAATATATGAGGGCATCTAAACAACCGAAGTAGAAATTATGGTAGAAATCAGCATCGAAAAATAATTCACATGTTAAACGCAACATACTCATGATTAACAGGTTTAAGTTGTTTCGTTTAATATAAAAGAATGATCACGACAAAACAATTCGACCACGACGAGACTCGAACTCGCAATCTTCTGATTCGAAGTCAGACGCCTTATCCATTAGGCCACGCGGCCACATTGGTATACGAAAGAAAACAGGATGAAAATATATGAGGGCATCTAAACAACCGGAGCAGAAATTATGGTAGAAATCAGCATCGAAAAATAATTCACATGTTAAACGCAACATACTCATGATTAACAGGTTTAAGTTGTTTCGTTTAATATAAAAGAATGATCACGACAAAACAATTCGACCACGACGAGACTCGAACTCGCAATCTTCTGATTCGAAGTCAGACGCATTATCCATTAGGCCACGCGGCCACATTGGTATACGAAAGAAAACAGGATGAAAATATATGAGGGCATCTAAACAACCGAAGTAGAAATTATGGTAGAAATCAGCATCGAAAAATAATTCACATGTTAAACGCAACATACTCATGATTAACAGGTTTAAGTTGTTTCGTTTAATATAAAAGAATGATCACGACAAAACAATTTGACCACGACGAGACTCGAACTCGCAATCTTCTGATTCGAAGTCAGACGCCTTATCCATTAGGCCACGCGGCCACATCAATATACGAAAGAAAACAGGAGGAAAATATATGAGGGCATCTAAACCACCGAAGTAGAAATTATCGTAGAAATCAGCATCGAAAAATAATTCACATGTTAAACGCAACATACTCATGATTAACAGGTTTAAGTTGTTTCGTTTAATATAAAAGAATGATCACGACAAAACAATTCGACCACGACGAGACTCGAACTCGCAATCTTCTGATTCGAAGTCAGACGCCTTATCCATTAGGCCACGCGGCCACATCGATGTGTGAAAGAAAACAGGATGAAAATATATGAGGGCATCTAAACAACCGAAGTAGAAATTATGGTAGAAATCAGCATCGAAAAATAATTCACATGTTAAACGCAACATACTCATGATTAACAGGTTTAAGTTGTTTCGTTTAATATAAAAGAATGATCACGACAAAACAATCCGACCACGACGAGACTCGAACTCGCAATCTTCTGATTCGAAGTCAGATGCCTTATCCATTAGGCCACGCGGCCACATCGATGCGCGAAAGAAAACAGGATGAAAATATATGAGGGCATCTAAACAACCGAAGTAGAAATTATGGTAGAAATCAGCATCGAAAAATAATTCACATGTTAAACGCAACATACTCATGATTAACAGGTTTAAGTTGTTTCGTTTAATATAAAAGAATGATCACGACAAAACAATTCGACCACGACGAGACTCGAACTCGCAATCTTCTGATTCGAAGTCAGACGCCTTATCCATTAGGCCACGCGGCCACATTGGTATACGAAAGAAAACAGGATGAAAATATATGAGGGCATCTAAAGAACCGAAGTAGAAATTATGGTAGAAATTAGCATCGAAAAATAATTCACATGTTAAACGCAACATACTCATGATTAACAGGTTTAAGTTGTTTCGTTTAATATAAAAGAATGATCACGACAAAACAATTCGACCACGACGAGACTCGAACTCGCAATCTTCTGATTCGAAGTCAGACGCCTTATCCATTAGGCCACGCGGCCACATTGGTATACGAAAGAAAACAGGATGAACATATATGAGGGCATCTAAACATCCGGAGTAGAAATTATGGTAGAAATCAGCATCGAAAAATAATTCACATGTTAAACGCAACATACTCATGATTAACAGGTTTAAGTTGTTTCGTTTAATATAAAAGAATGATCACGACAAAACAATTTGACCACGACGAGACTCGAACTCGCAATCTTCTGATTCGAAGTCAGACGCCTTATCCATTAGGCCACGCGGCCACATCAATATACGAAAGAAAACAGGAGGAAAATATATGAGGGCATCTAAACCACCGAAGTAGAAATTATCGTAGAAATCAGCATCGAAAAATAATTCACATGTTAAACGCAACATACTCATGATTAACAGGTTTAAGTTGTTTCGTTTAATATAAAAGAATGATCACGACAAAACAATTCGACCACGACGAGACTCGAACTCGCAATCTTCTGATTCGAAGTCAGACGCCTTATCCATTAGGCCACGCGGCCACATCGATGTGTGAAAGAAAACAGGATGAAAATATATGAGGGCATCTAAACAACCGAAGTAGAAATTATGGTAGAAATCAGCATCGAAAAATAATTCACATGTTAAACGCAACATACTCATGATTAACAGGTTTAAGTTGTTTCGTTTAATATAAAAGAATGATCACGACAAAACAATTCGACCACGACGAGACTCGAACTCGCAATCTTCTGATTCGAAGTCAGACGCCTTATCCATTAGGCCACGCGGCCACATTGGTATACGAAAGAAAACAGGATTAAAATATATGAGGGCATCTAAACCACCGAAGTAGAAATTATCGTAGAAATCAGCATCGAAAAATAATTCACATGTTAAACGCAACATACTCATGATTAACAGGTTTAAGTTGTTTCGTTTAATATAAAAGAATGATCACGACAAAACAATTCGACCACGACGAGACTCGAACTCGCAATCTTCTGATTCGAAGTCAGACGCCTTATCCATTAGGCCACGCGGCCACATCGATGTGTGAAAGAAAACAGGATGAAAATATATGAGGGCATCTAAACAACCGAAGTAGAAATTATGGTAGAAATCAGCATCGAAAAATAATTCACATGTTAAACGAAACATACTCATGATTAACAGGTTTAAGTTGTTTCGTTTAATATAAAAGAATGATCACGACAAAACAATTCGACCACGACGAGACTCGAACTCGCAATCTTCTGATTCGAAGTCAGACGCCTTATCCATTAGGCCACGCGGCCACATCGATGTGTGAAAGAAAACAGGATGAAAATATATGAGGGCATCTAAACAACCGAAGTAGAAATTATGGTAGAAATCAGCATCGAAAAATAATTCACATGTTAAACGCAACATACTCATGATTAACAGGTTTAAGTTGTTTCGTTTAATATAAAAGAATGATCACGACAAAACAATTCGACCACGACGAGACTCGAACTCGCAATCTTCTGATTCGAAGTCAGACGCCTTATCCATTAGGCCGCGCGGCCACATCGATGTGTGAAAGAAAACAGGATGAAAATATATGAGGGCATCTAAACAACCGAAGTAGAAATTATGGTAGAAATCAGCATCGAAAAATAATTCACATGTTAAACGCAACATACTCATGATTAACAGGTTTAAGTTGTTTCGTTTAATATAAAAGAATGATCACGACAAAACAATTCGACCACGACGAGACCCGAACTCGCAATCTTCTGATTCGAAGTCAGACGCCTTATCCATTAGGCCACGCGGCCACATTGGTATACGAAAGAAAACAGGATGAAAATATATGAGGGCATCTAAACAACCGGAGCAGAAATTATGGTAGAAATCAGCATCGAAAAATAATTCACATGTTAAACGCAACATACTCATGATTAACAGGTTTAAGTTGTTTCGTTTAATATAAAAGAATGATCACGACAAAACAATCAGACCACGACGAGACTCGAACTCGCAATCTTCTGATTCGAAGTCAGACGCCTTATCCATTAGGCCACGCGGCCACATCAATATAAGAAAGAAAACAGGATGAAAATATATGAGGGAATCTAAACAACCGAAGTAGAAATTATGGTAGAAATCAGCATCGAAAAATAATTCACATGTTAAACGCAACATACTCATGATTAACAGGTTTAAGTTGTTTCGTTTAATATAAAAGAATGATCACGACAAAACAATTCGACCACGACGAGACCCGAACTCGCAATCTTCTGATTCGAAGTCAGACGCCTTATCCATTAGGCCACGCGGCCACATTGGTATACGAAAGAAAACAGGATGAAAATATATGAGGGCATCTAAACAACCGGAGCAGAAATTATGGTAGAAATAAGCATCGAAAAATAATTCACATGTTAAACGCAACATACTCATGATTAACAGGTTGAAGTTGTTTCGTTTAAAATAAAAGAATGATCACGACAAAACAATTCGACCACGACGAGACTCGAACTCGCAATCTTCTGATTCGAAGTCAGACGCCTTATCCGTTAGGCCACGCGGCCACATCGATGTGCGAAAGAAAACAGGATGAAAATATATGAGGGCATCTAAACAACCGAAGTAGAAATTATGGTAGAAATCAGCATCGAAAAATAATTCACATGTTAAACGCAACATACTCATGATTAACAGGTTTAAGTTGTTTCGTTTAATATAAAAGAATGATCACGACAAAACAATTCGACCACGACGAGACTCGAACTCGCAATCTTCTGATTCGAAGTCAGACGCCTTATCCGTTAGGCCACGCGGCCACACCGATGTGCGAAAGAAAACAGGATGAAAATATATGAGGGCATCTAAACAACCGAAGTAGAAATTATGGTAGAAATCAGCATCGAAAAATAATTCACATGTTAAACGCAACATACTCATGATTAACAGGTTGAAGTTGTTTCGTTTAATATAAAAGAATGATCACGACAAAACAATTCGACCACGACGAGACTCGAACTCGCAATCTTCTGATTCGAAGTCAGACGCCTTATCCATTAGGCCACGCGGCCACATCAATATACGACAGAAACCAGGATGAAAATATATGAGGGCATCTAAACCACCGAAGTAGAAATTATCGTAGAAATCAGCATCGAAAAATAATTCACATGTTAAACGCAACATACTCATGATTAACAGGTTTAAGTTGATTCGTTTAATATAAAAGAATGATCACGACAAAACAATTCGACCACGACGAGACTCGAACTCGCAATCTTCTGATTCGAAGTCAGACGCCTTATCCATTAGGCCACGCGGCCACATTGGTATACGAAAGAAAACAGGATGAAAATATATGAGGGCCTCTAAACAACCGAAGTAGAAATTATGGTAGAAATCAGCATCGAAAAATAATTCACATGTTAAACGCAACATACTCATGATTAACAGGTTTAAGTTGTTTCGTTTAATATAAAAGAATGATCACGACAAAAAAATTCGACCACGACGAGACTCGAACTCGCAACCTTCTGATTCGAAGTAAGACGCCTTATCCGTTAGGCCAAGCGGCCACA
The DNA here is from genome assembly GCF_053919585.1 of Euprymna scolopes. NCBI lineage: Eukaryota > Metazoa > Mollusca > Cephalopoda > Sepiida > Sepiolidae > Euprymna > Euprymna scolopes. The sequence continues at coordinate 29,777,938 of NC_136492.1, forward strand.
TCGATGTGCGAAAGAAAACAGGATGAAAATATATGAGGGCATCTAAACAACCGAAGTAGAAATTATGGTAGAAATCAGCATCGAAAAATAATTCACATGTTAAACGCAACATACTCATGATTAACAGGTGGAAGTTGTTTCGTTTAATATAAAAGAATGATCACGACAAAACAATTCGACCACGACGAGACCCGAACTCGCAATCATCTGATTCGAAGTCAGACGCCTTATCCATTAGGCCACGCGGCCACATTGGTGTACGAAAGAAAACAGGATGAAAATATATGAGGGCATCTAAACAACCGGAGCAGAAATTATGGTAGAAATCAGCATCGAAAAATAATTCACATGTTAAACGCAACATACTCATGATTAACAGGTTTAAGTTGTTTCGTTTAATATAAAAGAATGATCACGACAAAACAATTCGACCACGACGAGACTCGAACTCGCAATCTTCTGATTCGAAGTCAGACGCCTTATCCATTAGGCCACGCGGCCAGATCGACGTGTGAAAGAAAACAGGATGAAAATATATGAGGGCATCTAAACAACCGAAGTAGAAATTATGGTAGAAATCAGCATCGAAAAATAATTCACATGTTAAACGCAACATACTCATGATTAACAGGTTTAAGTTGTTTCGTTTAATATAAAAGAATGATCACGACAAAACAATTCGACCACGACGAGACTCGAACTCGCAATCTTCTGATTCGAAGTCAGACGCCTTATCCATTAGGCCACGCGGCCACATCGATGTGTGAAAGAAAACAGGATTAAAATATATTAGGGCATCTAAACAACCGAAGTAGAAATTATGGTAGAAATCAGCATCGAAAAATAATTCACATGTTAAACGCAACATACTCATGATTAACAGGTTTAAGTTGTTTCGTTTAATATAAAAGAATGATCACGACAAAACAATTCGACCACGACGAGACTCGAACTCGCAATCTTCTGATTCGAAGTCAGACGCCTTATCCATTAGGCCACGCGGCCACATCGATGTGTGAAAGAAAACAGGATGACAATATATGAGGGCATCTAAACAACCGAAGTAGAAATTATGGTAGAAATCAGCATCGAAAAATAATTCACATGTTAAACGCAACATACTCATGATTAACAGGTTTAAGTTGTTTCGTTTAATATAAAAGAATGATCACGACAAAACAATCCGACCACGACGAGACTCGAACTCGCAATCTTCTGATTCGAAGTCAGATGCCTTATCCATTAGGCCACGCGGCCACATCGATGCGCGAAAGAAAACAGGATGAAAATATATGAGGGCATCTAAACAACCGGAGCAGAAATTGTGGTAGAAATTAGCATCGAAAAATAATTCACATGTTAAACGCAACATACTCATGATTAACAGGTTTAAGTTGTTTCGTTTAATATAAAAGAATGATCACGACAAAACAATTCGACCACGACGAGACTCGAACTCGCAATCTTCTGATTCGAAGTCAGACGCCTTATCCATTAGGCCACGCGGCCACATTGGTATACGAAAGAAAACAGGATGAAAATATATGAGGGCATCTAAACAACCGAAGTAGAAATTATGGTAGAAATCAGCATCGAAAAATAATTCACATGTTAAACGCAACATACTCATGATTAACAGGTTGAAGTTGTTTCGTTTAATATAAAAGAATGATCACGACAAAACAATTCGACCACGACGAGACTCGACCTCGCAATCTTCTGATTCGAAGTTAGACGCCTTATCCATTAGGCCACGCGGCCACATCGATGTGCGAAAGAAAACAGGATGAAAATATATGAGGGCATCTAAACAACCGAAGTAGAAATTATGGTAGAAATCAGCATCGAAAAATAATTCACATGTTAAACGCAACATACTCATGATTAACAGGTTTAAGTTGTTTCGTTTAATATAAAAGAATGATCACGACAAAACAATTCGACCACGACGAGACTCGAACTCGCAATCTTCTGATTCGAAGTCAGACGCCTTATCCATTAGGCCACGCGGCCACATTGGTATACGAAAGAAAACAGGATGAAAATATATGAGGGCATCTAAACAACCGGAGCAGAAATTATGGTAGAAATCAGCATCGAAAAATAATTCACATGTTAAACGCAACATACTCATGATTAACAGGTTTAAGTTGTTTCGTTTAATATAAAAGAATGATCACGACAAAACAATTCGACCACGACGAGACTCGAACTCGCAATCTTCTGATTCGAAGTCAGACGCCTTATCCATTAGGCCACGCGGCCACATCGACGTGTGAAAGAAAACAGGATGAAAATATATGAGGGCATCTAAACAACCGAAGTAGAAATTATGGTAGAAATCAGCATCGAAAAATAATTCACATGTTAAACGCAACATACTCATGATTAACAGGTTTAAGTTGTTTCGTTTAATATAAAAGAATGATCACGACAAAACAATTCGACCACGACGAGACTCGAACTCGCAATCTTCTGATTCGAAGTCAGACGCCTTATCCATTAGGCCACGCGGCCACATCGATGTGTGAAAGAAAACAGGATTAAAATATATTAGGGCATCTAAACAACCGAAGTAGAAATTATGGTAGAAATCAGCATCGAAAAATAATTCACATGTTAAACGCAACATACTCATGATTAACAGGTTTAAGTTGTTTCGTTTAATATAAAAGAATGATCACGACAAAACAATTCGACCACGACGAGACTCGAACTCGCAATCTTCTGATTCGAAGTCAGACGCCTTATCCATTAGGCCACGCGGCCACATCGATGTGTGAAAGAAAACAGGATGACAATATATGAGGGCATCTAAACAACCGAAGTAGAAATTATGGTAGAAATCAGCATCGAAAAATAATTCACATGTTAAACGCAACATACTCATGATTAACAGGTTTAAGTTGTTTCGTTTAATATAAAAGAATGATCACGACAAAACAATCCGACCACGACGAGACTCGAACTCGCAATCTTCTGATTCGAAGTCAGATGCCTTATCCATTAGGCCACGCGGCCACATCGAAGCGCGAAAGAAAACAGGATGAAAATATATGAGGGCATCTAAACAACCGGAGCAGAAATTGTGGTAGAAATTAGCATCGAAAAATAATTCACATGTTAAACGCAACATACTCATGATTAACAGGTTTAAGTTGTTTCGTTTAATATAAAAGAATGATCACGACAAAACAATTCGACCACGACGAGACTCGAACTCGCAATCTTCTGATTCGAAGTCAGACGCCTTATCCATTAGGCCACGCGGCCACATTGGTATACGAAAGAAAACAGGATGAAAATATATGAGGGCATCTAAACAACCGAAGTAGAAATTATGGTAGAAATCAGCATCGAAAAATAATTCACATGTTAAACGCAACATACTCATGATTAACAGGTTGAAGTTGTTTCGTTTAATATAAAAGAATGATCACGACAAAACAATTCGACCACGACGAGACTCGAACTCGCAATCTTCTGATTCGAAGTTAGACGCCTTATCCATTAGGCCACGCGGCAACATCGATGTGCGAAAGAAAACAGGATGAAAATATATGAGGGCATCTAAACAACCGAAGTAGAAATTATGGTAGAAATCAGCATCGAAAAATAATTCACATGTTAAACGCAACATACTCATGATTAACAGGTTTAAGTTGTTTCGTTTAATATAAAAGAATGATCACGACAAAACAATTCGACCACGACGAGACTCGAACTCGCAATCTTCTGATTCGAAGTCAGACGCCTTATCCATTAGGCCACGCGGCCACATTGGTATACGAAAGAAAACAGGATGAAAATATATGAGGGCATCTAAACAACCGGAGCAGAAATTATGGTAGAAATCAGCATCGAAAAATAATTCACATGTTAAACGCAACATACTCATGATTAACAGGTGGAAGTTGTTTCGTTTAATATAAAAGAATGATCACGACAAAACAATTCGACCACGACGAGACTCGAACTCGCAATCTTCTGATTCGAAGTCAGACGCCTTATCCATTAGGCCACGCGGCCACATTGGTATACGAAAGAAAACAGGATGAAAATATATGGGGGCCTTTAAACAACCGAAGTAGAAATTATGGTAGAAATCAGCATCGAAAAATAATTCACATGTTAAACGCAACATACTCATGATTAACAGGTTTAAGTTGTTTCGTTTAATATAAAAGAATGATCACGACAAAACAATTTGACCACGACGAGACTCGAACTCGCAATCTTCTGATTCGAAGTCAGACGCCTTATCCATTAGGCCACGCGGCCACATCAATATACGAAAGAAAACAGGAGGAAAATATATGAGGGCATCTAAACCACCGAAGTAGAAATTATCGTAGAAATCAGCATCGAAAAATAATTCACATGTTAAACGCAACATACTCATGATTAACAGGTTTAAGTTGTTTCGTTTAATATAAAAGAATGATCACGACAAAACAATTCGACCACGACGAGACTCGAACTCGCAATCTTCTGATTCGAAGTTAGACGCCTTATCCATTAGGCCACGCGGCAACATCGATGTGCGAAAGAAAACAGGATGAAAATATATGAGGGCATCTAAACAACCGAAGTAGAAATTATGGTAGAAATCAGCATCGAAAAATAATTCACATGTTAAACGCAACATACTCATGATTAACAGGTTTAAGTTGTTTCGTTTAATATAAAAGAATGATCACGACAAAACAATTCGACCACGACGAGACTCGAACTCGCAATCTTCTGATTCGAAGTCAGACGCATTATCCATTAGGCCACGCGGCCACATTGGTATACGAAAGAAAACAGGATGAAAATATATGAGGGCATCTAAACAACCGAAGTAGAAATTATGGTAGAAATCAGCATCGAAAAATAATTCACATGTTAAACGCAACATACTCATGATTAACAGGTTTAAGTTGTTTCGTTTAATATAAAAGAATGATCACGACAAAACAATTTGACCACGACGAGACTCGAACTCGCAATCTTCTGATTCGAAGTCAGACGCCTTATCCATTAGGCCACGCGGCCACATCAATATACGAAAGAAAACAGGAGGAAAATATATGAGGGCATCTAAACCACCGAAGTAGAAATTATCGTAGAAATCAGCATCGAAAAATAATTCACATGTTAAACGCAACATACTCATGATTAACAGGTTTAAGTTGTTTCGTTTAATATAAAAGAATGATCACGACAAAACAATTTGACCACGACGAGACTCGAACTCCCAATCTTCTGATTCGAAGTCAGACGCCTTATCCATTAGGCCACGCGGCCACATCTATGTGTGAAAGAAAACAGGATGAAAATATATGAGGGCATCTAAACAACCGAAGTAGAAATTATGGTAGAAATCAGCATCGAAAAATAATTCACATGTTAAACGCAACATACTCATGATTAACAGGTTTAAGTTGTTTCGTTTAATATAAAAGAATGATCACGACAAAACAATTCGACCACGACGAGACTCGAACTCGCAATCTTCTGATTCGAAGTCAGACGCCTTATCCATTAGGCCACGCGGCCACATTGGTATACGAAAGAAAACAGGATGAAAATATATGAGGGCATCTAAACAACCGGAGCAGAAATTGTGGTAGAAATCAGCATCGAAAAATAATTCACATGTTAAACGCAACATACTCATGATTAACAGGTTTAAGTTGTGGCGTTTAATATAAAAGAATGATCACGACAAAACAATTCGACCACGACGAGACTCGAACTCGCAATCTTCTGATTCGAAGTCAGACGCCTTATCCATTAGGCCACGCGGCCACATTGGTATACGAAAGAAAACAGGATGAAAATATATGAGGGCATCTAAACCACCGAAGTAGAAATTATCGTAGAAATCAGCATCGAAAAATAATTCACATGTTAAACGCAACATACTCATGATTAACAGGTTTAAGTTGTTTCGTTTAATATAAAAGAATGATCACGACAAAACAATTCGACCACGACGAGACTCGAACTCGCAATCTTCTGATTCGAAGTCAGACGCCTTATCCATTAGGCCACGCGGCCACATCAATATAAGAAAGAAAACAGGATGAAAATATATGAGGGCATCTAAACAACCGAAGTAGAAATTATGGTAGAAATCAGCATCGAAAAATAATTCACATGTTAAACGCAACATACTACTGATTAACAGGTGGAAGTTGTTTCGTTTAATATAAAAGAATGATCACGACAAAACTATTCGACCACGACCAGACTCGAACTCGCAACCTTCTGATTCGAAGTAAGACGCCTTATCCGTTAGGCCAAGCGGCCACATCGATGTGCGAAAGAAAACAGGATGAAAATATATGAGGGCATCTAAACAACCGAAGTAGAAATTATGGTAGAAATCAGCATCGAAAAATAATTCACATGTTAAACGCAACATACTCATGATTAACAGGTGGAAGTTGTTTCGTTTAATATAAAAGAATGATCACGACAAAACAATTCGACCACGACGAGACCCGAACTCGCAATCATCTGATTCGAAGTCAGACGCCTTATCCATTAGGCCACGCGGCCACATTGGTATACGAAAGAAAACAGGATGAAAATATATGAGGGCATCTAAACAACCGGAGCAGAAATTATGGTAGAAATCAGCATCGAAAAATAATTCACATGTTAAACGCAACATACTCATGATTAACAGGTTTAAGTTGTTTCGTTTAATATAAAAGAATGATCACGACAAAACAATTCGACCACGACGAGACTCGAACTCGCAATCTTCTGATTCGAAGTCAGACGCCTTATCCATTAGGCCACGTTGCCACATCGATGTGTGAAAGAAAACAGGATGAAAATATATGAGGGCATCTAAACAACCGAAGTAGAAATTATGGTAGAAATCAGCATCGAAAAATAATTCACATGTTAAACGCAACATACTCATGATTAACAGGTTTAAGTTGTTTCGTTTAATATAAAAGAATGATCACGACAAAACAATTCGACCACGACGAGACTCGAACTCGCAATCTTCTGATTCGAAGTCAGACGCCTTATCCATTAGGCCACGCGGCCACATTGGTATACGAAAGAAAACAGGATGAAAATATATGAGGGCATCTAAACAACCGGAGCAGAAATTGTGGTAGAAATCAGCATCGAAAAATAATTCACATGTTAAACGCAACATACTCATGATTAACAGGTTTAAGTTGTGGCGTTTAATATAAAAGAATGATCACGACAAAACAATTCGACCACGACGAGACTCGAACTCGCAATCTTCTGATTCGAAGTCAGACGCCTTATCCATTAGGCCACGCGGCCACATCAATATAAGAAAGAAAACAGGATGAAAATATATGAGGGCATCTAAACAACCGAAGTAGAAATTATGGTAGAAATCAGCATCGAAAAATAATTCACATGTTAAACGCAACATACTACTGATTAACAGGTGGAAGTTGTTTCGTTTAATATAAAAGAATGATCACGACAAAACTATTCGACCACGACCAGACTCGAACTCGCAACCTTCTGATTCGAAGTAAGACGCCTTATCCGTTAGGCCAAGCGGCCACATCGATGTGCGAAAGAAAACAGGATGAAAATATATGAGGGCATCTAAACAACCGAAGTAGAAATTATGGTAGAAATCAGCATCGAAAAATAATTCACATGTTAAACGCAACATACTCATGATTAACAGGTGGAAGTTGTTTCGTTTAATATAAAAGAATGATCACGACAAAACAATTCGACCACGACGAGACCCGAACTCGCAATCATCTGATTCGAAGTCAGACGCCTTATCCATTAGGCCACGCGGCCACATTGGTATACGAAAGAAAACAGGATGAAAATATATGAGGGCATCTAAACAACCGGAGCAGAAATTATGGTAGAAATCAGCATCGAAAAATAATTCACATGTTAAACGCAACATACTCATGATTAACAGGTTTAAGTTGTTTCGTTTAATATAAAAGAATGATCACGACAAAACAATTCGACCACGACGAGACTCGAATTCGCAATCTTCTGATTCGAAGTCAGACGCCTTATCCATTAGGCCACGTTGCCACATCGATGTGTGAAAGAAAACAGGATGAAAATATATGAGGGCATCTAAACAACCGAAGTAGAAATTATGGTAGAAATCAGCATCGAAAAATAATTCACATGTTAAACGCAACATACTCATGATTAACAGGTTTAAGTTGTTTCGTTTAATATAAAAGAATGATCACGACAAAACAATTCGACCACGACGAGACTCGAACTCGCAATCTTCTGATTCGAAGTCAGACGCCTTATCCATTAGGCCACGCGGCCACATCGATGTGTGAAAGAAAACAGGATGAAAATATATGAGGGCATCTAAACAACCGAAGTAGAAATTATGGTAGAAATCAGCATCGAAAAATAATTCACATGTTAAACGCAACATACTCATGATTAACAGGTGGAAGTTGTTTCGTTTAATATAAAAGAATGATCACGACAAAACAATTCGACCACGACGAGACTCGAACTCGCAATCTTCTGATTCGAAGTCAGACGCCTTATCCTTTAGGCCGCGCGGCCACATCGATGTGTGAAAGAAAACAGGATGAAAATATATGAGGGCATCTAAACAACCGAAGTAGAAATTATGGTAGAAATCAGCATCGAAAAATAATTCACATGTTAAACGCAACATACTCATGATTAACAGGTTTAAGTTGTTTCGTTTAATATAAAAGAATGATCACGACAAAACAATTCGACCACGACGAGACCCGAACTCGCAATCTTCTGATTCGAAGTCAGACGCCTTATCCATTAGGCCACGCGGCCACATTGGTATACGAAAGAAAACAGGATGAAAATATATGAGGGCATCTAAACAACCGGAGCAGAAATTATGGTAGAAATCAGCATCGAAAAATAATTCACATGTTAAACGCAACATACTCATGATTAACAGGTTTAAGTTGTTTCGTTTAATATAAAAGAATGATCACGACAAAACAATTCGACCACGACGAGACTCGAACTCGCAATCTTCTGATTCGAAGTCAGACGCCTTATCCATTAGGCCACGCGGCCACATCAATATACGAAAGAAAACAGGATGAAAATATATGAGGGAATCTAAACAACCGAAGTAGAAATTATGGTAGAAATCAGCATCGAAAAATAATTCACATGTTAAACGCAACATACTCATGATTAACAGGTTTAAGTTGTTTCGTTTAATATAAAAGAATGATCACGACAAAACAATTCGACCACGACGAGACCCGAACTCGCAATCTTCTGATTCGAAGTCAGACGCCTTATCCATTAGGCCACGCGGCCACATTGGTATACGAAAGAAAACAGGATGAAAATATATGAGGGCATCTAAACAACCGGAGCAGAAATTATGGTAGAAATAAGCATCGAAAAATAATTCACATGTTAAACGCAACATACTCATGATTAACAGGTTGAAGTTGTTTCGTTTAATATAAAAGAATGATCACGACAAAACAATTCGACCACGACGAGACTCGACCTCGCAATCTTCTGATTCGAAGTCAGACGCCTTATCCGTTAGGCCACGCGGCCACATCGATGTGCGAAAGAAAACAGGATGAAAATATATGAGGGCATCTAAACAACCGAAGTAGAAATTATGGTAGAAATCAGCATCGAAAAATAATTCACATGTTAAACGCAACATACTCATGATTAACAGGTTTAAGTTGTTTCGTTTAATATAAAAGAATGATCACGACAAAACAATTCGACCACGACGAGACTCGAACTCGCAATCTTCTGATTCGAAGTCAGACGCCTTATCCATTAGGCCACGCGGCCACATTGGTATACGAAAGAAAACAGGATGAAAATATATGAGGGCATCTAAACAACCGGAGCAGAAATTGTGGTAGAAATCAGCATCGAAAAATAATTCACATGTTAAACGCAACATACTCATGATTAACAGGTTTAAGTTGTGGCGTTTAATATAAAAGAATGATCACGACAAAACAATTCGACCACGACGAGACTCGAACTCGCAATCTTCTGATTCGAAGTCAGACGCCTTATCCATTAGGCCACGCGGCCACATTGGTATACGAAAGAAAACAGGATGAAAATATATGAGGGCATCTAAACCACCGAAGTAGAAATTATCGTAGAAATCAGCATCGAAAAATAATTCACATGTTAAACGCAACATACTCATGATTAACAGGTTTAAGTTGTTTCGTTTAATATAAAAGAATGATCACGACAAAACAATTCGACCACGACGAGACTCGAACTCGCAATCTTCTGATTCGAAGTCAGACGCCTTATCCATTAGGCCACGCGGCCACATCAATATAAGAAAGAAAACAGGATGAAAATATATGAGGGCATCTAAACAACCGAAGTAGAAATTATGGTAGAAATCAGCATCGAAAAATAATTCACATGTTAAACGCAACATACTACTGATTAACAGGTGGAAGTTGTTTCGTTTAATATAAAAGAATGATCACGACAAAACTATTCGACCACGACCAGACTCGAACTCGCAACCTTCTGATTCGAAGTAAGACGCCTTATCCGTTAGGCCAAGCGGCCACATCGATGTGCGAAAGAAAACAGGATGAAAATATATGAGGGCATCTAAACAACCGAAGTAGAAATTATGGTAGAAATCAGCATCGAAAAATAATTCACATGTTAAACGCAACATACTCATGATTAACAGGTGGAAGTTGTTTCGTTTAATATAAAAGAATGATCACGACAAAACAATTCGACCACGACGAGACCCGAACTCGCAATCATCTGATTCGAAGTCAGACGCCTTATCCATTAGGCCACGCGGCCACATTGGTATACGAAAGAAAACAGGATGAAAATATATGAGGGCATCTAAACAACCGGAGCAGAAATTATGGTAGAAATCAGCATCGAAAAATAATTCACATGTTAAACGCAACATACTCATGATTAACAGGTTTAAGTTGTTTCGTTTAATATAAAAGAATGATCACGACAAAACAATTCGACCACGACGAGACTCGAACTCGCAATCTTCTGATTCGAAGTCAGACGCCTTATCCATTAGGCCACGTTGCCACATCGATGTGTGAAAGAAAACAGGATGAAAATATATGAGGGCATCTAAACAACCGAAGTAGAAATTATGGTAGAAATCAGCATCGAAAAATAATTCACATGTTAAACGCAACATACTCATGATTAACAGGTGGAAGTTGTTTCGTTTAATATAAAAGAATGATCACGACAAAACAATTCGACCACGACGAGACCCGAACTCGCAATCATCTGATTCGAAGTCAGACGCCTTATCCATTAGGCCACGCGGCCACATTGGTATACGAAAGAAAACAGGATGAAAATATATGAGGGCATCTAAACAACCGGAGCAGAAATTATGGTAGAAATCAGCATCGAAAAATAATTCACATGTTAAACGCAACATACTCATGATTAACAGGTTTAAGTTGTTTCGTTTAATATAAAAGAATGATCACGACAAAACAATTCGACCACGACGAGACTCGAACTCGCAATCTTCTGATTCGAAGTCAGACGCCTTATCCATTAGGCCACGCGGCCACATTGGTATACGAAAGAAAACAGGATGAAAATATATGAGGGCATCTAAACAACCGGAGCAGAAATTGTGGTAGAAATCAGCATCGAAAAATAATTCACATGTTAAACGCAACATACTCATGATTAACAGGTTTAAGTTGTGGCGTTTAATATAAAAGAATGATCACGACAAAACAATTCGACCACGACGAGACTCGAACTCGCAATCTTCTGATTCGAAGTCAGACGCCTTATCCATTAGGCCACGCGGCCACATTGGTATACGAAAGAAAACAGGATGAAAATATATGAGGGCATCTAAACCACCGAAGTAGAAATTATCGTAGAAATCAGCATCGAAAAATAATTCACATGTTAAACGCAACATACTCATGATTAACAGGTTTAAGTTGTTTCGTTTAATATAAAAGAATGATCACGACAAAACAATTCGACCACGACGAGACTCGAACTCGCAATCTTCTGATTCGAAGTCAGACGCCTTATCCATTAGGCCACGCGGCCACATCAATATAAGAAAGAAAACAGGATGAAAATATATGAGGGCATCTAAACAACCGAAGTAGAAATTATGGTAGAAATCAGCATCGAAAAATAATTCACATGTTAAACGCAACATACTACTGATTAACAGGTGGAAGTTGTTTCGTTTAATATAAAAGAATGATCACGACAAAACTATTCGACCACGACCAGACTCGAACTCGCAACCTTCTGATTCGAAGTAAGACGCCTTATCCGTTAGGCCAAGCGGCCACATCGATGTGCGAAAGAAAACAGGATGAAAATATATGAGGGCATCTAAACAACCGAAGTAGAAATTATGGTAGAAATCAGCATCGAAAAATAATTCACATGTTAAACGCAACATACTCATGATTAACAGGTGGAAGTTGTTTCGTTTAATATAAAAGAATGATCACGACAAAACTATTCGACCACGACGAGACCCGAACTCGCAATCATCTGATTCGAAGTCAGACGCCTTATCCATTAGGCCACGCGGCCACATTGGTATACGAAAGAAAACAGGATGAAAATATATGAGGGCATCTAAACAACCGGAGCAGAAATTATGGTAGAAATCAGCATCGAAAAATAATTCACATGTTAAACGCAACATACTCATGATTAACAGGTTTAAGTTGTTTCGTTTAATATAAAAGAATGATCACGACAAAACAATTCGACCACGACGAGACCCGAACTCGCAATCTTCTGATTCGAAGTCAGACGCCTTATCCATTAGGCCACGCGGCCACATTGGTATACGAAAGAAAACAGGATGAAAATATATGAGGGCATCTAAACAACCGGAGCAGAAATTATGGTAGAAATCAGCATCGAAAAATAATTCACATGTTAAACGCAACATACTCATGATTAACAGGTTTAAGTTGTTTCGTTTAATATAAAAGAATGATCACGACAAAACAATTCGACCACGACGAGACTCGAACTCGCAATCTTCTGATTCGAAGTCAGACGCCTTATCCATTAGGCCACGCGGCCACATCAATATACGAAAGAAAACAGGATGAAAATATATGAGGGAATCTAAACAACCGAAGTAGAAATTATGGTAGAAATCAGCATCGAAAAATAATTCACATGTTAAACGCAACATACTCATGATTAACAGGTTTAAGTTGTTTCGTTTAATATAAAAGAATGATCACGACAAAACAATTCGACCACGACGAGACCCGAACTCGCAATCTTCTGATTCGAAGTCAGACGCCTTATCCATTAGGCCACGCGGCCACATTGGTATACGAAAGAAAACAGGATGAAAATATATGAGGGCATCTAAACAACCGGAGCAGAAATTATGGTAGAAATAAGCATCGAAAAATAATTCACATGTTAAACGCAACATACTCATGATTAACAGGTTGAAGTTGTTTCGTTTAATATAAAAGAATGATCACGACAAAACAATTCGACCACGACGAGACTCGACCTCGCAATCTTCTGATTCGAAGTCAGACGCCTTATCCGTTAGGCCACGCGGCCACATCGATGTGCGAAAGAAAACAGGATGAAAATATATGAGGGCATCTAAACAACCGAAGTAGAAATTATGGTAGAAATCAGCATCGAAAAATAATTCACATGTTAAACGCAACATACTCATGATTAACAGGTTTAAGTTGTTTCGTTTAATATAAAAGAATGATCACGACAAAACAATTCGACCACGACGAGACTCGAACTCGCAATCTTCTGATTCGAAGTCAGACGCCTTATCCGTTAGGCCACGCGGCCACACCGATGTGCGAAAGAAAACAGGATGAAAATATATGAGGGCATCTAAACAACCGAAGTAGAAATTATGGTAGAAATCAGCATCGAAAAATAATTCACATGTTAAACGCAACATACTCATGATTAACAGGTTTAAGTTGTTTCGTTTAATATAAAAGAATGATCACGACAAAACAATTCGACCACGACGAGACTCGAACTCGCTATCTTCTGATTCGAAGTCAGACGCCTTATCCATTAGGCCACGCGGCCACATCAATATACGAAAGAAACCAGGATGAAAATATATGAGGGCATCTAAACCACCGAAGTAGAAATTATCGTAGAAATCAGCATCGAAAAATAATTCACATGTTAAACGCAACATACTCATGATTAACAGGTTTAAGTTGATTCGTTTAATATAAAAGAATGATCACGACAAAACAATTCGACCACGACGAGACTCGAACTCGCAATCTTCTGATTCGAAGTCAGACGCCTTATCCATTAGGCCACGCGGCCACATCGATGTGCGAAAGAAAACAGGATGAACATATATGAGGGCATCTAAACATCCGGAGTAGAAATTATGGTAGAAATCAGCATCGAAAAATAATTCACATGTTAAACGCAACATACTCATGATTAACAGGTTTAAGTTGTTTCGTTTAATATAAAAGAATGATCACGACAAAACAATTCGACCACGACGAGACTCGAACTCGCAATCTTCTGATTCGAAGTCAGACGCCTTATCCATTAGGCCACGCGGCCACATTGGTATACGAAAGAAAACAGGATGAAAATATATGAGGGCCTTTAAACAACCGAAGTAGAAATTATGGTAGAAATCAGCATCGAAAAATAATTCACATGTTAAACGCAACATACTCATGATTAACAGGTTTAAGTTGTTTCGTTTAATATAAAAGAATGATCACGACAAAACAATTCGACCACGACGAGACTCGAACTCGCAATCTTCTGATTCGAAGTCAGACGCCTTATCCATTAGGCCACGCGGCCACATTGGTATACGAAAGAAAACAGGATGAAAATATATGAGGGCATCTAAACAACCGAAGTAGAAATTATGGTAGAAATCAGCATCGAAAAATAATTCACATGTTAAACGCAACATACTCATGATTAACAGGTGGAAGTTGTTTCGTTTAATATAAAAGAATGATCACGACAAAACAATTCGACCACGACGAGACTCGAACTCGCAATCTTCTGATTCGAAGTCAGACGCCTTATCCATTAGGCCACGCGGCCACATTGGTATACGAAAGAAAACAGGATGAAAATATATGAGGGCCTTTAAACAACCGAAGTAGAAATTATGGTAGAAATCAGCATCGAAAAATAATTCACATGTTAAACGCAACATACTCATGATTAACAGGTTTAAGTTGATTCGTTTAATATAAAAGAATGATCACGACAAAACAATTCGACCACGACGAGACTCGAACTCGCAATCTTCTGATTCGAAGTCAGACGCCTTATCCATTAGGCCACGCGGCCACATCGATGTGCGAAAGAAAACAGGATGAACATATATGAGGGCATCTAAACATCCGGAGTAGAAATTATGGTAGAAATCAGCATCGAAAAATAATTCACATGTTAAACGCAACATACTCATGATTAACAGGTTTAAGTTGTTTCGTTTAATATAAAAGAATGATCACGACAAAACAATTCGACCACGACGAGACTCGAACTCGCAATCTTCTGATTCGAAGTCAGACGCCTTATCCATTAGGCCACGCGGCCACATCAATATACGAAAGAAACCAGGATGAAAATATATGAGGGCATCTAAACCACCGAAGTAGAAATTATCGTAGAAATCAGCATCGAAAAATAATTCACATGTTAAACGCAACATACTCATGATTAACAGGTTTAAGTTGATTCGTTTAATATAAAAGAATGATCACGACAAAACAATTCGACCACGACGAGACTCGAACTCGCAATCTTCTGATTCGAAGTCAGACGCCTTATCCATTAGGCCACGCGGCCACATCAATATACGAAAGAAAACAGGATGAAAATATATGAGGGCATCTAAACCACCGAAGTAGAAATTATGGTAGAAATCAGCATCGAAAAATAATTCACATGTTAAACGCAACATACTCATGATTAACAGGTTTAAGTTGTTTCGTTTAATATAAAAGAATGATCACGACAAAACAATTCGACCACGACGAGACTCGAACTCGCAATCTTCTGATTCGAAGTCAGACGCCTTATCCATTAGGCCACGCGGCCACATCGATGAGCGGAAGAAAACAGGATGAAAATATATGAGGGCATCTAAACAACCGAAGTAGAAATTATGGTAGAAATCAGCATCGAAAAATAATTCACATGTTAAACGCAACATACTCATGATTAACAGGTTTAAGTTGTTTCGTTTAATATAAAAGAATGATCACGACAAAACAATTCGACCACGACGAGACTCGAACTCGCAATCTTCTGATTCGAAGTCAGACGCCTTATCCATTAGGCCACGCGGCCACATTGGTATACGAAAGAAAACAGGATGAAAATATATGAGGGCCTTTAAACAACCGAAGTAGAAATTATGGTAGAAATCAGCATCGAAAAATAATTCACATGTTAAACGCAACATACTCATGATTAACAGGTTTAAGTTGTTTCGTTTAATATAAAAGAATGATCACGACAAAACAATTCGACCACGACGAGACTCGAACTCGCAATCTTCTGATTCGAAGTCAGACGCCTTATCCATTAGGCCACGCGGCCACATCGATGAGCGGAAGAAAACAGGATGAAAATATATGAGGGCCTTTAAACAACCGAAGTAGAAATTATGGTAGAAATCAGCATCGAAAAATAATTCACATGTTAAACGCAACATACTCATGATTAACAGGTTTAAGTTGTTTCGTTTAATATAAAAGAATGATCACGACAAAACAATTCGACCACGACGAGACTCGAACTCGCAATCTTCTGATTCGAAGTCAGACGCCTTATCCATTAGGCCACGCGGCCACATTGGTATACGAAAGAAAACAGGATGAAAATATATGGGGGCCTTTAAACAACCGAAGTAGAAATTATGGTAGAAATCAGCATCGAAAAATAATTCACATGTTAAACGCAACATACTCATGATTAACAGGTTTAAGTTGTTTCGTTTAATATAAAAGAATGATCACGACAAAACAATTCGACCACGACGAGACTCGAACTCGCAATCTTCTGATTCGAAGTCAGACGCCTTATCCATTAGGCCACGCGGCCACATCGATGTGCGAAAGAAAACAGGATGAACATATATGAGGGCATCTAAACATCCGGAGTAGAAATTATGGTAGAAATCAGCATCGAAAAATAATTCACATGTTAAACGCAACATACTCATGATTAACAGGTTTAAGTTGTTTCGTTTAATATAAAAGAATGATCACGACAAAACAATTCGACCACGACGAGACTCGAACTCGCAATCTTCTGATTCGAAGTCAGACGCCTTATCCATTAGGCCACGCGGCCACATTGGTATACGAAAGAAAACAGGATGAAAATATATGAGGGCCTTTAAACAACCGAAGTAGAAATTATGGTAGAAATCAGCATCGAAAAATAATTCACATGTTAAACGCAACATACTTATGATTAACAGGTTTAAGTTGTTTCGTTTAATATAAAAGAATGATCACGACAAAACAATTCGACCACGACGAGACTCGAACTCGCAATCTTCTGATTCGAAGTCAGACGCCTTATCCATTAGGCCACGCGGCCACATCGATGTGCGAAAGAAAACAGGATGAACATATATGAGGGCATCTAAACATCCGGAGTAGAAATTATGGTAGAAATCAGCATCGAAAAATAATTCACATGTTAAACGCAACATACTCATGATTAACAGGTTTAAGTTGTTTCGTTTAATATAAAAGAATGATCACGACAAAACAATTCGACCACGACGAGACTCGAACTCGCAATCTTCTGATTCGAAGTCAGACGCCTTATCCATTAGGCCACGCGGCCACATCGATGAGCGGAAGAAAACAGGATGAAAATATATGAGGGCATCTAAACAACCGAAGTAGAAATTATGGTAGAAATCAGCATCGAAAAATAATTCACATGTTAAACGCAACATACTCATGATTAACAGGTTTAAGTTGTTTCGTTTAATATAAAAGAATGATCACGACAAGACAATTTGTCCACGACGAGACTCGAACTCCCAATCTTCTGATTCGAAGTCAGACGCCTTATCCATTAGGCCACGCGGCCACATCAATATACGAAAGAAAACAGGATGAAAATATATGAGGGCATCTAAACCACCGAAGTAGAAATTATCGTAGAAATCAGCATCGAAAAATAATTCACATGTTAAACGCAACATACTCATGATTAACAGGTTTAAGTTGTTTCGTTTAATATAAAAGAATGATCACGACAAAACAATTCGACCACGACGAGACTCGAACTCGCAATCTTCTGATTCGAAGTCAGACGCCTTATCCATTAGGCCACGCGGCCACATCGATGTGTGAAAGAAAACAGGATGAAAATATATGAGGGCATCTAAACAACCGAAGTAGAAATTATGGTAGAAATCAGCATCGAAAAATAATTCACATGTTAAACGCAACATACTCATGATTAACAGGTTTAAGTTGTTTCGTTTAATATAAAAGAATGATCACGACAAAACAATTCGACCACGACGAGACTCGAACTCGCAATCTTCTGATTCGAAGTCAGACGCCTTATCCATTAGGCCACGCGGCCACATTGGTATACGAAAGAAAACAGGATGAAAATATATGAGGGCATCTAAACAACCGAAGTAGAAATTATGGTAGAAATCAGCATCGAAAAATAATTCACATGTTAAACGCAACATACTCATGATTAACAGGTTTAAGTTGTTTCGTTTAATATAAAAGAATGATCACGACAAAACAATTCGACCACGACGAGACCCGAACTCGCAATCTTCTGATTCGAAGTCAGACGCCTTATCCATTAGGCCACGCGGCCACATTGGTATACGAAAGAAAACAGGATGAAAATATATGAGGGCATCTAAACAACCGGAGCAGAAATTATGGTAGAAATCAGCATCGAAAAATAATTCACATGTTAAACGCAACATACTCATGATTAACAGGTTTAAGTTGTTTCGTTTAATATAAAAGAATGATCACGACAAAACAATTCGACCACGACGAGACTCGAACTCGCAATCTTCTGATTCGAAGTCAGACGCCTTATCCATTAGGCCACGCGGCCACATCAATATAAGAAAGAAAACAGGATGAAAATATATGAGGGCATCTAAACAACCGAAGTAGAAATTATGGTAGAAATCAGCATCGAAAAATAATTCACATGTTAAACGCAACATACTCATGATTAACAGGTTTAAGTTGTTTCGTTTAATATAAAAGAATGATCACGACAAAACAATTCGACCACGACGAGACCCGAACTCGCAATCTTCTGATTCGAAGTCAGACGCCTTATCCATTAGGCCACGCGGCCACATTGGTATACGAAAGAAAACAGGATGAAAATATATGAGGGCATCTAAACAACCGGAGCAGAAATTATGGTAGAAATCAGCATCGAAAAATAATTCACATGTTAAACGCAACATACTCATGATTAACAGGTTTAAGTTGTTTCGTTTAATATAAAAGAATGATCACGACAAAACAATTCGACCACGACGAGACTCGACCTCGCAATCTTCTGATTCGAAGTCAGACGCCTTATCCGTTAGGCCACGCGGCCACATCGATGTGCGAAGAAAACCGGATGAAAATATATGAGGGCATCTAAACAACCGAAGTAGAAATTATGGTAGAAATCAGCATCGAAAAATAATTCACATGTTAAACACAACATACTCATGATTAACAGGTGGAAGTTGTTTCGTTTAATATAAAAGAATGATCACGACAAAACAATTCGACCACGGCGAGACTCGAACTCGCAATCTTCTGATTCGAAGTCAGACGCCTTATCAATTAGGCCACGCGGCCACATCAATATAAGAAAGAAAACAGGATGAAAATATATGAGGGCATCTAAACAACCGAAGTAGAAATTATGGTAGAAATCAGCATCGAAAAATAATTCACATGTTAAACGCAACATACTCATGATTAACAGGTGGAAGTTGTTTCGTTTAATATAAAAGAATGATCACGACAAAACAATTCGACCACGACGAGACTCGAACTCGCAATCTTCTGATTCGAAGTCAGACGCCTTATCCATTAGGCCACGCGGCCACATCGATGTGCGAAAGTAAACAGGATGAAAATATATGAGGGCATCTAAACAACCGAAGTAGAAATTATGGTAGAAATCAGCATCGAAAAATAATTCACATGTTAAACGCAACATACTCATGATTAACAGGTTTAAGTTGTTTCGTTTAATATAAAAGAATGATCACGACAAAACAATTCTACCACGACGAGACTCGAACTCGCAATCTTCTGATTCGAAGTCAGACGCCTTATCCATTAGGCCACGCGGCCACATCGATATGTGAAAGAAAACAGGATGAAAATATATGAGGGCATCTAAACAACCGAAGTAGAAATTATGCTAGAAATCAGCATCGAAAAATAATTCACATGTTAAACGCAACATACTCATGATTAACAGGTTTAAGTTGTTTCGTTTAATATAAAAGAATGATCACGACAAAACAATTCGACCACGACGAGACTCGAACTCGCAATCATCTGATTCGAAGTCAGACGCCTTATCCATTAGGCAACGCGGCCACATCAATATAAGAAAGAAAACAGGATGAAAATATATGAGGGCATCTAAACAACCGAAGTAGAAATTATGGTAGAAATCAGCATCGAAAAATAATTCACATGTTAAACGAAACATACTCATGATTAACAGGTTTAAGTTGTTTCGTTTAATATAAAAGAATGATCACGACAAAACAATTCGACCACGACGAGACTCGAACTCGCAATCTTCTGATTCGAAGTCAGACGCCTTATCCATTAGGCCACGCGGCCACATCGATGTGCGAAAGAAAACAGGATGAAAATATATGAGGGCATCTAAACAACCGAAGTAGAAATTATGGTAGAAATCAGCATCGAAAAATAATTCACATGTTAAACGCAACATACTCATGATTAACAGGCGGAAGTTGTTTCGTTTAATATAAAAGAATGATCACGACAAAACAATTCGACCACGACGAGACTCGAACTCAGACGCCTTATCCATTAGGCCACGCGGCCACATCAATATAAGAAAGAAAACAGGATGAAAATATATGAGGGCATCTAAACAACCGAAGTAGAAATTATGGTAGAAATCAGCATCGAAAAATAATTCACATGTTAAACGCAACATACTCATGATTAACAGGTTTAAGTTGTTTCGTTTAATATAAAAGAATGATCACGACAAAACAATTCGACCACGACGAGACTAGAACTCGCAATCTTCTGATTCGAAGTCAGACGCCTTATCCATTAGGCCACGCGGCCACATCGATGTGCGAAAGAAAACAGGATTAAAATATATGAGGGCATCTAAACAACCGAAGTAGAAATTATGGTAGAAATCAGCATCGAAAAATAATTCACATGTTAAACGCAACATACTCATGATTAACAGGTGGAAGTTGTTTCGTTTAATATAAAAGAATGATCACGATAAAACAATTCGACCACGACGAGACTCGAACTCGCAATCTTCTGATTCGAAGTCAGACGCCTTATCCATTAGGCCACGCGGCCACATCAATATAAGAAAGAAAACAGGATGAAAATATATGAGGGCATCTAAACCACCGAAGTAGAAATTATGGTAGAAATCAGCATCGAAAAATAATTCACATGTTAAACGCAACATACTCATGATTAACAGGCGGAAGTTGTTTCGTTTAATATAAAAGAATGATCACGACAAAACAATTCGACCACGACGAGACTCGAACTCGCAATCTTCTGATTCGAAGTCAGACGCCTTATCCATTAGGCCACGCGGCCACATCAATATAAGAAAGAAAACAGGATGAAAATATATGAGGGCATCTAAACAACCGAAGTAGAAATTATGGTAGAAATCAGCATCGAAAAATAATTCACATGTTAAACGCAACATACTCATGATTAACAGGTGGAAGTTGTTTCGTTTAATATAAAAGAATGATCACGACAAAACAATTCGACCACGACGAGACTCGAACTCGCAATCTTCTGATTCGAAGTCAGACGCCTTATCCATTAGGCCACGCGGCCACATCAATATAAGAAAGAAAACAGGATGAAAATATATGAGGGCATCTAAACAACCGAAGTAGAAATTATGGTAGAAATCAGCATCGAAAAATAATTCACGTGTTAAACGCAACATACTCATGATTAACAGGTTTAAGTTGTTTCGTTTAATATAAAAGAATGATCACGACAAAACAATTCGACCACGACGAGACTCGAACTCGCAATCTTCTGATTCGAAGTCAGACGCCTTATCCATTAGGCCACGCGGCCACATCGATGTGCGAAAGAAAACAGGATGAAAATATATGAGGGCATCTAAACAACCGAAGTAGAAATTATGGTAGAAATCAGCATCGAAAAATAATTCACATGATAAACGCAACATACTCATGATTAACAGGTTTAAGTTGTTTCGTTTAATATAAAAGAATGATCACGACAAAACAATTCGACCACGACGAGACTCGAACTCGCAATCATCTGATTCGAAGTCAGACGCCTTATCCATTAGGCCACGCGGCCACATCAATATAAGAAAGAAAACAGGATGAAAATATATGAGGGCATCTAAACCACCGAAGTAGAAATTATCGTAGAAATCAGCATCGAAAAATAATTCACATGTTAAACGCAACATACTCATGATTAACAGGTTTAAGTTGTTTCGTTTAATATAAAAGAATGATCACGACAAAACATTTCGACCACGACGAGACTCGAACTCGCAATCTTCTGATTCGAAGTAAGACGCCTTATCCATTAGGCCACGCGGCCACATCAATATACGAAAGAAAACAGGATGAAAATATATGAGGGCATCTAAACCACCGAAGTAGAAATTATCGTAGAAATCAGCATCGAAAAATAATTCACATGTTAAACGCAACATACTCATGATTAACAGGTTTAAGTTGTTTCGTTTAATATAAAAGAATGATCACGACAAAACAATTCGGCCACGACGAGACTCGAACTCGCAATCTTCTGATTCGAAGTCAGACGCCTTATCCATTTGGCCACGCGGCCACATCGATGTGTGAAAGAAAACAGGATGAAAATATATGAGGGCATCTAAACAACCGAAGTAGAAATTATCGTAGAAATCAGCATCGAAAAATAATTCACATGTTAAACGCAACATACTCATGATTAACAGGTTTAAGTTGTTTCGTTTAATATAAAAGAATGATCACGACAAAACAATTTGACCACGACGAGACTCGACCTCGCAATCTTCTGATTCGAAGTCAGACGCCTTATCCATTAGGCCACGCGGCCACATCGACGCGCGAAAGAAAACAGGATGAAAATATATGAGGGCATCTAAACAACCGAAGTAGAAATTATGGTAGAAATCAGCATCGAAAAATAATTCACATGTTAAACGCAACATACTCATGATTAACAGGTTTAAGTTGTTTCGTTTAATATAAAAGAATGATCACGACAAAACAATTCGACCACGACGAGACTCGAACTCGCAATCTTCTGATTCGAAGTCAGACGCCTTATCCATTAGGCCACGCGGCCACATCAATATAAGAAAGAAAACAGGATGAAAATATATGAGGGCATCTAAACAACCGAAGTAGAAATTATGGTAGAAATCAGCATCGAAAAATAATTCACATGTTAAACGCAACATACTCATGATTAACAGGTGGAAGTTGTTTCGTTTAATATAAAAGAATGATCACGACAAAACAATTCGACCACGACGAGACTCGCACTCGCAATCTTGTGATTCGAAGTCAGACGCCTTATCCGTTAGGCCACGCGACCACATCGATGTGCGAAAGAAAACAGGATGAAAATATATGAGGGCATCTAAACAACCGAAGTAGAAATTATGGTAGAAATCAGCATCGAAAAATAATTCACATGTTAAACGCAACATACTCATGATTAACAGGTGTAAGTTGTTTCGTTTAATATAAAAGAATGATCACGACAAAACAATTCGACCACGACGAGACTCGAACTCGCAATCTTCTGATTCGAAGTCAGACGCCTTATCCATTAGGCCACGCGGCCACATCGATGTGCGAAAGAAAACAGGATGAAAATATATGAGGGCATCTAAACAACCGAAGTAGAAATTATGGTAGAAATCAGCATCGAAAAATAATTCACATGTTAAACGCAACATACTCATGATTAACAGGTGGAAGTTGTTTCGTTTAATATAAAAGAATGATCACGATAAAACAATTCGACCACGACGAGACTCGAACTCGCAATCTTCTGATTCGAAGTCAGACGCCTTATCCATTAGGCCACGCGGCCACATCAATATAAGAACGAAAACAGGATGAAAATAAATGAGGGCATCTAAACAACCGAAGTAGAAATTATGGTAGAAATCAGCATCGAAAAATAATTCACATGTTAAACGCAACATACTCATGATTAACAGGCGGAAGTTGTTTCGTTTAATATAAAAGAATGATCACGACAAAACAATTCGACCACGACGAGACTCGAACTCGCAATCTTCTGATTCGAAGTCAGACGCCTTATCCATTAGGCCACGCGGCCACATCAATATAAGAAAGAAAACAGGATGAAAATATATGAGGGCATCTAAACAACCGAAGTAGAAATTATGGTAGAAATCAGCATCGAAAAATAATTCACATGTTAAACGCAACATACTCATGATTAACAGGTGGAAGTTGTTTCGTTTAATATAAAAGAATGATCACGACAAAACAATTCGACCACGACGAGACTCGAACTCGCAATCTTCTGATTCGAAGTCAGACGCCTTATCCATTAGGCCACGCGGCCACATCGATGTGCGAAAGAAAACAGGATTAAAATATATGAGGGCATCTAAACAACCGAAGTAGAAATTATGGTAGAAATCAGCATCGAAAAATAATTCACATGATAAACGCAACATACTCATGATTAACAGGTTTAAGTTGTTTCGTTTAATATAAAAGAATGATCACGACAAAACAATTCGACCACGACGAGACTCGAACTCGCAATCATCTGATTCGAAGTCAGACGCCTTATCCATTAGGCCACGCGGCCACATCGATGTGCGAAAGAAAACAGGATGAAAATATATGAGGGCATCTAAACCACCGAAGTAGAAATTATCGTAGAAATCAGCATCGAAAAATAATTCACATGTTAAACGCAACATACTCATGATTAACAGGTTTAAGTTGTTTCGTTTAATATAAAAGAATGATCACGACAAAACAATTCGACCACGACGAGACTCGAACTCGCAATCTTCTGATTCGAAGTCAGACGCCTTATCCATTAGGCCACGCGGCCACATCAATATACGAAAGAAAACAGGATGAAAATATATGAGGGCATCTAAACCACCGAAGTAGAAATTATCGTAGAAATCAGCATCGAAAAATAATTCACATGTTAAACGCAACATACTCATGATTAACAGGTTTAAGTTGTTTCGTTTAATATAAAAGAATGATCACGACAAAAAAATTCGGCCACGACGAGACTCGAACTCGCAATCTTCTGATTCGAAGTCAGACGCCTTATCCATTAGGCCACGCGGCCACATCGATGTGTGAAAGAAAACAGGATGAAAATATATGAGGGCATCTAAACAACCGAAGTAGAAATTATGGTAGAAATCAGCATCGAAAAATAATTCACATGTTAAACGCAACATACTCATGATTAACAGGTTTAAGTTGTTTCGTTTAATATAAAAGAATGATCACGACAAAACAATTCGACCACGACGAGACTCGACCTCGCAATCTTCTGATTCGAAATCAGACGCCTTATCCATTAGGCCACGCGGCCACATCGACGCGCGAAAGAAAACAGGATGAAAATATATGAGGGCATCTAAACAACCGAAGTAGACATTATCGTAGAAATCAGCATCGAAAAATAATTCACATGTTAAACGCAACATACTCATGATTAACAGGTTTAAGTTGTTTCGTTTAATATAAAAGAATGATCACGACAAAACAATTCGACCACGACGAGACTCGAACTCGCAATCTTCTGATTCGAAGTCAGACGCCTTATCCATTAGGCCACGCGGCCACATCGATGTGCGAAAGAAAACAGGATGAAAATATATGAGGGCATCTAAACAACCGAAGTAGAAATTATGGTAGAAATCAGCATCGAAAAATAATTCACATGTTAAACGCAACATACTCATGATTAACAGGTTTAAGTTGTTTCGTTTAATATAAAAGAATGATCACGACAAAACAATTCGACCACGACGAGACTCGAACTCGCAATCTTCTGATTCGAAGTCAGACGCCTTATCCATTAGGCCACGCGGCCACATCAATATAAGAAAGAAAACAGGATGAAAATATATGAGGGCATCTAAACAACCGAAGTAGAAATTATGGTAGAAATTAGCATCGAAAAATAATTCACATGTTAAACGCAACATACTCATGATTAACAGGTGGAAGTTGTTTCGTTTAATATAAAAGAATGATCACGACAAAACAATTCGACCACGACGAGACTCGCACTCGCAACCTTCTGATTCGAAGTCAGACGCCTTATCCGTTAGGCCACGCGGCCACATCGATGTGCGAAAGAAAACAGGATGAAAATATATGAGGGCATCTAAACAACCGAAGTAGAAATTATGGTAGAAATCAGCATCGAAAAATAATTCACATGTTAAACGCAACATACTCATGATTAACAGGTTTAAGTTGTTTCGTTTAATATAAAAGAATGATCACGACAAAACAATTCGACCACGACGAGACTCGAACTCGCAATCTTCTGATTCGAAGTCAGACGCCTTATCCATTAGGCCACGCGGCCACATCGATGTGCGAAAGAAAACAGGATTAAAATATATGAGGGCATCTAAACAACCGAAGTAGAAATTATGGTAGAAATCAGCATCGAAAAATAATTCACATGTTAAACGCAACATACTCATGATTAACAGGCGGAAGTTGTTTCGTTTAATATAAAAGAATGATCACGACAAAACAATTCGACCACGACGAGACTCGAACTCGCAATCTTCTGATTCGAAGTCAGACGACTTATCCATTAGGCCACGCGGCCACATCAATATAAGAAAGAAAACAGGATGAAAATATATGAGGGCATCTAAACAACCGAAGTAGAAATTATGGTAGAAATCAGCATCGAAAAATAATTCACATGTTAAACGCAACATACTCATGATTAACAGGCGGAAGTTGTTTCGTTTAATATAAAAGAATGATCACGACAAAACAATTCGACCACGACGAGACTCGAACTCGCAATCTTCTGATTCGAAGTCAGACGCCTTATCCATTAGGCCACGCGGCCACATCAATATAAGAAAGAAAACAGGATGAAAATATATGAGGGCATCTAAACAACCGAAGTAGAAATTATGGTAGAAATCAGCATCGAAAAATAATTCACATGTTAAACGCAACATACTCATGATTAACAGGTGGAAGTTGTTTCGTTTAATATAAAAGAATGATCACGACGAAACAATTCGACCACGACGAGACTCGCACTCGCAATCTTCTGATTCGAAGTCAGACGCCTTATCCGTTAGGCCACGCGGCCACATCGTTGTGCGAAAGAAAACAGGATGAAAATATATGAGGGCATCTAAACAACCGAAGTAGAAATTATGGTAGAAATCAGCATCGAAAAATAATTCACATGTTAAACGCAACATACTCATGATTAACAGGCGGAAGTTGTTTCGTTTAATATAAAAGAATGATCACGACAAAACAATGCGACCACGACGAGACTCGAACTCGCAATCTTCTGATTCGAAGTCAGACGACTTATCCATTAGGCCACGCGGCCACATCAATATAAGAAAGAAAACAGGATGAAAATATATGAGGGCATCTAAACAACCGAAGTAGAAATTATGGTAGAAATCAGCATCGAAAAATAATTCACATGTTAAACGCAACATACTCATGATTAACAGGCGGAAGTTGTTTCGTTTAATATAAAAGAATGATCACGACAAAACAATTCGACCACGACGAGACTCGAACTCGCAATCTTCTGATTCGAAGTCAGACGCCTTATCCATTAGGCCACGCGGCCACATCGATGTGTGAAAGAAAACAGGATGAAAATATATGAGGGCATCTAAACAACCGGAGCAGAAATTATGGTAGAAATCAGCATCGAAAAATAATTCACATGTTAAACGCAACATACTCATGATTAACAGGTGGAAGTTGTTTCGTTTAATATAAAAGAATGATCACGACAAAACAATTCGACCACGACGAGACTCGAACTCGCAATCTTCTGATTCGAAGTCAGACGCCTTATCCGTTAGGCCACGCGGCCACATCGATGTGCGAAAGAAAACAGGATGAAAATATATGAGGGCATCTAAACAACCGAAGTAGAAATTATGGTAGAAATCAGCATCGAAAAATAATTCACATGTTAAACGCAACATACTCATGATTAACAGGTGGAAGTTGTTTCGTTTAATATAAAAGAATGATCACGACGAAACAATTCGACCACGACGAGACTCGCACTCGCAATCTTCTGATTCGAAGTCAGACGCCTTATCCGTTAGGCCACGCGGCCACATCGTTGTGCGAAAGAAAACAGGATGAAAATATATGAGGGCATCTAAACAACCGAAGTAGAAATTATGGTAGAAATCAGCATCGAAAAATAATTCACATGTTAAACGCAACATACTCATGATTAACAGGCGGAAGTTGTTTCGTTTAATATAAAAGAATGATCACGACAAAACAATTCGACCACGACGAGACTCGACCTCGCAATCTTCTGATTCGAAGTCAGACGCCTTATCCATTAGGCCACGCGGCCACATCGACGCGCGAAAGAAAACAGGATGAAAATATATGAGGGCATCTAAACAACCGAAGTAGACATTATCGTAGAAATCAGCATCGAAAAATAATTCACATGTTAAACGCAACATACTCATGATTACCAGGTTTAAGTTGTTTCGTTTAATATAAAAGAATGATCACGACAAAACAATTCGACCACGACGAGACTCGAACTCGCAATCTTCTGATTCGAAGTCAGACGCCTTATCCATTAGGCCACGCGGCCACATCGATGTGCGAAAGAAAACAGGATGAAAATATATGAGGGCATCTAAACAACCGAAGTAGAAATTATGGTAGAAATCAGCATCGAAAAATAATTCACATGTTAAACGCAACATACTCATGATTAACAGGTGGAAGTTGTTTCGTTTAATATAAAAGAATGATCACGACAAAACAATTCGACCACGACGAGACTCGCACTCGCAATCTTCTGATTCGAAGTCAGACGCCTTATCCATTAGGCCACGCGGCCACATCAATATAAGAAAGAAAACAGGATGAAAATATATGAGGGCATCTAAACAACCGAAGTAGAAATTATGGTAGAAATCAGCATCGAAAAATAATTCACATGTTAAACGCAACATACTCATGATTAACAGGCGGAAGTTGTTTCGTTTAATATAAAAGAATGATCACGACAAAACAATTCGACCACGACGAGACTCGAACTCGCAATCTTCTGATTCGAAGTCAGACGCCTTATCCATTAGGCCACGCGGCCACATCGATGTGCGGAAGAAAACAGGATGAAAATATATGAGGGCATCTAAACAACCGAAGTAGAAATTATGGTAGAAATCAGCATCGAAAAATAATTCACATGATAAACGCAACATACTCATGATTAACAGGTTTAACTTGTTTCGTTTAATATAAAAGAATGATCACGATAAAACAATTCGACCACGACGAGACTCGAACTCGCAATCTTCTGATTCGAAGTCAGACGCCTTATCCATTAGGCCACGCGGCCACATTGGTATACGAAAGAAAACAGGATTAAAATAAATGAGGGCATCTAAACAACAGGAGCAGAAATTATGGTAGAAATCAGCATCGAAAAATAATTCACATGTTAAACGCAACATACTCATGATTAACAGGCGGAAGTTGTTTCGTTTAATATAAAAGAATGATCACGACAAAACAATTCGACCACGACAAGACTCGAACTCGCAATCTTCTGATTCGAAGTCAGACGACTTATCCATTAGGCCACGCGGCCACATCAATATAAGAAAGAAAACAGGATGAAAATATATGAGGGCATCTAAACAACCGAAGTAGAAATTATGGTAGAAATCAGCATCGAAAAATAATTCACATGTTAAACGCAACATACTCATGATTAACAGGCGGAAGTTGTTTCGTTTAATATAAAAGAATGATCACGACAAAACAATTCGACCACGACGAGACTCGAACTCGCAATCTTCTGATTCGAAGTCAGACGCCTTATCCATTAGGCCACGCTGCCACGTCAATATAAGAAAGAAAACAGGATGAAAATATATGAGGGCATCTAAACAACCGAAGTAGAAATTATGGTAGAAATCAGCATCGAAAAATAATTCACATGTTAAACGCAACATACTCATGATTAACAGGTGGAAGTTGTTTCGTTTAATATAAAAGAATGATCACGACAAAACAATTCGACCACGACGAGACTCGCACTCGCAATCTTCTGATTCGAAGTCAGACGCCTTATCCATTAGGCCACGCGGCCACATCAATATAAGAAAGAAAACAGGATGAAAATATATGAGGGCATCTAAACAACCGAAGTAGAAATTATGGTAGAAATCAGCATCGAAAAATAATTCACATGTTAAACGCAACATACTCATGATTAACAGGCGGAAGTTGTTTCGTTTAATATAAAAGAATGATCACGACAAAACAATTCGACCACGACGAGACTCGAACTCGCAATCTTCTGATTCGAAGTCAGACGCCTTATCCATTAGGCCACGCGGCCACATCAATATAAGAAAGAAAACAGGATGAAAATATATGAGGGCATCTAAACAACCGAAGTAGAAATTATGGTAGAAATCAGCATCGAAAAATAATTCACATGATAAACGCAACATACTCATGATTAACAGGTTTAACTTGTTTCGTTTAATATAAAAGAATGATCAGGATAAAACAATTCGACCACGACGAGACTCGCACTCGCAATCTTCTGATTCGAAGTCAGACGCCTTATCCGTTAGGCCACGCGGCCACATAGATGTGCGAAAGAAAACAGGATGAAAATATATGAGGGCATCTAAACAACCGAAGTAGAAATTATGGTAGAAATCAGCATCGAAAAATAATTCACATGTTAAACGCAACATACTCATGATTAACAGGCGGAAGTTGTTTCGTTTAATATAAAAGAATGATCACGACAAAGCAATTCGACCACGACGAGACTCGAACTAGCAATCTTCTGATTCGAAGTCAGACGCCTTATCCATTAGGCCACGCGGCCACATCAATATAAGAAAGAAAACAGGATGAAAATATATGAGGGCATCTAAACAACCGAAGTAGAAATTATGGTAGAAATCAGCATCGAAAAATAATTCACATGTTAAACGCAACATACTCATGATTAACAGGTGGAAGTTGTTTCGTTTAATATAAAAGAATGATCACGACAAAACAATTCGACCACGACGAGACTCGAACTCGCAATCTTCTGATTCGAAGTCAGACGCCTTATCCATTAGGCCACGCGGCCACATCGATGTGCGAAAGAAAACAGGATGAAAATATATGAGGGCATCTAAACAACCGAAGTAGAAATTATGGTAGAAATCAGCATCGAAAAATAATTCACATGATAAACGCAACATACTCATGATTAACAGGTTTAACTTGTTTCGTTTAATATAAAAGAATGATCACGATAAAACAATTCGACCACGACGAGACTCGAACTCGCAATCTTCTGATTCGAAGTCAGACGCCTTATCCATTAGGCCACGCGGCCACATCAATATAAGAAAGAAAACAGGATGAAAATATATGAGGGCATCTAAACAACAGGAGCAGAAATTATGGTAGAAATCAGCATCGAAAAATAATTCACATGTTAAACGCAACATACTCATGATTAACAGGCGGAAGTTGTTTCGTTTAATATAAAAGAATGATCACGACAAAACAATTCGACCACGACGAGACTCGAACTCGCAATCTTCTGATTCGAAGTCAGACGACTTATCCATTAGGCCACGCGGCCACATCAATATAAGAAAGAAAACAGGATGAAAATATATGAGGGCATCTAAACAACCGAAGTAGAAATTATGGTAGAAATCAGCATCGAAAAATAATTCACATGTTAAACGCAACATACTCATGATTAACAGGCGGAAGTTGTTTCGTTTAATATAAAAGAATGATCACGACAAAACAATTCGACCACGACGAGACTCGAACTCGCAATCTTCTGATTCGAAGTCAGACGACTTATCATTTAGGCCACGCGGCCACATCAATATAAGAAAGAAAACAGGATGAAAATATATGAGGGCATCTAAACAACCGAAGTAGAAATTATGGTAGAAATCAGCATCGAAAAATAATTCACATGTTAAACGCAACATACTCATGATTAACAGGTGGAAGTTGTTTCGTTTAATATAAAAGAATGATCACGACAAAACAATTCGACCACGACGAGACTCGAACTCGCAATCTTCTGATTCGAAGTCAGACGCCTTATCCATTATGCCCCGCGGCCACATCGATGTGCGAAAGAAAACAGGATGAAAATATATCAGGGAATCTAAACAACCGAAGTAGAAATTATGGTAGAAATCAGCATCGAAAAATAATTCACATGTTAAACGCAACATACTCATGATTAACAGGTTTAAGTTGTTTCGTTTAATATAAAAGAATGATCACGACTAAACAATTCGACCACGACGAGACTCGAACTCTGAATCTTCTGATTCGAAGTAAGACGCCTTATCCGTTAGGCCACGCGGCCACATCGATGTGCAAAAGAAAACAGGATGAAAATATATGAGGGCATCTAAACAACCGAAGTAGAAATTATCGTAGAAATCAGCATCGAAAAATAATTCACATGTTAAACGCAACATACTCATGATTAACAGGTTTAAGTTGTTTTGTTTAATATAAAAGAATGATCACGACAAAACAATTCGACCACGACGAGACTCGAACTCGCAATCTTCTGATTCGAAGTCAGACGCCTTATCCATTAGGCCACGCGGCCACATCGATGTGCGAAAGAAAACAGGATGAAAATATATGAGGGCATCTAAACAACCGAAGTAGAAATTATGGTAGAAATCAGCATCGAAAAATAATTCACATGTTAAACGCAACATACTCATGATTAACAGGCGGAAGTTGTTTCGTTTAATATAAAAGAATGATCACGACAAAACAATTCGACCACGACGAGACTCGAACTCGCAATCTTCTGATTCGAAGTCAGACGCCTTATCCATTAGGCCACGCGGCCACATCGATGTGCGAAAGAAAACAGGATGAAAATATATGAGGGCATCTAAACAACCGAAGTAGAAATTATGGTAGAAATCAGCATCGAAAAATAATTCACATGATAAACGCAACATACTCATGATTAACAGGTTTAACTTGTTTCGTTTAATATAAAAGAATGATCACGATAAAACAATTCGACCACGACGAGACTCGAACTCGCAATCTTCTGATTCGAAGTCAGACGCCTTATCCATTAGGCCACGCGGCCACATTGGTATACGAAAGAAAACAGGATTAAAATATATGAGGGCATCTAAACAACAGGAGCAGAAATTATGGTAGAAATCAGCATCGAAAAATAATTCACATGTTAAACGCAACATACTCATGATTAACAGGCGGAAGTTGTTTCGTTTAATATAAAAGAATGATCACGACAAAACAATTCGACCACGACGAGACTCGAACTCGCAATCTTCTGATTCGAAGTCAGACGACTTATCCATTAGGCCACGCGGCCACATCAATATAAGAAAGAAAACAGGATGAAAATATATGAGGGCATCTAAACAACCGAAGTAGAAATTATGGTAGAAATCAGCATCGAAAAATAATTCACATGTTAAACGCAACATACTCATGATTAACAGGCGGAAGTTGTTTCGTTTAATATAAAAGAATGATCACGACAAAACAATTCGACCACGACGAGACTCGAACTCGCAATCTTCTGATTCGAAGTCAGACGCCTTATCCATTAGGCCACGCTGCCACGTCAATATAAGAAAGAAAACAGGATGAAAATATATGAGGGCATCTAAACAACCGAAGTAGAAATTATGGTAGAAATCAGCATCGAAAAATAATTCACATGTTAAACGCAACATACTCATGATTAACAGGTGGAAGTTGTTTCGTTTAATATAAAAGAATGATCACGATAAAACAATTCGACCACGACGAGACTCGCACTCGCAATCTTCTGATTCGAAGTCAGACGCCTTATCCGTTAGGCCACGCGGCCACATCGATGTGCGAAAGAAAACAGGATGAAAATATATGAGGGCATCTAAACAACCGAAGTAGAAATTATGGTAGAAATCAGCATCGAAAAATAATTCACATGTTAAACGCAACATACTCATGATTAACAGGCGGAAGTTGTTTCGTTTAATATAAAAGAATGATCACGACAAAACAATTCGACCACGACGAGACTCGAACTAGCAATCTTCTGATTCGAAGTCAGACGCCTTATCCATTAGGCCACGCGGCCACATCAATATAAGAAAGAAAACAGGATGAAAATATATGAGGGCATCTAAACAACCGAAGTAGAAATTATGGTAGAAATCAGCATCGAAAAATAATTCACATGTTAAACGCAACATACTCATGATTAACAGGTGGAAGTTGTTTCGTTTAATATAAAAGAATGATCACGACAAAACAATTCGACCACGACGAGACTCGAACTCGCAATCTTCTGATTCGAAGTCAGACGCCTTATCCATTAGGCCACGCGGCCACATCGATGTGCGAAAGAAAACAGGATGAAAATATATGAGGGCATCTAAACAACCGAAGTAGAAATTATGGTAGAAATCAGCATCGAAAAATAATTCACATGATAAACGCAACATACTCATGATTAACAGGTTTAACTTGTTTCGTTTAATATAAAAGAATGATCACGATAAAACAATTCGACCACGACGAGACTCGAACTCGCAATCTTCTGATTCGAAGTCAGACGCCTTATCCATTAGGCCACGCGGCCACATTGGTATACGAAAGAAAACAGGATTAAAATAAATGAGGGCATCTAAACAACAGGAGCAGAAATTATGGTAGAAATCAGCATCGAAAAATAATTCACATGTTAAACGCAACATACTCATGATTAACAGGCGGAAGTTGTTTCGTTTAATATAAAAGAATGATCACGACAAAACAATTCGACCACGACGAGACTCGAACTCGCAATCTTCTGATTCGAAGTCAGACGACTTATCCATTAGGCCACGCGGCCACATCAATATAAGAAAGAAAACAGGATGAAAATATATGAGGGCATCTAAACAACCGAAGTAGAAATTATGGTAGAAATCAGCATCGAAAAATAATTCACATGTTAAACGCAACATACTCATGATTAACAGGCGGAAGTTGTTTCGTTTAATATAAAAGAATGATCACGACAAAACAATTCGACCACGACGAGACTCGAACTCGCAATCTTCTGATTCGAAGTCAGACGCCTTATCCATTAGGCCACGCTGCCACGTCAATATAAGAAAGAAAACAGGATGAAAATATATGAGGGCATCTAAACAACCGAAGTAGAAATTATGGTAGAAATCAGCATCGAAAAATAATTCACATGTTAAACGCAACATACTCATGATTAACAGGTGGAAGTTGTTTCGTTTAATATAAAAGAATGATCACGACAAAACAATTCGACCACGACGAGACTCGCACTCGCAATCTTCTGATTCGAAGTCAGACGCCTTATCCATTAGGCCACGCGGCCACATCAATATAAGAAAGAAAACAGGATGAAAATATATGAGGGCATCTAAACAACCGAAGT
Organism: Euprymna scolopes; assembly: GCF_053919585.1. Classification (NCBI taxonomy): domain Eukaryota; kingdom Metazoa; phylum Mollusca; class Cephalopoda; order Sepiida; family Sepiolidae; genus Euprymna; species Euprymna scolopes. The sequence goes on from NC_136492.1 coordinate 29,814,009, forward strand.
AGAAATTATGGTAGAAATCAGCATCGAAAAATAATTCACATGTTAAACGCAACATACTCATGATTAACAGGCGGAAGTTGTTTCGTTTAATATAAAAGAATGATCACGACAAAACAATTCGACCACGACGAGACTCGAACTCGCAATCTTCTGATTCGAAGTCAGACGCCTTATCCATTAGGCCACGCGGCCACATCAATATAAGAAAGAAAACAGGATGAAAATATATGAGGGCATCTAAACAACCGAAGTAGAAATTATGGTAGAAATCAGCATCGAAAAATAATTCACATGATAAACGCAACATACTCATGATTAACAGGTTTAACTTGTTTCGTTTAATATAAAAGAATGATCAGGATAAAACAATTCGACCACGACGAGACTCGCACTCGCAATCTTCTGATTCGAAGTCAGACGCCTTATCCGTTAGGCCACGCGGCCACATAGATGTGCGAAAGAAAACAGGATGAAAATATATGAGGGCATCTAAACAACCGAAGTAGAAATTATGGTAGAAATCAGCATCGAAAAATAATTCACATGTTAAACGCAACATACTCATGATTAACAGGCGGAAGTTGTTTCGTTTAATATAAAAGAATGATCACGACAAAGCAATTCGACCACGACGAGACTCGAACTAGCAATCTTCTGATTCGAAGTCAGACGCCTTATCCATTAGGCCACGCGGCCACATCAATATAAGAAAGAAAACAGGATGAAAATATATGAGGGCATCTAAACAACCGAAGTAGAAATTATGGTAGAAATCAGCATCGAAAAATAATTCACATGTTAAACGCAACATACTCATGATTAACAGGTGGAAGTTGTTTCGTTTAATATAAAAGAATGATCACGACAAAACAATTCGACCACGACGAGACTCGAACTCGCAATCTTCTGATTCGAAGTCAGACGCCTTATCCATTAGGCCACGCGGCCACATCGATGTGCGAAAGAAAACAGGATGAAAATATATGAGGGCATCTAAACAACCGAAGTAGAAATTATGGTAGAAATCAGCATCGAAAAATAATTCACATGATAAACGCAACATACTCATGATTAACAGGTTTAACTTGTTTCGTTTAATATAAAAGAATGATCACGATAAAACAATTCGACCACGACGAGACTCGAACTCGCAATCTTCTGATTCGAAGTCAGACGCCTTATCCATTAGGCCACGCGGCCACATCAATATAAGAAAGAAAACAGGATGAAAATATATGAGGGCATCTAAACAACAGGAGCAGAAATTATGGTAGAAATCAGCATCGAAAAATAATTCACATGTTAAACGCAACATACTCATGATTAACAGGCGGAAGTTGTTTCGTTTAATATAAAAGAATGATCACGACAAAACAATTCGACCACGACGAGACTCGAACTCGCAATCTTCTGATTCGAAGTCAGACGACTTATCCATTAGGCCACGCGGCCACATCAATATAAGAAAGAAAACAGGATGAAAATATATGAGGGCATCTAAACAACCGAAGTAGAAATTATGGTAGAAATCAGCATCGAAAAATAATTCACATGTTAAACGCAACATACTCATGATTAACAGGCGGAAGTTGTTTCGTTTAATATAAAAGAATGATCACGACAAAACAATTCGACCACGACGAGACTCGAACTCGCAATCTTCTGATTCGAAGTCAGACGACTTATCATTTAGGCCACGCGGCCACATCAATATAAGAAAGAAAACAGGATGAAAATATATGAGGGCATCTAAACAACCGAAGTAGAAATTATGGTAGAAATCAGCATCGAAAAATAATTCACATGTTAAACGCAACATACTCATGATTAACAGGTGGAAGTTGTTTCGTTTAATATAAAAGAATGATCACGACAAAACAATTCGACCACGACGAGACTCGAACTCGCAATCTTCTGATTCGAAGTCAGACGCCTTATCCATTATGCCCCGCGGCCACATCGATGTGCGAAAGAAAACAGGATGAAAATATATCAGGGAATCTAAACAACCGAAGTAGAAATTATGGTAGAAATCAGCATCGAAAAATAATTCACATGTTAAACGCAACATACTCATGATTAACAGGTTTAAGTTGTTTCGTTTAATATAAAAGAATGATCACGACTAAACAATTCGACCACGACGAGACTCGAACTCTGAATCTTCTGATTCGAAGTAAGACGCCTTATCCGTTAGGCCACGCGGCCACATCGATGTGCAAAAGAAAACAGGATGAAAATATATGAGGGCATCTAAACAACCGAAGTAGAAATTATCGTAGAAATCAGCATCGAAAAATAATTCACATGTTAAACGCAACATACTCATGATTAACAGGTTTAAGTTGTTTTGTTTAATATAAAAGAATGATCACGACAAAACAATTCGACCACGACGAGACTCGAACTCGCAATCTTCTGATTCGAAGTCAGACGCCTTATCCATTAGGCCACGCGGCCACATCGATGTGCGAAAGAAAACAGGATGAAAATATATGAGGGCATCTAAACAACCGAAGTAGAAATTATGGTAGAAATCAGCATCGAAAAATAATTCACATGTTAAACGCAACATACTCATGATTAACAGGCGGAAGTTGTTTCGTTTAATATAAAAGAATGATCACGACAAAACAATTCGACCACGACGAGACTCGAACTCGCAATCTTCTGATTCGAAGTCAGACGCCTTATCCATTAGGCCACGCGGCCACATCGATGTGCGAAAGAAAACAGGATGAAAATATATGAGGGCATCTAAACAACCGAAGTAGAAATTATGGTAGAAATCAGCATCGAAAAATAATTCACATGATAAACGCAACATACTCATGATTAACAGGTTTAACTTGTTTCGTTTAATATAAAAGAATGATCACGATAAAACAATTCGACCACGACGAGACTCGAACTCGCAATCTTCTGATTCGAAGTCAGACGCCTTATCCATTAGGCCACGCGGCCACATTGGTATACGAAAGAAAACAGGATTAAAATATATGAGGGCATCTAAACAACAGGAGCAGAAATTATGGTAGAAATCAGCATCGAAAAATAATTCACATGTTAAACGCAACATACTCATGATTAACAGGCGGAAGTTGTTTCGTTTAATATAAAAGAATGATCACGACAAAACAATTCGACCACGACGAGACTCGAACTCGCAATCTTCTGATTCGAAGTCAGACGACTTATCCATTAGGCCACGCGGCCACATCAATATAAGAAAGAAAACAGGATGAAAATATATGAGGGCATCTAAACAACCGAAGTAGAAATTATGGTAGAAATCAGCATCGAAAAATAATTCACATGTTAAACGCAACATACTCATGATTAACAGGCGGAAGTTGTTTCGTTTAATATAAAAGAATGATCACGACAAAACAATTCGACCACGACGAGACTCGAACTCGCAATCTTCTGATTCGAAGTCAGACGCCTTATCCATTAGGCCACGCTGCCACGTCAATATAAGAAAGAAAACAGGATGAAAATATATGAGGGCATCTAAACAACCGAAGTAGAAATTATGGTAGAAATCAGCATCGAAAAATAATTCACATGTTAAACGCAACATACTCATGATTAACAGGTGGAAGTTGTTTCGTTTAATATAAAAGAATGATCACGATAAAACAATTCGACCACGACGAGACTCGCACTCGCAATCTTCTGATTCGAAGTCAGACGCCTTATCCGTTAGGCCACGCGGCCACATCGATGTGCGAAAGAAAACAGGATGAAAATATATGAGGGCATCTAAACAACCGAAGTAGAAATTATGGTAGAAATCAGCATCGAAAAATAATTCACATGTTAAACGCAACATACTCATGATTAACAGGCGGAAGTTGTTTCGTTTAATATAAAAGAATGATCACGACAAAACAATTCGACCACGACGAGACTCGAACTAGCAATCTTCTGATTCGAAGTCAGACGCCTTATCCATTAGGCCACGCGGCCACATCAATATAAGAAAGAAAACAGGATGAAAATATATGAGGGCATCTAAACAACCGAAGTAGAAATTATGGTAGAAATCAGCATCGAAAAATAATTCACATGTTAAACGCAACATACTCATGATTAACAGGTGGAAGTTGTTTCGTTTAATATAAAAGAATGATCACGACAAAACAATTCGACCACGACGAGACTCGAACTCGCAATCTTCTGATTCGAAGTCAGACGCCTTATCCATTAGGCCACGCGGCCACATCGATGTGCGAAAGAAAACAGGATGAAAATATATGAGGGCATCTAAACAACCGAAGTAGAAATTATGGTAGAAATCAGCATCGAAAAATAATTCACATGATAAACGCAACATACTCATGATTAACAGGTTTAACTTGTTTCGTTTAATATAAAAGAATGATCACGATAAAACAATTCGACCACGACGAGACTCGAACTCGCAATCTTCTGATTCGAAGTCAGACGCCTTATCCATTAGGCCACGCGGCCACATCAATATAAGAAAGAAAACAGGATGAAAATATATGAGGGCATCTAAACAACAGGAGCAGAAATTATGGTAGAAATCAGCATCGAAAAATAATTCACATGTTAAACGCAACATACTCATGATTAACAGGCGGAAGTTGTTTCGTTTAATATAAAAGAATGATCACGACAAAACAATTCGACCACGACGAGACTCGAACTCGCAATCTTCTGATTCGAAGTCAGACGACTTATCCATTAGGCCACGCGGCCACATCAATATAAGAAAGAAAACAGGATGAAAATATATGAGGGCATCTAAACAACCGAAGTAGAAATTATGGTAGAAATCAGCATCGAAAAATAATTCACATGTTAAACGCAACATACTCATGATTAACAGGCGGAAGTTGTTTCGTTTAATATAAAAGAATGATCACGACAAAACAATTCGACCACGACGAGACTCGAACTCGCAATCTTCTGATTCGAAGTCAGACGACTTATCATTTAGGCCACGCGGCCACATCAATATAAGAAAGAAAACAGGATGAAAATATATGAGGGCATCTAAACAACCGAAGTAGAAATTATGGTAGAAATCAGCATCGAAAAATAATTCACATGTTAAACGCAACATACTCATGATTAACAGGTGGAAGTTGTTTCGTTTAATATAAAAGAATGATCACGACAAAACAATTCGACCACGACGAGACTCGAACTCGCAATCTTCTGATTCGAAGTCAGACGCCTTATCCATTAGGCCACGCTGCCACGTCAATATAAGAAAGAAAACAGGATGAAAATATATGAGGGCATCTAAACAACCGAAGTAGAAATTATGGTAGAAATCAGCATCGAAAAATAATTCACATGTTAAACGCAACATACTCATGATTAACAGGTGGAAGTTGTTTCGTTTAATATAAAAGAATGATCACGATAAAACAATTCGACCACGACGAGACTCGCACTCGCAATCTTCTGATTCGAAGTCAGACGCCTTATCCGTTAGGCCACGCGGCCACATCGATGTGCGAAAGAAAACAGGATGAAAATATATGAGGGCATCTAAACAACCGAAGTAGAAATTATGGTAGAAATCAGCATCGAAAAATAATTCACATGTTAAACGCAACATACTCATGATTAACAGGCGGAAGTTGTTTCGTTTAATATAAAAGAATGATCACGACAAAACAATTCGACCACGACGAGACTCGAACTAGCAATCTTCTGATTCGAAGTCAGACGCCTTATCCATTAGGCCACGCGGCCACATCAATATAAGAAAGAAAACAGGATGAAAATATATGAGGGCATCTAAACAACCGAAGTAGAAATTATGGTAGAAATCAGCATCGAAAAATAATTCACATGTTAAACGCAACATACTCATGATTAACAGGTGGAAGTTGTTTCGTTTAATATAAAAGAATGATCACGACAAAACAATTCGACCACGACGAGACTCGAACTCGCAATCTTCTGATTCGAAGTCAGACGCCTTATCCATTAGGCCACGCGGCCACATCGATGTGCGAAAGAAAACAGGATGAAAATATATGAGGGCATCTAAACAACCGAAGTAGAAATTATGGTAGAAATCAGCATCGAAAAATAATTCACATGATAAACGCAACATACTCATGATTAACAGGTTTAACTTGTTTCGTTTAATATAAAAGAATGATCACGATAAAACAATTCGACCACGACGAGACTCGAACTCGCAATCTTCTGATTCGAAGTCAGACGCCTTATCCATTAGGCCACGCGGCCACATCAATATAAGAAAGAAAACAGGATGAAAATATATGAGGGCATCTAAACAACAGGAGCAGAAATTATGGTAGAAATCAGCATCGAAAAATAATTCACATGTTAAACGCAACATACTCATGATTAACAGGCGGAAGTTGTTTCGTTTAATATAAAAGAATGATCACGACAAAACAATTCGACCACGACGAGACTCGAACTCGCAATCTTCTGATTCGAAGTCAGACGACTTATCCATTAGGCCACGCGGCCACATCAATATAAGAAAGAAAACAGGATGAAAATATATGAGGGCATCTAAACAACCGAAGTAGAAATTATGGTAGAAATCAGCATCGAAAAATAATTCACATGTTAAACGCAACATACTCATGATTAACAGGCGGAAGTTGTTTCGTTTAATATAAAAGAATGATCACGACAAAACAATTCGACCACGACGAGACTCGAACTCGCAATCTTCTGATTCGAAGTCAGACGACTTATCATTTAGGCCACGCGGCCACATCAATATAAGAAAGAAAACAGGATGAAAATATATGAGGGCATCTAAACAACCGAAGTAGAAATTATGGTAGAAATCAGCATCGAAAAATAATTCACATGTTAAACGCAACATACTCATGATTAACAGGTGGAAGTTGTTTCGTTTAATATAAAAGAATGATCACGACAAAACAATTCGACCACGACGAGACTCGAACTCGCAATCTTCTGATTCGAAGTCAGACGCCTTATCCATTAGGCCACGCGGCCACATCGATGTGCGAACGAAAACAGGATGAAAATATATCAGGGAATCTAAACAACCGAAGTAGAAATTATGGTAGAAATCAGCATCGAAAAATAATTCACATGTTAAACGCAACATACTCATGATTAACAGGTTTAAGTTGTTTCGTTTAATATAAAAGAATGATCACGACTAAACAATTCGACCACGACGAGACTCGAACTCGCAATCTTCTGACTCGAAGTAAGACGCCTTATCCGTTAGGCCACGCGGCCACATCGATGTGCAAAAGAAAACAGGATGAAAATATATGAGGGCATCTAAACAACCGAAGTAGAAATTATCGTAGAAATCAGCATCGAAAAATAATTCACATGTTAAACGCAACATACTCATGATTAACAGGTTTAAGTTGTTTCGTTTAATATAAAAGAATGATCACGACAAAACAATTCGACCACGACGAGACTCGAACTCGCAATCTTCTGATTCGAAGTCAGACGCCTTATCCATTAGGCCACGCGGCCACATCGATGTGCGAAAGAAAACAGGATGAAAATATATGAGGGCATCTAAACAACCGAAGTAGAAATTATGGTAGAAATCAGCATCGAAAAATAATTCACATGTTAAACGCAACATACTCATGATTAACAGGTGGAAGTTGTTTCGTTTAATATAAAAGAATGATCACGACAAAACAATTCGACCACGACGAGACTCGAACTCGCAATCTTCTGATTCGAAGTCAGACGCCTCATCCATTAGGCCACGCGGTCACATCAATATAAGAAAGAAAACAGGATGAAAATATATGAGGGCATCTAAACAACCGAAGTAGAAATTATGGTAGAAATCAGCATCGAAAAATAATTCACATGTTAAACGCAACATACTCATGATTAACAGGTTTAAGTTGTTTCGTTTAATATAAAAGAACGATCACGACAAAACAATTCGACCACGACGAGACTCGAACTCGCAATCTTCTGATTCGACGTCAGACGCCTTATCCATTAGGCCACTCGGCCACATCAATATAAGAAAGAAAACAGGATGAAAATATATGAGGGCATCTAAACAACCGAAGTAGAAATTATGGTAGAAATCAGCATCGAAAAATAATTCACATGTTAAACGCAACAGACTCATGATTAACAGGTGGAAGTTGTTTCGTTTAATATAAAAGAATGATCACGACAAAACAATTCGACCACGACGAGACTCGATCTCGCAATCTTCTGATTCGAAGTCAGACGCCTTATCCATTAGGCCACGCGGCCACATCGATGTGCGAAAGAAAACAGGATTAAAATATATGAGGGCATCTAAACAACCGAAGTAGAAATTATGGTAGAAATCAGCAACGAAAAATAATTCACATGTTAAACGCAACATACTCATGATTAACAGGTTTAAGTTGTTTAGTTTAATATAAAAGAATGATCACGACAAAACAATTCGACCACGACGAGACTCGAACTCGCAATCTTCTGATTCGAAGTCAGACGCCTTATCCATTAGGCCACGCAGCCACATCAATATACGAAAGAAAACAGGATGACAATATATAAGGGCATCTAAACCACCGAAGTAGAAATTATGGTAGAAATCAGCATCGAAAAATAATTCACATGTTAAACGCAACATACTCATGATTAACAGGTTTAAGTTGTTTCGTTTAATATAAAAGAATGATCACGACAAAACAATTCGACCACGACGAGACTCAACCTCGCAATCTTCTGATTCGAAGGAAGACGCCTTATCCATTAGGCCACGCGGCCACATCGATGTGCGAAAGAAAACAGGATTAAAATATATGAGGGCATCTAAACAACCGAAGTAGAAATTATGGTAGAAATCAGCATCGAAAAATAATTCACATGTTAAACATAACATACTCATGATTAACAGGTTTAAGTTGTTTCGTTTAATATAAAAGTATGATCACGACAAAAAAATTTGACCACGACGAGACTCGAACTCGCAATCTTCTGATTCGAAGTCAGACGCCTTATCCATTAGGCCACGCGGCCACATCAATATCTTCGAAAGAAAAAAGGATTAAAATATATGAGGGCATCTAAACCACCGAAGTAGAAATTATCGTAGAAATCAGCATCGAAAAATAATTCACATGTTAAACGCAACATACTCATGATTAACAGGTTTAAGTTGTTTCGTTTAATATAAAAGAATGATCACGACAAAACAATTCGACCACGACGAGACTCGACCTCGCAATCTTCAGATTCGAAGTTAGACGCCTTATCCATTAGGCCACGCGGCCACATCGATGCGCGAAAGAAAACAGGATGCAAATATATGAGGGCATCTAAACAACCGAAGTAGAAATTATGGTAGAAATCAGCATCGAAAAATAATTCATATGTTAAACGCAACATACTCATGATTAACAGGTTAAAGTTGTTTCGTTTAATATAAAAGAATGATCACGACAAAACAATTCGACCACGACGAGACTATAACTCGCAATATTCTGATTCGAAGTAAGACGCCTTATCCGTTAGGCCACGCGGCCACATCGATGTGCGAAAGAAAACAGGATGAAAATATATGAGGGCATCTAAACAACCGAAGTAGAAATTATGGTAGAAATCAGCATCGAAAAATAATTCACATGTTAAACGCAACATACTCATGATTAACAGGTTTAAGTTGTTTCGTTTAATATAAAAGAATGATCACGACAAAACAATTCGACCACGACGAGACTCGAACTCGCAATCTTCTGATTCGAAGTAAGACGCCTTATCCGTTAGGCCACGCGGCCACATCGATGTGCGAAAGAAAACAGGATGAAAATATATGAGGGCATCTAAACAACCGAAGTAGAAATTATGGTAGAAATCAGCATCGAAAAATAATTCACATGTAAAACGCAACATACTCATTATTAACAGGTTTAAGTTGTTTCGTTTAATATAAAAGAATGATCACGACAAAACAATTCGACCACGACGAGACTCGAACCCGCAATCTTCTGATTCGAAGTCAGACGCCTTATCCATTAGGCCACGCGGCCACATTGGTATACGAAAGAAAACAGGATGAAAATATATGAGGGCATCTAAACAACAGGAGCAGAAATTATGGTAGAAATCAGCATCGAAAAATAATTCACATGTTAAACGCAACATACTCATGATTAACAGGTGGAAGTTGTTTCGTTTAATATAAAAGAATGATCACGACAAAACAATTCGACCACGACGAGACTCGAACTCGCAATCTTATGATTCGAAGTCAGACGCCTTATCCATTAGGCCACACGGCCACATCGATGTGCGAAAGAAAACAGGATGAAAATATATGAGGGCATCTAAACAACCGAAGTAGAAATTATGGTAGAAATCAGCATCGAAAAATAATTCACATGTTAAACGCAACATACTCATGATTAACAGGTTTAAGTTGTTTCGTTTAATATAAAAGAATGATCACGACAAAACAATTCGACCACGACGAGACTCGAACTCGCAATCTTCTGCTTCGAAGTCAGACGCCTTATCCATTAGGCCACGCGGCCACATCGATGTGCGAAAGAAAACAGGATGAAAATATATGAGGGCATCTAAACCACCGAAGTAGAAATTATGGTAGAAATCAGCATCGAAAAATAATTCACATGTTAAACGCAACATACTCATGATTAACAGGTGGAAGTTGTTTCGTTTAATATAAAAGAATGATCACGACAAAACAATTCGACCACGACGAGACTCGAACTCGCAATCTTCTGATTCGAATTCAGACGCCTTATCCATTAGGCCACGCGGCCACATTGGTATACGAAAGAAAACAGGACGAAAATATATGAGGGCATCTAAACAACCGGAGCAGAAATTATGGTAGAAATCAGCATCGAAAAATAATTCACATGTTAAACGCAACATACTCATGATTAACAGGTTTAAGTTGTTTCGTTTAATATAAAAGAATGATCACGACAAAACAATTCGACCACGACGAGACTCGAACTCGCAATCTTCTGATTCGAAGTCAGACGCCTTATCCATTAGGCCACGCGGCCACATCGATGTGCGAAAGAAAACAGGATGAAAATATATGAGGGCATCTAAACAACCGGAGTAGAAATTATGGTAGAAATCAGCATCGAAAAATAATTCACGTGTTAAACGCAACATACTCATGATTAACAGGTTTAAGTTGTTTCGTTTAATATAAAAGAATTATCACGACAAAACAATTCGACCACGACGAGACTCGGACTCGGACTCGCAATCTTCTGATTCGAAGTCAGACGCCTTATCCATTAGGCCACGCGGCCACATTGGTATACGAAAGAAAACAGGATGAAAATATATGAGGGCATCTAAACAACCGAAGTAGAAATTATGGTAGAAATCAGCATCGAAAAATAATTCACATGTTAAACGCAACATACTCATGATTAACAGGTTTAAGTTGTTTCGTTTAATATAAAAGAATGATCACGACAAAACAATTCGACCACGACGAGATTCGAACTCGCAATCTTCTGATTCGAAGTCAGACGCCTTATCCATTAGGCCACGCGGCCACATTGGTATACGAAAGAAAACAGGATGAAAATATATGAGGGCATCTAAACAACCGAAGTAGAAATTATGGTAGAAATCAGCATCGAAAAATAATTCACATGTTAAACGCAACATACTCATGATTAACAGGTTTAAGTTGTTTCGTTTAATATAAAAGAATGATCACGACAAAACATTTCGACCATGACGAGACTCGAACTCGCAATCTTCTGATTCGAAGTCAGACGCCTTATCCATTAGGCCACGCGGCCACATCGATGTGCGAAAGAAAACAGGATGAAAATATATGAGGGCATCTAAACAACCGAAGAAGAAATTATGGTAGAAATCAGCATCGAAAAATAATTCACATGTTAAACGCAACAGACTCATGATTAACAGGTTTAAGTTGTTTCGTTTAATATAAAAGAATGATCACGACAAAACATTTCGACCATGACGAGACTCGAACTCGCATTCTTCTGATTCGAAGTCAGACGCCTTATCCATTAGGCCACGCGGCCACATTGGTATACGAAAGAAAACAGGATGAAAATATATGAGGGCATCTAAACAACAGGAGCAGAAATTATGGTAGAAATCAGCATCGAAAAATAATTCACATGTTAAACGCAACATACTCATGATTAACAGGTGGAAGTTGTTTCGTTTAATATAAAAGAATGATCACGACAAAACAATTCGACCACGACGAGACTCGAACTCGCAATCTTCTGATTCGAAGTCAGAAGCCTTATCCATTAGGCCACACGGCCACATCGATGTGCGAAAGAAAACAGGATGAAAATATATGAGGGCATCTAAACAACCGAAGTAGAAATTATGGTAGAAATCAGCATCGAAAAATAATTCACATGTTAAACGCAACATACTCATGATTAACAGGTTTAAGTTGTTTCGTTTAATATAAAAGAATGATCACGACAAAACAATTCGACCACGACGAGACTCGAACTCGCAATCTTCTGCTTCGAAGTCAGACGCCTTATCCATTAGGCCACGCGGCCACATCGATGTGCGAAAGAAAACAGGATGAAAATATATGAGGGCATCTAAACCACCGAAGTAGAAATTATGGTAGAAATCAGCATCGAAAAATAATTCACATGTTAAACGCAACATACTCATGATTAACAGGTGGAAGTTGTTTCGTTTAATATAAAAGAATGATCACGACAAAACAATTCGACCACGACGAGACTCGAACTCGCAATCTTCTGATTCGAATTCAGACGCCTTATCCATTAGGCCACGCGGCCACATTGGTATACGAAAGAAAACAGGATGAAAATATATGAGGGCATCTAAACAACCGGAGCAGAAATTATGGTAGAAATCAGCATCGAAAAATAATTCACATGTTAAACGCAACATACTCATGATTAACAGGTTTAAGTTGGTTCGTTTAATATAAAAGAATGATCACGACAAAACAATTCGACCACGACGAGACTCGAACTCGCAATCTTCTGATTCGAAGTCAGACGCCTTATCCATTAGGCCACGCGGCCACATCGATGTGCGAAAGAAAACAGGATGAAAATATATGAGGGCATCTAAACAACCGGAGTAGAAATTATGGTAGAAATCAGCATCGAAAAATAATTCACATGTTAAACGCAACATACTCATGATTAACAGGTTTAAGTTGTTTCGTTTAATATAAAAGAATGATCACGACAAAACAATTCGACCACGACGAGACTCGGACTCGGACTCGCAATCTTCTGATTCGAAGTCAGACGCCTTATCCATTAGGCCACGCGGCCACATTGGTATACGAAAGAAAACAGGATGAAAATATATGAGGGCATCTAAACAACCGAAGTAGAAATTATGGTAGAAATCAGCATCGAAAAATAATTCACATGTTAAACGCAACATACTCATGATTAACAGGTTTAAGTTGTTTCGTTTAATATAAAAGAATGATCACGACAAAACAATTCGACCACGACGAGATTCGAACTCGCAATCTTCTGATTCGAAGTCAGACGCCTTATCCATTAGGCCACGCGGCCACATTGGTATACGAAAGAAAACAGGATGAAAATATATGAGGGCATCTAAACAACCGAAGTAGAAATTATGGTAGAAATCAGCATCGAAAAATAATTCACATGTTAAACGCAACATACTCATGATTAACAGGTTTAAGTTGTTTCGTTTAATATAAAAGAATGATCACGACAAAACATTTCGACCATGACGAGACTCGAACTCGCAATCTTCTGATTCGAAGTCAGACGCCTTATCCATTAGGCCACGCGGCCACATCGATGTGCGAAAGAAAACAGGATGAAAATATATGAGGGCATCTAAACAACCGAAGAAGAAATTATGGTAGAAATCAGCATCGAAAAATAATTCACATGTTAAACGCAACATACTCATGATTAACAGGTTTAAGTTGTTTCGTTTAATATAAAAGAATGATCACGACAAAACAATTCGACCACGACTAGACTCGAACTCGCAATCTTCTGATTCGAAGTCAGACGCCTTATCCATTAGGCCACACGGCCACATCGATGTGCGAAAGAAAACAGGATGAAAATATATGAGGTCATCTAAACAACCGAAGTAGAAATTATTGTAGAAATCAGCATCGAAAAATAATTCACATGTTAAACGCAACATACTCATGATTAACAGGTTTAAGTTGTTTCGTTTAATATAAAAGAATGATCACGACAAAACAATTCGACCACGACGAGACTCGAACTCGCAATCTTCTGATTCGACGTCAGACGTCTTATCCATTAGGCCACGCGGCCACATCAATATACGAAAGAAAACAGGATGAAAATATATGAGGTCATCTAAACAACCGAAGTAGAAATTATTGTAGAAATCAGCATCGAAAAATAATTCACATGTTAAACGCAACATACTCATGATTAACAGGTTGAAGTTGTTTCGTTTAATATAAAAGAATGATCACGACAAAACAATTCGACCACGACGAGACTCGAACTCGCAATCTTCTGATTCGAAGTCAGACGCCTTATCCATTAGGCCACGCGGCCACACTGGTATACGGAAGAAAACAGGATTAAAATATATGAGGGCATCTAAACAACCGGAGTTGGAGACGGAATTGTTTTTGTTGAGATAAGTGATTTCAATCATGCTTTTTATTTTAGATTTAAAATATTAACAACTCCATTTTATTTCAGTATTTAATTTGTGTATTTCTGTTTTATTAAATGCTAGCTTTTTTCTAGTCCAATACCGGCTTCCATCTTATCTCCAAATTACTTATAACGGCACCAACTTACTTTCGGAAGAACCCCCCCCCCATCAGCCTTTTCTTTTATATCGTAAGCTTCTTAAAACGTTACTAGCTTAAGTTCAGAATAAAATCACGATTTTCTATTAACGGCTAATTTAAAAAAAAAAATGTTTTGAACGCTACTAACTGAATTTCTTTCAACACAGTTTGCAATTTGGAGACGGAATTGTTTTTGTTGAGATAAGTGATTTCAATCATGCTTTTTATTTTAGATTTAAAATATTAACAACTCCATTTTATTTCAGTATTTAATTTGTGTATTTCTGTTTTATTAAATGCTAGCTTTTTTTCTAGTCCAATACCGGCTTCCATCTTATCTCCAAATTACTTATAACGGCACCAACTTACTTTCGGAAGAACCCCCCCCCCCCATCAGCCTTTTCTTTTATATCGTAAGCTTCTTAAAACGTTACTAGCTTAAGTTCAGAATAAAATCACGATTTTCTATTAACGGCTAATTTAAAAAAAAAAATGTTTTGAACGCTACTAAATGAATTTCTTTCAACACAGTTTGCAATTTGGAGACGGAATTGTTTTTGTTGAGATAAGTGATTTCAATCATGCTTTTTATTTTAGATTTAAAATATTAACAACTCCATTTTATTTCAGTATTTAATTTGTGTATTTCTGTTTTATTAAATGCTAGCTTTTTTTTTTTTCCTCGTACATATGTTTATTTATCTGCCGAGTTGATAGCAAAAATTACGAATTATACTCATTTTTAGTTCGTGTGAGGGGAATCTATCACCATACTTTCCCTTAAACACGTCTGTTGGACTTTTATTAAGTACAATACTTAATAGTTTTTTTTTTTTTTTTTTTTTTTTTAATGGAGAGTAGAAAACGCATTGTGGATGCGTTATCGGCAGCTCCTGTTACTCTCGCTTCTTCTTATTTGTCCCTCAGTCCTCATTTTTTTTAAATGAGTGATTTTTCGGACAAAGGGAGAAGAAAAAGCTGTTTACTAGGTTGGCAGTATTTTTGCGAACAGTTGGCTGAGATGGCGGAAATTTTCTGTTTCTATGTCTATCCTTGTAGCCATGTCACTAGTAAGGGTGCTGGAGGTAAACGTTTTGTCTGGGCTGACGTTATCCGCCTGATAGTCAGGGACCCGAACCTTGGATTAACCACTAAGGAGGCTGTCCTATCAGCAGGTGCAAAGTACTGGGGCTGCTGTATTGCCATTTGGTGAATGGATTCTGGACCATGCAGTAGCTTCTGGTGGGGCCTCTCGATGCCATACTAGTGGGTAATTGTTACGGCTTTACCTTATCATTAACTACAAATAAAAAAAAAAAATTCTTCGTTTCTTTTTCTCTCTTAATTTCCCCTCTCTGTCCTGCTCTAAGTAAATCTGTCGACCTAGTCCACAAATTCCAAAATTTCATCATGACAAGTTTCAAGAAAAAATACTCGATTAAACCCGGTTCCCCAACTTCCAACGTAGACCCCTACTACCATGTCTCCTTCTCCAACATCAGGGGTCTTCGTTCTAACCTTCCAGAGGTTGAAACCCAATTACAGGAGACTAAACCAGACCTTTTATTTTTAAGTGAAACTGGCATTGGACAGGCTATTTCCCTAGATGAGTTTGCAATTTCAGGATACTCTAACTTAACTTCTAAATCTGACCCCCAAGATCGCCATGGGCATGGAATATGTGCCTATATTAAAGATAGCTTTCCATGTGGGAGGGACATCTCCAGGGAAGATCCTAACTTACCCTATATGTGCTTCCGGGTTGCTTTAGCTCACACTACTGCATTTATATTTACTCTCTATCGCCCCCACAACAGTGGAGTTACTATCTTTCAAAGCATATCTGAGAAAATTGACCAAGTCCTTTCTACTTATCCTTCAGCTAACATTCACGTATGTGGAGACTTCAATGTTCACAACGTCGAATGGTTGACCCACTCAAACAAGACCGATGATGAGGGGAGGTTCTGTCATGATTTCTCCATTGCCTATGACCTCACTCAGATTGTTCAGGAACCTACCCGTGTGCCCGATAATGACGGCCACTATGCGAGCCTACTAGACCTTTTTCTCACAACTTGCCCTGAACTATGTTCAGTTTCTGTTCTGTCGCCTCTTGGATCTTCCGACCACTCTGTTGTATCAATTAAGATAAAAATGAAATGTAATAAGTCCCCAGACGTACCTCTTCATCGTACAGTATATCGATACACTAAGGCTGACTGGGATAGCTTCCGTACATTTATATCTGATCTACCTCTGCATTCCATGTTTAAAAAGGATGTGTCCTCTATAGTATTAGACCTAACTGAATGGTTAATTGTAGGTATTGACCATTTCATACCCTCTAAAAAGTTTCAGCAAAAACCTAACAGCCAGCCATGGTTCTCTCCAGAATGTGCTGCTGCCATTGCGCACAGAAATCACTTTTTCCACTGCTTCAAACGTAATAGATGTATGGAAACTAAAGCCGTTTTCAGGACTGCCAGCAACCATTGTAAGAAAGTAATAAGGAACGCAAGAGTGTTGTATGCTCAATCTGTTAAGTCCAAAGTAGCTGAGCAGCGGCTTGGTTTCCACCAGTTTTGGCAAATAGCAAACAGAATCCTGAACAGAAGCGTGTGCTCCATCCCAACTATTATCAATGGACCTGAGGTAATCTCGTCAGCATCAGACAAAGCTAAACTCTTTGTCAAGAACTTTGCAGCAAATTCTACCCTTTGCGACCAAGACCGCCAACCCCCAATATTTCCTCGTGTATCAGAAAACACGCTATGTGATATACGTATATCTGTACGTGATGTTGCGAAGCTAATCAAAAACCTTGATTCGAGTAAAGCAACTGGCCCTGATGGTATTCCAATTATAGTACTCAAAAAACTTCAACCTGAATTAGCGCCCATACTTACAAAACTGTTTAAACGTTGTCTTAAGGAGAATAGTTTCCCATCTCCCTGGAAAATCTCATCAGTATGCCCTGTATTTAAGAATTCAGGTGATCGCTCATCCCCCTCTCAGTACAGGCCAATAAGTCTCCTGTGCGTCATGAGTAAGTTGCTAGAATCTGTGTTAAATACAGAAGTAATCAAACATCTCAACAAAAATAACCTCCTTAGTGACACTCAATATGGTTTCCGTTCTGCTAGATCTACAGCAGATGTCCTTACAGTTATATCGCATAGGATTAGCAAATCTCTCAACGGTGGCAATCTTTCTAGAGCAATTGCTCTTGACATATCTAAAGCCTTTGATAGGGTATGGCATAAAGGTTTACTTCATAAGATCGCTAGCTATGGTATAGCTGGAAAAGTCTTCTCAATTATTAAATCATTTCTTTCTGATAGGTTCATAAGAGTAGTAGTTGAGGGGCAAAAATCAGAAGCTCACAGTATTAATGCCGGTGTCCCTCAGGGATCCATCCTAGGCCCAACTCTTTTCCTAATCTACATTAATGATCTTCCAAATCATATCCTTACATCATTTGTAGACATTTATGCTGACGACACTACCATTTATGGTAGCACATCTAAGACAGTAAACGACCAAGTTCTCTCCAATTCTCTCTCCTCTGATCTTGAGCACGTAGTACAATGGGGAAAGGAGTGGCTGGTTACTTTTAATGCATCTAAAACCAAGCTTCTCTCTTTACATCATCAACATTCTAATCCACATTTGTCATCAACTGAAATGAATGGCTCTCGTCTTCAGGAGGCCTCAAGTTTTGACAAGCTTCTGGGCTTGACCATTACTCCTGATCTTAAATGGAACACGTATATCAAATCTGTTGCCAAGGCCGCTGGAAAAATGGTGGGATCTTTCTATCGATCCAGTAGATATCTCACTGCTGATGCTATTCTCTACCTATACAAGAGCCAGGTACGTCCAAGGATGGAATACTGTTGCCACATCTGGGCAGGAGCTGCTAGAAAGGACTTGTCCTGCCTTGATAGAGTTCAAAATAGACTTCGTAGCCTCGTAGGAGATGTCCTTATCTCCTCCTTGCAACCTCTATCTCACAGAAGAGATGTTGCGAGTTTGTCTCTGATGTATCGTTATTTTCATGGTAAGTGTTCAACTGAGCTTCAATCTTTGGTCCCCCCTCGCCAAACTTTCACAAGAAACACTCGTCTAGCTGTAAACACTATCAATAATTTCCCCCACTCTTTATCTGTGCCTAAACCTAAACGAAGATTCCATGAACAAAGCTTCTTTCTTAGAACTGCACGCCTGTGGAATTGTCTTCCGTTTTCCTGCTTTCCGGCTGACTACAATATGGTTGTGTTCAAGTCTAAAGTAAATAGGTTCTTGATGAGCCGTTCCATATAAGTTATTAAATTTACCAAATTTTCATTACTAATGATTACTATATTGACCAATTTCTACTGTACACTCTTTAACCCTTATACTTGAGTGGCCTCTGGGCCTTGATAATGTGGTGATGTCTTTGTAAAAAAAAAAAAAAAAAAAAAACATACTCATGATTAACAGGTTTAAGTTGTTTCGTTTAATATAAAAGAATGATCACGACAAAACAATTCGACCACGACGAGACTCGAACTCGCAATCTTCTGATTCGAAGTCAGACGCCTAATCCATTAGGCCACGCGGCCACATCAATATAAGAAAGAAAACAGGATGAAAATATATGAGGGCATCTAAACAACCGAAGTAGAAATTATGGTAGAAATCAGCATCGAAAAATAATTCACATGTTAAACGCAACATACTCATGATTAACAGGTGGAAGTTGTTTCGTTTAATATAAAAGAATGATCACGACAAAACAATTCGACCACGACGAGACTCGACCTCGCAATCTTCTGATTCGCAGTCAGACGCCTTATCCATTAGGCCACGCGGCCACATCGATGTGCGAAAGAAAACAGGATGAAAATATATGAGGTCATCTAAACAACCGACGTAGAAATTATCGTAGAAATCAGCATCGAAAAATAATTCACATGTTAAACGCAACATACTCATGATTAACAGGTTGAAGTTGTTTCGTTTAATATAAAAGAATGATCACGACAAAACATTTCGACCATGACGAGACTCGAACTCGTAATCTTCTGATTCGAAGTCAGACGCCTTATCCATTAGGCCACGCGGCCACATTGGTATACGAAAGAAAACAGGATGAAAATATATGAGGGCATCTAAACAACCGGAGCAGAAATTATGGTAGAAATCAGCATCGAAAAATAATTCACATGTTAAACGAAACATACTCATGATTAACAGGTGGAAGTTGTTTCGTTTAATATAAAAGAATGATCACGACAAAACAATTCGACCACGACGAGACTCGAACTCGCAATCTTCTGATTAAAAGTAAGACGCCTTATCCATTTGGCCACGCGGCCACATCGATGTGCGAAAGAAAACAGGATGAAAATATATGAGGGCATCTAAACAACCGAAGTAGAAATTATGGTCGAAATCAGCATCGAAAAATAATTCACATGTTAAACGCAACATATTCATGATTAACTGGTTTAAGTTGTTTCGTTTAATATAAAAGAATGATCACGACAAAACAATTCGACCATGACGAGACTCGAACTCGCAATCTTCTGATTCGAAGTCAGACGCCTTATCCATTAGGCCACGCGGCCACATTGGTATACGAAAGAAAACAGGATGAAAATATATGAGGGCATCTAAACAACCGAAGTAGAAATTATGGTAGAAATCAGCATCGAAAAATAATTCACATGTTAAACGCAACATACTCATGATTAACAGGTTTAAGTTGTTTCGTTTAATATAAAAGAATGATCACGACAAAACAATTCGATCATGACGAGACTCGAACTCGCAATCTTCTGATTCGAAGTCAGACGCCTTATCCATTAGGCCACGCGGCCACATCGATGTGCGAAAGAAAACAGGATGAAAATATATGAGGGCATCTAAACAACCGAAGTAGAAATTATGGTAGAAATCAGCATCGAAAAATAATTCACATGTTAAACGCAACATACTCATGATTAACAGGTTGAAGTTGTTTCGTTTAATATAAAAGAATGATCACGACAAAACAATTCGACCACGACGAGACTCGAACTCGCAATCTTCTGATTCGAACTCAGACGCCCTATCCATTAGGCAACACGGCCACATCGATGTGCGAAAGAAAACAGGATGAAAATATATGAGGTCATCTAACCAACCGAAGTAGAAATTATTGTAGAAATCAGCATCGAAAAATAATTCACATGTTAAACGCAACATACTCATGATTAACAGGTGGAAGTTGTTTCGTTTAATATAAAAGAATGATCACGAAAAAACAATTCGACCACGACGAGACTCGACCTCGCAATCTTCTGATTCGCAGTCAGACGCCTTATCCATTAGGCCACGCGGCCACATCGATGTGCGAAATAAAACAGGATGAAAATATATGAGGTCATCTAAACAACCGAAGTAGAAATTATCGTAGAAATCAGCATCGAAAAATAATTCACATGTTAAACGCAACATACTCATGATTAACAGGTTGAAGTTGTTTCGTTTAATATAAAAGAATGATCACGACAAAACAATTCGACCACGACGAGACTCGAACTCGCAATCTTCTGATTCGACGTCTCCCGCCTTATCCATTAGGCCACGCGGCCACATCAATATACGAAAGAAAACAGGATGAAAATATATGAGGTCATCTAAACAACCGAAGTAGAAATTATTGTAGAAATCAGCATCGAAAAATAATTCACATGTTAAACGCAACATACTCATGATTAACAGGTTGAAGTTGTTTCGTTTAATATAAAAGAATGATCACGACAAAACATTTCGACCACGACGAGACTCGAACTCGTAATTTTCTGATTCGAAGTCAGACGCCTTATCCATTAGGCCACGCGGCCACATTGGTATACGAAAGAAAACAGGATGAAAATATATGAGGGCATCTAAACAACCGGAGCAGAAATTATGGTAGAAATCAGCATCGAAAAATAATTCACATGTTAAACGAAACATACTCATGATTAACAGGTGGAAGTTGTTTCGTTTAATATAAAAGAATGATCACGACAAAACAATTCGACCACGACGAGACTCGAACTCGCAATCTTCTGATTCGAAATAAGACGCCTTATCCATTTGGCCACGCGGCCACATCGATGTGCGAAATAAAACAGGATGAAAATATATGAGGTCATCTAAACAACCGAAGTAGAAATTATCGTAGAAATCAGCATCGAAAAATAATTCACATGTTAAACGCAACATACTCATGATTAACAGGTTGAAGTTGTTTCGTTTAATATAAAAGAATGATCACGACAAAACAATTCGACCACGACGAGACTCGAACTCGCAATCTTCTGATTCGAAGTCAGACGCCTTATCCATTAGGCCACGAGGCCACATCAATATACGAAAGAAAACAGGATGAAAATATATGAGGTCATCTAAACAACCGAAGTAGAAATTATTGTAGAAATCAGCATCGAAAAATAATTCACATGTTAAACGCAACATACTCATGATTAACAGGTTGAAGTTGTTTCGTTTAATATAAAAGAATGATCACGACAAAACAATTCGACCACGACGAGACTCGAACTCGCAATCTTCTGATTCGACGTCTCCCGCCTTATCCATTAGGCCACGCGGCCACATCAATATACGAAAGAAAACAGGATGAAAATATATGAGGTCATCTAAACAACCGAAGTAGAAATTATTGTAGAAATCAGCATCGAAAAATAATTCACATGTTAAACGCAACATACTCATGATTAACAGGTTGAAGTTGTTTCGTTTAATATAAAAGAATGATCACGACAAAACATTTCGACCACGACGAGACTCGAACTCGTAATTTTCTGATTCGAAGTCAGACGCCTTATCCATTAGGCCACGCGGCCACATTGGTATACGAAAGAAAACAGGATGAAAATATATGAGGGCATCTAAACAACCGGAGCAGAAATTATGGTAGAAATCAGCATCGAAAAATAATTCACATGTTAAACGAAACATACTCATGATTAACAGGTGGAAGTTGTTTCGTTTAATATAAAAGAATGATCACGACAAAACAATTCGACCACGACGAGACTCGAACTCGCAATCTTCTGATTCGAAGTAAGACGCCTTATCCATTTGGCCACGCGGCCACATCGATGTGCGAAAGAAAACAGGATGAAAATATATGAGGGCATCTAAACAACCGAAGTAGAAATTATGGTCGAAATCAGCATCGAAAAATAATTCACATGTTAAACGCAACATACTCATGATTAACAGGTTTAAGTTGTTTCGTTTAATATAAAAGAATGATCACGACAAAACAATTCGACCACGACGAGACTCGAACTCGCAATCTTCTGATTCGAAGTCAGACGCCTTATCCATTAGGCCACGCGGCCACATTGGTATACGAAAGAAAACAGGATGAAAATATATGAGGGCATCTAAACAACCGAAGTAGAAATTATGGTAGAAATCAGCATCGAAAAATAATTCACATGTTAAACGCAACATACTCATGATTAACAGGTTTAAGTTGTTTCGTTTAATATAAAAGAATGATCACGACAAAACAATTCGACCACGACGAGACTCGAACTCGCAATCTTCTGATTCGACGTCAGACGCCTTATCCATTAGGCCACGCGGCCACATCAATATACGAAAGAAAACAGGATGAAAATATATGAGGTCATCTAAACAACCGAAGTAGAATTTATTGTAGAAATCAGCATCGAAAAATAATTCACATGTTAAACGCAACATACTCATGATTAACAGGTTTAAGTTGTTTCGTTTAATATAAAAGAATGATCACGACAAAACAATTCGACCACGACGAGACTCGAACTCGCAATCTTCTGATTCGACGTCAGACGCCTTATCCATTAGGCCACGCGGCCACATCAATATACGAATGAAAACAGGATGAAAATATATGAGGTCATCTAAACAACCGAAGTAGAATTTATTGTAGAAATCAGCATCGAAAAATAATTCACATGTTAAACGCAACATACTCATGATTAACAGGTTGAAGTTGTTTCGTTTAATATAAAAGAATGATCACGACAAAACAATTCGACCACGACGAGACTCGACCTCGCAATCTTCTGATTCGAAGTCAGACGCCTTATCCATTAGGCCACGCGGCCACATTGGTATACGGGAGAAAACAGGATTAAAATATATGAGGGCATCTAAACAACCGGAGCAGAAATTATGGTAGAAATCAGCATCGAAAAATAATTCACATGTTAAACGCAACATACTCATGATTAACAGGTTTAAGTTGTTTCGTTTAATATAAAAGAATGATCACGACAAAACAATTCGACCACGACGAGACTCGAACTCGCAATCTTCTGATTCGAAGTCAGACGCCTTATCCATTAGGCCACGCGGCCACATCGATGTGCGTAAGAAAACAGGATGAAAATATATGAGGGCATCTAAACCACCGAAGTAGAAATTATGGTAGAAATCAGCATCGAAAAATAATTCACATGTTAAACGCAACATACTCATGATTAACAGGTTTAAGTTGTTTCGTTTAATATAAAAGAATGATCACGACAAAACAATTCGACCACGACGAGACTCGAACTCGCAATCTTCTGATTCGAAGTCAGACGCCTTATCCATTAGGCCACGCGGCCACATCGATGTGCGAAAGAAAACAGGATGAAAATATATGAGGGCATCTAAACAACCGAAGTAGAAATTATGGTAGAAATCAGCATCGAAAAATAATTCACATGTTAAACGCAACATACTCATGATTAACAGGTTGAAGTTGTTTCGTTTAATATAAAAGAATGATCACGACAAAACAATTCGACCACGACGAGACTCGAACTCGCAATCTTCTGATTCGAAGTCAGACGCCTTATCCATTAGGCCACGCGGCCACATTGGTATACGGGAGAAAACAGGATTAAAATATATGAGGGCATCTAAACAACCGGAGCAGAAATTATGGTAGAAATCAGCATCGAAAAATAATTCACATGTTAAACGCAACATACTCATGATTAACAGGTTTAAGTTGTTTCGTTTAATATAAAAGAATGATCACGACAAAACAATTCGACCACGACGAGACTCGAACTCGCAATCTTCTGATTCGAAGTCAGACGCCTTATCCATTAGGCCACGCGGCCACATCGATGTGCGTAAGAAAACAGGATGAAAATATATGAGGGCATCTAAACCACCGAAGTAGAAATTATGGTAGAAATCAGCATCGAAAAATAATTCACATGTTAAACGCAACATACTCATGATTAACAGGTTTAAGTTGTTTCGTTTAATATAAAAGAATGATCACGACAAAACAATTCGACCACGACGAGACTCGAACTCGCAATCTTCTGATTCGAAGTCAGACGCCTTATCCATTAGGCCACGCGGCCACATGGATGTTCGAAAGAAAACAGGATGAAAATATATGAGGTCATCTAAACAACCGAAGTAGAAATGATGGTAGAAATCAGCATCGAAAAATAATTCACATGTTAAACGCAACATACTCATGATTAACAGGTTTAAGTTGTTTCGTTTAATATAAAAGAATGATCACGACAAAACAATTTGACCACGACGAGACTCGAACTCGCAATCTTCTGATTCGAAGTCAGACGCCTTATCCATTAGGCCACGCGGCCACATTGGTATACGAAAGAAAACAGGATGAAAATATATGAGGGCATCTAAACAACCGAAGTAGAAATTATGGTAGAAATCAGCATCGAAAAATAATTCACATGTTAAACGCAACATACTCATGATTAACAGGTTTAAGTTGTTTCGTTTAATATAAAAGAATGATCACGACAAAACAATTCGACCACGACGAGACTCGAACTCGCAATCTTCTGATTCGAAGTCAGACGCCTTATCCATTAGGCCAAGCGGCCACATCGATGTGCGAAAGAAAACAGGATGAAAATATATGAGGGCATCTAAACAACCGAAGTAGAAATTATGGTAGAAATCAGCATCGAAAAATAATTCACATGTTAAACGCAACATACTCATGATTAACAGGTTTAAGTTGTTTCGTTTAATATAAAAGAATGATCACGACAAAACAATTCGACCACGACGAGACTCGAACTCGCAATCTTCTGATTCGAAGTCAGACGCCTTATCCATTAGGCCACGCGGCCACATCGATGTGCGAAAGAAAACAGGATGAAAATATATGAGGGCATCTAAACAACCGAAGTAGAAATTATGGTAGAAATCAGCATCGAAAAATAATTCACATGTTAAACGCAACGTACTCATGATTAACAGGTTTAAGTTGTTTCGTTTAATATAAAAGAATGATCACGACAAAACAATTCGACCACGACGAGACTCGAACTCGCAATCTTCTGATTCGAAGTCAGACGCCATATCCATTTTGCCACGCGGCCACATCGATGTGCGAAAGAAAAAAGGATGAAAATATATGAGGGAATCTAAACAACCGAAGTAGAAATTATGGTAGAAATCAGCATCGAAAAATAATTCACATGTTAAACGCAACGTACTCATGATTAACAGGTTTAAGTTGTTTCGTTTAATATAAAAGAATGATCACGACAAAACAATTCGTCCACGACGAGACTCGAACTCGCAATCTTCTGATTCGAAGTAAGACGGCTTTTTCTGTTAGGCCACGCGGCCACATCGATGTACGAAAGAAAACAGGATGAAAATATATGAGGGCATCTAAACAACCGAAGTAGAAATTATGGTAGAAATCAGCATCGAAAAATAATTCACATGTTAAACGCAACATACTCATGATTAACAGGTTGAAGTTGTTTCGTTTAATATAAAAGAATGATCACGACAAAACAATTCGTCCACGACGAGACTCGAACTCGCAATCTTCTGATTCGAAGTCAGACGCCTTGTCCATTAGGCCACGCGGCCACATTCGTATACGAAAGAAAACAGGATAAAAATATATGAGGGCATCTAAACAACCGAAGTAGAAATTATGGTAGAAATCAGCATCGAAAAATTATTCACATGTTAAACGCAACATACTCATGATTAACAGGTTTAAGTTGTTTCGTTTAATATAAAAGAATGATCACGACAAAACAATTCGACCACGACGAGACTCGAACTCGCAATCTTCTGATTCGAAGTCAGACGCCTTATCCATTAGGCTACGCGGCCACATTGGTATACGAAAGAAAACAGGATGAAAATATATGAGGGCATCTAAACAACCGAAGTAGAAATTATGGTAGAAATCAGCATCGAAAAATAATTCACATGTTAAACGCAACATACTCATGATTAACAGGTTTAAGTTGTTTCGTTTAATATAAAAGAATGATCACGACAAAACAATTCGACCACGACGAGACTCGCACTCGCAATCTTCTGATTCGACGTCAGACGCCTTATCCATTAGGCCACGCTGCCACATCAATATACGAAAGAAAACAGGATGAAAATATATGAGGTCATCTAAACAACCGAAGTAGAAATTATTGTAGAAATCAGCATCGAAAAATAATTCACATGTTAAACGCAACATACTCATGATTAACCGGTTTAAGTTGTTTCGTTTAATATAAAAGAATGATCACGACAAAACAATTCGACCACGACGAGACTCGAACTCGCAATCTTCTGATTCGACGTCAGACGCCTTATCCATTAGGCCACGCGGCCACATCAATATACGAAAGAAAACAGGATGAAAATATATGAGGTCTTCTAAACAACCGAAGTAGAAATTATTGTAGAAATCAGCATCGAAAAATAATTCACATGTTAAACGCAACATACTCATGATTAACAGGTTTAAGTTGTTTCGTTTAATATAAAAGAATGATCACGACAAAACAATTCGACCACGACGAGACTCGAACTCGCAATCTTCTGCTTCGAAGTCAGACGCCATATCCAATTTGGCCACGCGGCCACATCGATGTGCGAAAGAAAACAGGATGAAAATATATGAGGGCATCTAAACAACCGAAGTAGAAATTATGGTAGAAATCAGCATCGAAAAATAATTCACATGTTAAACGCAACATACTCATGATTAACAGGTTCAAGTTGTTTCGTTTAATATAAAAGAATGATCACGACAAAACAATTCGACCACGACGAGACTCGAACTCGCAATCTTCTGATTCGAAGTCAGACGCATTATCCATTAGGCCACGCGGCCACATGGATGTTCGAAAGAAAACAGGATGAAAATATATGAGGTCATCTAAACAACCGAAGTAGAAATGATGGTAGAAATCAGCATCGAAAAATAATTCACATGTTAAACGCAACATACTCATGATTAACAGGTTGAAGTTGTTTCGTTTAATATAAAAGAATGATCACGACAAAACAATTCGACCACGACGAGACTCGAACTCGCAATCTTCTGATTCGACGTCAGACGCCTTATCCATTAGGCCACGCGGCCACATCAATATACGAAAGAAAACAGGATGAAAATATATGAGGTCATCTAAACAACCGAAGTAGAAATTATTGTAGAAATCAGCATCGAAAAATAATTCACATGTTAAACGCAACATACTCATAATTAACCGGTTTAAGTTGTTTCGTTTAATATAAAAGAATGATCACGACAAAACAATTCGACCACGACGAGACTCGAACTCGCAATCTTCTGATTCGACGTAAGACGCCTTATCCATTAGGCCAGGCGGCCACATCAATATACGAAAGAAAACAGGATTAAAATATATGAGGTCATCTAAACAACCGAAGTAGAAATTATGGTAGAAATCAGCATCGAAAAATAATTCACATGTTAAACGCAACATACTCATGATTAACAGGTTTAAGTTGTTTCGTTTAATATAAAAGAATGATCACGACAAAACAATTCGACCACGATGAGACTCGAACTCGCAATCTTCTGATTCGAAGTCAGACGCCATATCCAATTTGGCCACGCGGCCACATCGATGTGCGAAAGAAAACAGGATGAAAATATATGAGGGCATCTAAACAACCGAAGTAGAAATTATGGTAGAAATCAGCATCGAAAAATAATTCACATGTTAAACGCAACATACTCATGATTAACAGGTTCAAGTTGTTTCGTTTAATATAAAAGAATGATCACGACAAAACAATTCGACCACGACGAGACTCGAACTCGCAATCTTCTGATTCGAAGTCGGACGCCTTATCCATTAGGCCACGCGGCCACATTGATGTTCGAAAGAAAACAGGATGAAAATATATGAGGTCATCTAAACAACCGAAGTAGAAATGATGGTAGAAATCAGCATCGAAAAATAATTCACATGTTAAACGCAACATACTCATGATTAACAGGTTTAAGTTGTTTCGTTTAATATAAAAGAATGATCACGACAAAACAATTTGACCACGACGAGACTCGAACTCGCAATCTTCTGATTCGAAGTCAGACGCCTTATCCATTAGGCCACGCGGCCACATTGGTATACGAAAGAAAACAGGATGAAAATATATGAGGGCATCTAAACAACCGAAGTAGAAATTATGGTAGAAATCAGCATCGAAAAATAATTCACATGTTAAACGCAACATACTCATGATTAACAGGTTTAAGTTGTTTCGTTTAATATAAAAGAATGATCACGACAAAACAATTCGACCACGACGAGACTCGAACTCGCAATCTTCTGATTCGAAGTCAGACGCCTTATCCATTAGGCCACGCGGCCACATCGATGTGCGAAAGAAAACAGGATGAAAATATATGAGGGCATCTAAACAACCGAAGTAGAAATTATGGTAGAAATCAGCATCGAAAAATAATTCACATGTTAAACGCAACATACTCATGATTAACAGGTTTAAGTTGTTTCGTTTAATATAAAAGAATGATCACGACAAAACAATTCGACCACGACGAGACTCGAACTCGCAATCTTCTGATTCGAAGTCAGACGCCTTATCCATTAGGCCACGCGGCCACATCGATGTGCGAAAGAAAACAGGATGAAAATATATGAGGGCATCTAAACAACCGAAGTAGAAATTATGGTAGAAATCAGCATCGAAAAATAATTCACATGTTAAACGCAACGTACTCATGATTAACAGGTTTAAGTTGTTTCGTTTAATATAAAAGAATGATCACGACAAAACAATTCGACCACGACGAGACTCGAACTCGCAATCTTCTGATTCGAAGTCAGACGCCATATCCATTTTGCCACGCGGCCACATCGATGTGCGAAAGAAAACAGGATGAAAATATATGAGGGAATCTAAACAACCGAAGTAGAAATTATGGTAGAAATCAGCATCGAAAAATAATTCACATGTTAAACGCAACGTACTCATGATTAACAGGTTTAAGTTGTTTCGTTTAATATAAAAGAATGATCACGACAAAACAATTCGTCCACGACGAGACTCGAACTCGCAATCTTCTGATTCGAAGTAAGACGGCTTTTTCTGTTAGGCCACGCGGACACATTCGTATACGAAAGAAAACAGGATAAAAATATATGAGGGCATCTAAACAACCGAAGTAGAAATTATGGTAGAAATCAGCATCGAAAAATTATTCACATGTTAAACGCAACATACTCATGATTAACAGGTTTAAGTTGTTTCGTTTAATATAAAAGAATGATCACGACAAAACAATTCGACCACGACGCGACTCGAACTCGCAATCTTCTGATTCGAAGTCAGACGCCTTATCCATTAGGCCACGCGGCCACATTGGTATACGAAAGAAAACAGGATGAAAATATATCAGGGCATCTAAACAACCGAAGTAGAAATTATGGTAGAAATCAGCATCGAAAAATAATTCACATGTTAAACGCAACATACTCATGATTAACAGGTTGAAGTTGTTTCGTTTAATATAAAAGAATGATCACGACAAAACAATTCGACCATGACGAGACTCGAACTCGCAATCTTCTGATTCGAAGTCAGACGCCTTATCCATAAGGCCACGCGGCCACATCGATGTGCGAAAGAAAACAGGATGAAAATATATGAGGGCATCTAAACAACAGAAGTAGAAATTATGGTAGAAATCAGCATCGAAAAATAATTCACATGTTAAACGCAACATACTCATGATTAACAGGTTTAAGTTGTTTCGTTTAATATAAAAGAATGATCACGACAAAACAATTCGACCACGACGAGACTCGAACTCGCAATCTTCTGATTCGACGTCAGACGCCTTATCCATTAGGCCACGCGGCCACATCAATATACGAAAAAAAACAGGATGAAAATATATGAGGTCATCTAAACAACCGAAGTAGAAATTATTGTAGAAATCAGCATCGAAAAATAATTCACATGTTAAACGCAACATACTCATGATTAACCGGTTTAAGTTGTTTCGTTTAATATAAAAGAATGATCACGACAAAACAATTCGACCACGACGAGACTCGAACTCGCAATCTTCTGATTCGACGTCAGACGCCTTATCCATTAGGCCACGCGGCCACATCAATATACGAAAGAAAACAGGATGAAAATATATGAGGTCATCTAAACAACCGAAGTAGAAATTATTGTAGAAATCAGCATCGAAAAATAATTCACATGTTAAACGCAACATACTCATGATTAACAGGTTTAAGTTGTTTCGTTTAATATAAAAGAATGATCACGACAAAACAATTCGACCACGACGAGACTCGAACTCGCAATCTTCTGATTCGAAGTCAGACGCCATATCCAATTTGGCCACGCGGCCACATCGATGTGCGAAAGAAAACAGGATTAAAATATATGAGGGCATCTAAACAACCGAAGTAGAAATTATGGTAGAAATCAGCATCGAAAAATAATTCACATGTTAAACGCAACATACTCATGATTAACAGGTTCAAGTTGTTTCGTTTAATATAAAAGAATGATCACGACAAAACAATTCGACCACGACGAGACTCGAACTCGCAATCTTCTGATTCGAAGTCAGACGCCTTATCCATTAGGCCACGCGGCCACATGGATGTTCGAAAGAAAACAGGATGAAAATATATGAGGTCATCTAAACAACCGAAGTAGAAATGATGGTAGAAATCAGCATCGAAAAATAATTCACATGTTAAACGCAACATACTCATGATTAACAGGTTTAAGTTGTTTCGTTTAATATAAAAGAATGATCACGACAAAACAATTTGACCACGACGAGACTCGAACTCGCAGTCTTCTGATTCGAAGTCAGACGCCTTATCCATTAGGCCACGCGGCCACATCGATGTGCGAAAGAAAACAGGATGAAAATATATGAGGGCATCTAAACAACCGAAGTAGAAATTATGGTAGAAATCAGCATCGAAAAATAATTCACATGTTAAACGCAACATACTCATGATTAACAGGTTTAAGTTGTTTCGTTTAATATAAAAGAATGATCACGACAAAACAATTCGACCACGACGAGACTCGAACTCGCAATCTTCTGATTCGAAGTCAGACGCCATATCCATTTTGCCACGCGGCCACATCGATGTGCGAAAGAAAACAGGATTAAAATATATGAGGGAATCTAAACAACCGAAGTAGAAATTATGGTAGAAATCAGCATCGAAAAATAATTCACATGTTAAACGCAACGTACTCATGATTAACAGGTTTAAGTTGTTTCGTTTAATATAAAAGAATGATCACGACAAAACAATTCGACCACGACGAGACTCGAACTCGCAATCTTCTGATTCGAAGTCAGACGCCTTATCCATTAGGCCACGCGGCCACATCGATGTGCGAAAGAAAACAGGATGAAAATATATGAGGGCATCTAAACAACCGAAGTAGAAATTATGGTAGAAATCAGCATCGAAAAATAATTCACATGTTAAACGCTACATACTCATGATTAACAGGTTTAAGTTGTTTCGTTTAATATAAAAGAATGATCACGACAAAACAATTACACCCCCGACGAGACTCGAACTCGCAATCTTCTGATTCGAAGTCAGACGCCATATCCAATTTGGCCACGCGGCCACATCGATGTGCGAAAGAAAACAGGATGAAAATATATGAGGGCATCTAAACAACCGAAGTAGAAATTATGGTAGAAATCAGCATCGAAAAATAATTCACATGTTAAACGCAACATACTCATGATTAACAGGTTCAAGTTGTTTCGTTTAATATAAAAGAATGATCACGACAAAACAATTCGACCACGACGAGACTCGAACTCGCAATCTTCTGATTCGAAGTCAGACGCCTTATCCATTAGGCCACGCGGCCACATGGATGTTCGAAAGAAAACAGGATGAAAATATATGAGGTCATCTAAACAACCGAAGTAGAAATGATGGTAGAAATCAGCATCGAAAAATAATTCACATGTTAAACGCAACATACTCATGATTAACAGGTTGAAGTTGTTTCGTTTAATATAAAAGAATGATCACGACAAAACAATTCGACCACGACGAGACTCGAACTCGCAATCTTCTTATTCGAAGTCAGACGCCTTATCCATTAGGCCACGCGGCCACACCGATGTGCGAAAGAAAACAGGATGAAAATATATGAGGGCATCTAAACAACCGAAGTAGAAATTATGGTAGAAATCAGCATCGAAAAATAATTCACATGTTAAACGCAACATACTCATGATTAACAGGTTTAAGTTGTTTCGTTTAATATAAAAGAATGATCACGACAAAACAATTCGACCACGACGAGACTCGAACTCGCAATCTTCTGATTCGAAGTCAGACGCCTTATCCATTAGGCCACGCGGCCACATTGGTACACGAAAGAAAACAGGATGAAAATATATGAGGGCATCTAAACAACCGAAGTAGAAATTATGGTAGAAATCAGCATCGAAAAATAATTCACATGTTAAACGCAACATACTCATGATTAACAGGTTTAAGTTGTTTCGTTTAATATAAAAGAATGATCACGACAAAACA
Organism: Euprymna scolopes; assembly: GCF_053919585.1. Classification (NCBI taxonomy): domain Eukaryota; kingdom Metazoa; phylum Mollusca; class Cephalopoda; order Sepiida; family Sepiolidae; genus Euprymna; species Euprymna scolopes. Next base: position 29,847,729 of record NC_136492.1, read on the forward strand.
ATTCGACCACGACGAGACTCGAACTCGCAATCTTCTGATTCGAAGTCAGACGCCTTATCCATTAGGCCACGCGGCCACATCGATGTGCGAAAGAAAACAGGATGAAAATATATGAGGGCATCTAAACAACCGAAGTAGAAATTATGGTAGAAATCAGCATCGAAAAATAATTCACATGTAAAACGCAACATACTCATGATTAACAGGTTTAAGTTGTTTCGTTTAATATAAAAGAATGATCACGACAAAACAATTACACCCCCGACGAGACTCGAACTCGCAATCCTCTGATTCGAAGTCAGACGCCTTATCCATTAGGCCACGCGGCCACATCGATGTGCGAAAGAAAACAGGATGAAAATATATGAGGGCATCTAAACAACCGAAGTAGAAATTATGGTAGAAATCAGCATCGAAAAATAATTCACATGTTAAACGCAACATACTCATGATTAACAGGTTTAAGTTGTTTCGTTTAATATAAAAGAATGATCACGACAAAACAATTCGACCACGACGAGACTCGAACTCGCAATCTTCTGATTCGAAGTCAGACGCCATATCCATTTTGCCACGCGGCCACATCGATGTGCGAAAGAAAACAGGATGAAAATATATGAGGGAATCTAAACAACCGGAGTAGAAATTATGGTAGAAATCAGCATCGAAAAATAATTCACATGTTAAACGCAACGTACTCATGATTAACAGGTTTAAGTTGTTTCGTTTAATATAAAAGAATGATCACGACAAAACAATTCGACCACGACGAGACTCGAACTCGCAATCTTCTGATTCGAAGTCAGACGCCTTATCCATTAGGCCACGCGGCCACATGATGTTCGAAAGAAAACAGGATGAAAATATATGAGGTCATCTAAACAACCGAAGTAGAAATGATTGTAGAAATCAGCATCGAAAAATAATTCACATGTTAAACGCAACATACTCATGATTAACAGGTTGAAGTTGTTTCGTTTAATATAAAAGAATGATCACGACAAAACAATTTGACCACGACGAGACTCGAACTCCCAATCTTCTGATTCGAAGTAAGACGGCTTTTTCTGTTAGGCCACGCGGCCACATCGATGTACGAAAGAAAACAGGATGAAAATATATGAGGGCATCTAAACAACCGAAGTAGAAATTATGGTAGAAATCAGCATCGAAAAATAATTCACATGTTAAACGCAACGTACTCATGATTAACAGGTTTAAGTTGTTTCGTTTAATATAAAAGAATGATCACGACAAGACTCGAACTCGCAATCTTCTGATTCGAAGTCAGACGCCTTATCCATTAGGCCACGCGGCCACATGGATGTTCGAGAGAAAACAGGATGAAAATATATGAGGTCATCTAAACAACCGAAGTAGAAATGATGGTAGAAATCAGCATCGAAAAATAATTCACATGTTAAACGCAACATACTCATGATTAACAGGTTGAAGTTGTTTCGTTTAATATAAAAGAATGATCACGACAAAACAATTTGACCACGACGAGACTCGAACTCCCAATCTTCTGATTCGAAGTAAGACGGCTTTTTCTGTTAGGCCACGCGGCCACATCGATGTACGAAAGAAAACAGGATGAAAATATATGAGGGCATCTAAACAACCGAAGTAGAAATTATGGTAGAAATCAGCATCGAAAAATAATTCACATGTTAAACGCAACATACTCATGATTAACAGGTTGAAGTTGTTTCGTTTAATATAAAAGAATGATCACGACAAAACAATTCGTCCACGACGAGACTCGAACTCGCAATCTTCTGATTCGAAGTCAGACGCCTTATCCATTAGGCCACGCGGCCACATTGGTATACGAAAGAAAACAGGATAAAAATATATGAGGGCATCTAAACAACCGAAGTAGAAATTATGGTAGAAATCAGCATCGAAAAATAATTCACATGTTAAACGCAACATACTCATGATAAACAGGTTGAAGTTGTTTCGTTTAATATAAAAGAATGATCACGACAAAACAATTCGACCACGACGAGACTCGAACTCGCAATCCTCT